>NC_060121.1:142445849-142760849 GCF_021461395.2 Schistocerca americana
CGACACAAAGCTTTATGTCTCGCTTTCGCTCGTCGACTCCGACATTGGACTTTTGTGACGGGAAATGCGTTGCCTGGTCGGACGAGTCTCGTTTCAAATTTTATTCAGCGGATGGCCATGTACGGGTATGGAGACAACCCCATGAATCCATGGATCCTGGCCGGCCGGAGTGGCCGAGCGGTTCTAGGCGCAACAGTCTGGAACCGCGCGACCGCTACGGTCGCATGTTCGAACCCTTCCTCGGGCGTAGATGTGTGTGATGTCCTTAGGATAGTTAGGTTTAAGTAGTTCTAAGTTCTAGGGGACTGATGACCTCAGAAGTTAAGGCCCATAGTGCTCAGAGACATTTGAACCATTTACACCATGAAACCTGCATGTCAGTAGGAGACTGTTCAAACTGGTGGAGGGTCTGTAATTATGTGGGGCGTGTGAAGTTGGAGTGATATGGGACCCCTGATACGTTTACATACGACTCTGACAGGTGACATGTACGTAAGAGTTCTGTCTGATCACTTGCATTCATTCATGCATATTGCGCATTCCAACGGACTTCGGCGATCCCAGCAGGACAATGCGATACCCCACACGTCCAAAATAGATACAGAGTGGCTCAGGGATATTCTTCTGAGTTTAAACACTTCCGCTGGACACCAGATTCCCCAGACATGAACATTAATGAGCATATCTGGTATGCCTTGCAACGTGTAGTTCAGAAGAGATTCCTCCCCCCCCCCCCCCCCCCTCGGATTTATGGACAGCCCTGCAGGATTCACAGTGTCAGTTCCCTCGAGCAGTACTTCAGACACTAGTTGAGTCCACGCCACGCCGCGTCGTGTTGAGGCACTTTTGCGTACTCGCGGGGGCTCTAAACCATATTAGGGTAGGTGTACCAGTCTCTTTGGCTCTTCACTGTATATTGTGCATGTCAACAAAGTGAACGATTATTGAAATGTCTATGAAACAGAACTACATAAGGTTGTGCCTCCATTCAGCATAGAATTCTTATTTTATGACTGTCAGTGCATTAGTTTCACTGCTGTTCACACATCTTCTCAATCTGAAAATGAAATCTTATCTATGGTGTGTGAATCAGTGTGTGACGAATAATAGATATTTAAGGGGTAAAAAAGCCATTGTAATTTTTAAAAATATTCCTACATTGTACAATACTATAATTGTGATTAAGGGATTGGTTTAAAACTCCCAGATCCTGTAAAATGGATATTTTGCTTTAACATGTATATGAGTCACTTTTTAGCAATGTGTGTAAATATAGGCCAACCTCTCCAGCAGTAGCCTACCTGCTTCTTTGCAGAATATTTCTCGTCAGTAGTCCTGCCAAATTTTCAGGAATAGCCAAACTTCTCGATTGTAATGAATGGCTACTTTGATCATCTGCTTCATTTTACTTTTGGATTTCATTTGGAGGTTTACGAAGGATATAAGCCTATAACATGCCTTATGATGTAGTGGGAGATGAAGAAGCTTGCACAGGATAGAGTAGCATGGAGAGCTGCATCAAACCAGTCTCAGGACTGAAGACCACAACAACAACAACAACAATGATGTATCAATCGTTAGTTAGTTTCACGTTCCATGTATCAATTGCACAATAAATCGTAATGATGCGGAACGAGTAATTTTGTCTTAACAACCTTCTGAATGTAAATCACTAATTCAAACAGTGGACGGTTGGGCCCGTCAACAGATGCCAGTCTGGGTTACCAGTTTGCTGCACCGCTTCGTGTTCGCTACTCTGTGCTTTGCGCTCGCTGGTCATACACGGCGAACTGTACTCCTCCACCGCGGCTCTCGGGGTCACAGCACAAAGTGTAACGGCCCTGGTGTTCACTGCATATTTCTTTTCCCAGGCAGTCATTCGTAGTATTGTTTGGTGTCACTTTGTCATTGAGTCAGGTTTTGCTGCGCCTAGCCCGGCCGCTGTTTCCGAAAATGTTATATGGAACTTATTTTTAGCTTTTTTATGTGTACTACTACGTGTAATAACTATTATTAGCTCCGGTCTCTTGTTTAATTTGAGTGAATACCTGACGATGTGCACGTAAGAGCCCGAAACTGGCCGTGTTTTAACTACTGGAAAATAAAAAGAAGCTTACAACTGAAGCGATATTTCCAGCCTCTTTGAAAATGATTATAACAGTCTAGATCGCACACTTATTCAGAAGTGACCCATTTCTATTATTACATGATCATCTTAAAACTTAGCCATTTTGATGGACAATGGCTGTGTATGGAACAGAAACATCAGAATGACGGTAGTCAACTGTTTCGTTTGACTAGCGTCCTTCTGAGGTTCCTGCTCCACACAGCCACTGTCCATCGAAACTGATAGGTCTGAAGATGATCATATAAGGATCGAAACCGTTCAAATTTGAATAAACGTATTTGCTATCTAGACTGTTATAATTATTTTCAAAGATAGTAGTCTAGTAATTGTGTTAACATAGAGATCTTGGCAAATAAATTGTTTTTCTAAATAAGACTACAATCAAAAAAATTGTAGGTCACCTCTTGCACTGAATGATTGTGCCGTAATGGTTTGCTTTTTTTTTTTTTTTTTTTTTTTTCTGCGGGGTGTTAACTCTGAAAGCTCTAAACGGAACTTCATTTCGAGTTTCCGGTTGGCACCCTGGACAAGAAACGGGTCCCTTAAATGTGCTGGTCGTCATCTGCTACACTGCTCATAGTTGGGTGAAAAGGATCAGGTCATATATAAAGTGCTGTTACTGTGATTTGAGGGAACCCACGCCTGTTAGATTTTTCTGACTGGCATAGGAGGAATCGCCTCGAAACCAAGGTGTTTTATAATTCTAATTCATAATGTGTTAAAGGGTATTCCACCAATATTGCACGCAATTTAAATTTATAGAACAGACTGAGCCTTATTGCTTCTCGATTAACAGGATAAAATTTTCTCCTTTGCGATGTGAATTTGAGTGTTCGACTCGACCAGCATACTGTTATTTTTCTGAGTATTTACTCAGAGTATAGTGAAATGATGTTCTGTTATGATAATTAGTACGCTTGGCAGACTTGGCTATGATTTCAGTGCAGATCCGGCAAAGTTAGTCTCGAAGTAGTACTTCTCCTCTATGGAAAAATAATTCTCCCATTGTGATTGATCGTGCGCTTACTTTTAAAGAGACACGTGATTATTTTGAACTACTACTCTCACTTATCTAGTACGATTTTTTTTCCATTAGTATAGGGAAATATTGTTACGAGGGTACGTCATTATGCCAGATACATAGAGGGGTATACATAAGAGCCTATAACGATTCAGAAGAAGACTGCACAAAAACTGTTAGACCCATATCAGTGTTTAGACCATCTCTTCAAGTCTCAATTCGTAACACCAGCCGTGGCCTAAGTGGAGAAATCACCAGTAGGGGCAGGTTTTGTTGGAACGTATTGACAGAGCATCCGCTCCGTATTGTAGCATCGAATTAGCTCGCCCCTGCAAATAGGCAGCCCAGTGATGCCCAGTGAGCCATTTTTCAAGGCGGGCTCCTGCCGTTTCACCTTCCCGGCCAGCAGCGACTTTAATGAAATGCATAGATGTGTTTTATCGCCCGTATTAACATGTGGCGCATGACAAACAATGCCCACATGTAATGTCAGTTAAAATCGTGGTGAGATGACCTGTCTACTGATATGTGATTGTTTTATGTATGTAGCTTTTGCGCAGTCGTCTTCTGAAACTCGAGAAGTGACAGGTGGCTGTAATTCAACTGACGGTTTGATGGTCAGGTGGCAGAGTTCTTTGATACTGGAATGCAAAATTTGGTGCCACGGCATGCAAATTTTTTAAATGTTCATTATGACTGTATTTAAAAGTGAAAAAAGTGCATGTTGTATATTGTGATACAATTTACGTTCGTAAATAAAGTTTCTCCTACTCCATTACAAATCGGTTCTTACTTTAAAAATGATCCTTGTACTATGGAAAACTATGGTTCTTAACAAGGATATGCTAACGACAGTCAAAAAAAATGGTTCAAATGGCTCTGAGCACTATGGGACTTAACATCTATGGTCATCAGTCCCCTAGAACTTAGAACTACTTAAACCTAACTAACCTAAGGACATCACACAACACCCAGCCATCACGAGGCAGAGAAAATCCCTGACCCCGCCGGGAATCGAACCCGGGAACCCGGGCGTGGGAAGCGATAACGACAGTCCCGCTAACGTTTCACCCCTGCGATTGATGCGACGTTAGAAAGAGTGCGCATGTAATATTAACAATGACTGGGTGCCATCACGAGATCCAATACGTATTCATATTTGTTTCATTTTGTTCGCCTTGACTTCGCGTTATCGGAATGTCGCAGAAACTATTACAAATAGGGGTGGAAATGCTACATAGTATTCCATCGATCCCACATGGACCAGTGGCCGCCATCTGCTCCCGTATCTCATTTACACACATTGCTGCCTGTCATATCAAAGAGGATTTCTTGAATGGAAGTACGTTCACATCAGTTTAATACCGTGCCATTTCAGAGTAATGAATTATTAATGGATTTAATGTTAGTAGCAATATCTCATTTTTGCTGACCTTTCAGAATATGACAATCTCATTTACAGCGTCGACTCTCTGGCCTCCATTGTATTAAAAAAAAAAAAAAAAAGTTTGATGTACCTGAGTCGCCCATTCATAATTCGCAGAACTCATTTGTTTTCATCTGTTGGGCATCTGAAAATAGCACATTGATTCAGAAGACGAACAAAATTAGCGAATGTTTCGCATGGGGCTGTTATTGCTGTATTCCCTCGCACAGACAGTGATCTGCGCCTGTGTTTCCCACCAACGACGAAGCGATACACTCGATGATTAAAAGCGCCCCCATGCCACCAGATATGACCAACATCAGAAGTTATCGACAGTGAATATTAATTACCAATATATGAACAAGTACCACTGATTCTGTCCTTCGGTTCTTTGGCCACAGAGAGCAGAATTCCAAGTATCGCCTGGAATGATCCGTTCTAGTTTCTCTTCAGTTCTGCTCACAGATCCTCTTCCAAGGCACTTGTAATGCAGTTGGAATACTTTTTGCAGACAATTACAGAGCATTTTCAAGCAACTCAGGAGAATGGCAGCCGTGTGACGTCGTTTTCAAGCCACAAACGTAGCGAAAGAGCGCTGTCCAAGACATGCTGAACCATCTAAAGGCGGAGCTACGCCGACCAAGTGCCGTAACACGGCATATGCAGGAAAACAACACGCGCCCCGTAATAGAAACAGCGCCACATCACAACCAAAGATAACCAACGTCAGAAGCTATCGCAGGGATGTCGATTACCAACAGGTAAACAGAGGGGCATTAACTCCGACCTTCTCTTGTGTGACCGGCAGGATTCTAGGCTGACTTCAAGCAGAAACGTGGTATCCTCAAGGGATTACAGTATTACAGTGCCTGCCCCCCCCCCCCCCCGTTCAGACAGCAATGCCCTCACGCTGAGGTCAATATAGAGCTTTGCCCACTTCGTGACCTCAGCTGTAGCAGTCGACATCATTGTGACGGACAGCACCAATCGTAACGTTTCAGGTGGACCTGTACTGTTGTAAATGTTCCAACACCGTACTTCAAGAGAGAAGTTCTTTACGTAGTGCGTCAATTGACGCTTTCATAGTCAATGACTATTTTTATTATAGAGTACTCCTGTGGCAAAGAATGCAATAAAGTGAACTAATATTCCATGTGTTGTAGTATGATGAGTCTTGTTCCAGAGCAATCAAAGAATCCGTAGCTGCGGCTTGACAAAAGTAGTTTCGTCTGGTCACAAAAAAATCTGTTTATAGGGTCACTTGCTAACTTAAACTCAGCTGTTTCCTTAATAACACTGTCCCAATAGCAGGAAGTCCACTCTAGAATCTATGTGTTGTTGTGCTCCATAGGCTGACCAGTGCCAAGACAGTATTCTGCAGCAGCACGTTTTCTCCGTTGTTGTAAACTTGTGTGACGTTTGTGCTCAGTTCACCTCCACGGTCCTGATGGTCTGGCCAATGTAGTGGGTGTTAGCATAAGGTCTTAGCTTTTTTCCACAAGTTCAATAAACACAATAGATACACATAACAGAGACATTAGTCATCAATAATAAATTCTCCTTGACTACTTAGAACAGTCTGCCAACGCTGGGGTAACTTTTCGATTCCGCGACTGTAGAAATCACGTGGTTTTGAGGGGAAGAACTTGTCGAGCCATATTCGGAACGCATTTTCATCCGGAAAGGAAGGTCCTTGTACATTGTTTGCTAGAGAAGGAAAGTGTGAAAATCTGAAGGCGCGAGGTCAGGTGAATAAGTTCGTGTGGAATGACTTCGCAACAAAACTGTATAATGTTTTCTGTTAGTACAGCAGAAAGTGGGCGGACATTATCGTGGTGTAGCGTTCTTGGTTGTTGCTCTAGGACTGCGTCTGCAAGACATCTCAATTGTTGATAATAAACCTCAGTAGTGACGGTTACACCTCGGAGAAGTAATTCGCAGTACACCACACCGTCGCTATTCCACCAGAAGCCCGACACTATCTCTTGTGGATGCACGCAGGTCTTTTGATGCTCTGTCAGGCTCAACCATTCCGTAATTTTCCTTATATTAACTTAAAGACGCTATTTCTCGTCACCAGTACAGGAACGGCCGATTTCGTTCACGAGATAACTGACGACGAGCAAGCAGAGATGCACATGGCTACCGACTGATTTTTGCGATTTTGGGTCAGAGTATGTGGTGCCCATACATCTTAATCTTGAACCTTTCTCACGGCATACAAATATCGCCCGATGGTGGAATGATCACAGTTCATGACATTTGGCAGTTCTCGAGTACGCTGGTGTGTGTCGATGTGGATTAATGTGTTTAAACGATGTTCATCAAACCCTGAAAGTCTTCATAAATGTCATAAGTCACTGTCAAAACGATCCTGCTTAAAACGAGGAAATATTTTCTGCGCGTTCTCTGTAGCATGACATTAGCCTCATACATGAGCAAATGTTTATGCTGTCTCCCCTCTACTGAACTCAAACAGAAGAATATGCCGGAAACGTTACGATTTCTCTACTTGGCCCTCCATTTTCTAGCGCCCTCAGCTCCACTCACTACCTCAAAACGACAAATGACCATATTTAAACTCAAACAGCAACAATGAACGGAAAATAAAAAAGTAACCATTGATAAATAAACCTGTTGCCCCCTGAATACTAACATGCAACATGAAAACACTACTGAGACGACCTGCTAAACCCACAGGACAGGGCAGATAGTTTAAATTGTGGAAAGGTGCCAAAATAAGGGGCTGTCAGTTACACTCGAACATATAATTTTATTATTTGACCAAACATTGCAAGAGCCCCCCCCCCCCCAAAAAAAAAAAAAAGAAATTTAAACACACTGCTTTAATCTTTGGGACTTAATTACCGGCTGAAAGCCACTTTAATTTAAAAACGGCTGAACGCCAGTAACTTCAAACGCAAGCATAACCAGAAATTTAAAAGGCAAACCTTATCTTGCAACAGTTGTTTATTTAGGCTGAAGGCCCAAAGAATCTGAGATTTTCAGAGCAAACAATATGAATTCAAAATCGGCTGTAAGCGCAACACTTAACGCTAAACAACATGAAATTAAAAAAAAGAAAAAAAACAAAGGCCTTACGTAAAACAGCTCTTAATTAGGCAAAACTCAACCAAAACAGAAATTTAAAAGGTAAAGCCTTATCTTAAAACAGTTTCTTAGTTAGGCTGAAGGCCCACAGAATCAGACACTTCAAGAGCAAACAAGTTAAATTCAAATCGGCTGAAGGCCTAACACTTAAAACTCCATAACATTAATTTTTTTTAAAATACCAAAGGTCTTACGTGAACAGTTCTTTAATTTAGGCTGAAGGCCATAAGAGCAAAACAACTCAAACTGAAAATCGCCTCAAGGCCCAACACTTAAAATTCAACAAGATTAAAATTTTTAAAATGCCAAAGGCCTTACGTGAAATAGTTCTTTGAACTAGGTTGAAGGCCTTAAGAGCAAAACAACTCAAACTCAAAATCGGCTGAAGGCCCAACACTTAAAATTCAACAACATTAAAACCTTTAAAATGCCAAAGGTCATACGTGAAACAGTTCTTTAAATTAGGCTCAAGGCCTAAAGAATCTTACGTCTTAAGGGCAAAACAACCTTAATTTAAAAACAAAATCGTCTAGAAACCATACAAGTACAAACAACGAAATCAAATAAAAAAAGGCAATACACCCAAGAGCACCCAGATGTTCAAGGGTCGGCCTGGAATTCTAACACTAACACTTGCTTAGGTGAGACAGGCAGTCGGGCCAACCATTCACGATGCGACGACAACCCACCCGACCGACAGTCAACAGACCCACCGACAAGATAACTTCCACTTCATCCGACCAGGGCACAACAGGGAGTTCAACGGAAGAACGTAGAAGATATTGGCGCCCACAACCAATCATACATGGAAGTGTCAAACTACGCACCGTCCTGGACAGCAAGAACACGATGAGGAAACTACACTGCCTGAAATTTACGTAAACGGCCATTGCAGGTAACCGGAACGTTAACGGCCACAAGGCAGAAGATTCCGCTTGTGCATTTCAATTCAAATAACCAAATACAGTAAAATTCCACCTGAGGGTGGCTAGAATTTTCCAACTTGAAAATCACGTTGTTGCTCATGGGAATATCCCAACAGCCGACAATGAACTCCAAACGACACAATGTGAACAGTCTTGACTTGGTAGGTTAAATCAAAACTCATCTTTTGTGTCCAGAGTCGGTGAGCCACGGACCTCGTAGCAATGGGAATAGCCCCACACACTCCGACACCGCCCAGAGACCGCCAGCGGCCCCGGCCAAACTACATCCCGCGGAGAATTCCTCGCTGTTCCATGCCAACCGACCGACTGCCAGACCCGGAAACGGTGAAAGGACCAAATACACGCCGGCCGATGAGACCACCAACCGACCGACCAACCGACGGTCGTCCCACTTCAGTCTCCCTCCGGAGGACAGTTCATGTGTGTCGCCAGCGGTCGGCGAGCACTGGCTGTCCTCGCCTCAACGGCGCTCCGTCCCCCGACTTCACTGCTTCTGCGTCCAGACTGCACAGCTGGTCCGTCTCCAACTGACTTCCAGACACACGACGACCCGGAAGTACTGTCGGTCACTCGAGTGATGATACGACAGTGCATCTGTCGATACGTGCTGCTGCTGCCGCTCACGGGTAAGTAAGGCAGGAAGTTAGTGACGCCAGCAAATGGAATGAGAAAACGAGGCGGCAATACCGTAATAGAAGATGACAATGAATAAATGGCATGAACACGAGCCGTGCATGGCTCAACTGCAACTTAACGCGCCCACTCAATATGTCATGCCACAACTGCAAGAGATTGGGTAGACACACGTAATACGATAACCAAGACCATTCTACACAAACTGTAAAACGGCTCTAATCTTAGCTGGTAGCTGAAAATCGTACTTCACATCGTATTTCCGCAGAATACGACAAATTCTGCTGAAAATGCTGCTTGTGTAATGCAGAAAACCTGTAGACTTCGTTATCAGTCAGCGGTCGATAACGTCATGCACACCTGATCCGTCCTCCACTACAACCATTCTGGCGAAAGACGACTTCCAGGATGCCTAACTCAGCTGACAAACTGCTAGGGTACGAGATGGTGTGGGACCTACGAAACAAGGTGTGAAATGCTTGGTTGGTTGGTGACAACTACCAGTCTGAAGATACAAATCATTTTGAGTTGGTTTCCTGTAAATGACATATTATTGGAACTGCAACGTGTAGAGTCTTTACCGCGGAACTGGCAGTCATTAACAGAGTCTTACGTTTCATTAAACAGTCCTCTCTCGACAGCGTCTTAACCTGCAGTTATTCAGTGAGCAGACTCCACGCTATTGCTCTTGTGACTGTATGATATCTGCTATCCTTGAGCTTCTCTCTGACCTAAGTCATACTACCTGCTCAACGGTCATTCTCTGGTTTCCCGGTCTCCTCGCTATCCTAGGGAATGAATTTGGCTAGAGAAGGGATTACTCGCCCAAAGTTTGGTTTGCCGATCCCAAATACATATTTTTGAGTGCAAATAAGGTCTTTCCTCACTCGGAACAATGTACTGTGGACTACTGTCCACCTAATAAACATCTTACTATCACAAAGACTACTTCTGCATGATGCTACTCCTGTACCGTGGCCCACACAGGGAATTCATCGTCCTAAGTTACGTCTCCTCCAGTTTTGTCATAGCAGATTAACCAGTAGCTTTACCTTCTGTAATGGCCACCCACACCTTTCTTTGCAGAATCTTACTGGCAGGAACTCACATGCTGGAGGAATGCCCCCTTCTTCTGGCACTCCATGTTAAACATGGTCTTCCAGATTCTTTGCCTGTAACATTGGCGGACGACACATGGAGAGTTGAACTGGTTCTCTCTTTTTTTCCAAGAAAGTGATTTTTATCCTCAGATATTACGTTTCAAACTACTTTCGGGGCAGGGAGAGGGTAGTTGGAGTAGGGTGGCCTCCCGCCACCCTCTGCCATCTGCCTTGATTATCCCTCTTTTATTCTGTTTTAATTGCTTTTAGATGCGGTTAGCTCTTCTTCTGCCTATTTTACGTTTTATGCGTTGCATTTCAATGAAGGCTAGACCTTAAGGAATGCTTATCCTCGACATTAGCTTATTATGGAAGAGCAGTCGAACAGGCTTTTATGCTGTCTCCGAGATGGTGGGTGCTGTTACCTGCTTTAACGTTTTAACTATAACAGGTAGGGGTGGGATATATCGTGAAAGGGACGCAACGTGTTGCACGATGGGCGCCGGGAGAAACAAGCCTGCCCCTATCCACTTACTGACCTGATTGTTTCTCTCACATTATTTTACTTTTGCTGGCCAGTTGATGTTCGTTACACTTTTAGCATTCTCACTTTTACTGTCTCGGATCGCCCGACTGAAAGATATTCTTATTCCATGGCTGTCTTAACACTCAATTGGGTTGGCGGGGAGTCAGACGCAGGTACGCCCTGTGGGATCTCTGACCACATTCCAGCCCGATCCACAAACTTTTACATGCCTTTAAATTACTTTCAGTTCTCACATCATACGACTTTCAATGCAGCAATTTTACTACGCCCTACATAATTCCATAATTCGCTCGAACTTTTGTCTGACGTCGCTAACTCCAAATGACCTCTCTGTTGTATGAGGACTGATGACCTCATTAATTAACCTCTTAACTCCCACCCCCCCCCCCCCCCCCAACCAACCAACGAAGCAGCGACCTTTATGTGTCCTGTTGTTGACTCAATGACATCACTGAGCCAGTTTGAGCACATTCAGGAAGACGAATGTTCAAATCCGCCCCGCCTCCTGTCATCCAGATTTAGGTTTCCCATGATTTCCCCAAGTCGCTCTAGGCAAATGCGGGAGAGGCTCCTTTGAAAGCGAACGGATTATTTCCTTCCACATCGGTAACAAAACAATCTGCGCTTTTGCTTCGACCCCAATGACCTCGTTGTCATTGGAATGTCAAAGCCTGTTCTTCTTTTTTCCAGTGATATCATCAGCTACGATTGCAATAGGCAGGGGATCATAGACTCAGGACCATGGGTCAGTAGGAACATTTTGCCTGAGCGGACGAGTCACGATTCTTGTTACACCATGCCGTTGGGCATGTCCGGATACTCCTTTCTCCATGCGAATGACTGCTCGAAACATCCACAGCGCCATGGAAGCAGGCCAGTGGGGAAAGTATCGTACTGTGGGGGGGGGGGGGGGGGGGGGGGGGCGGGCGAGAGACATTGAGCAGAGCTCCTATGGGAGTGTTGGTAGTAATCCAAAGCATCAGGAGAGCTGTCGTTTACATGAGTCCATCATCTGCATTTATTCATGCCTGATCTCTTTCCTCATAACGATGGCATCTTCCAGCAGGATAAAAAACCGTTCCTGGCACCAAGCCAGATTCATACCACTGTAGTTTGAGGAGCATAATAGTGATCTCTCGTAAATGTTCGCCGGCAAAGTCGCCTTATTAGAACCCATTGGGGCGGCAGCTCCTCGCTCACAAACGGCAGGTTCGTAATTCACGGATACTGCCTGAACTATGCGCAGATATCTTGAACCATATGCATCTGGAAATCTACCAAGAATCCAGGCCACGCGGAATCGCTAGTACGAGTGCTGTTTGGAAAGTAAGATCTTCTCGGGCCCGAAATGGAACCTACGGTTAAAATGCGTTACAGTTTTGCACAGATGGGTTGGGCAGTGTCTCTAGTATGCCCGTCCACCACATCCCGTACCTCTTTTCGGTTTTGAAAGTGTCACCAAGCAAGAATCGCACTACTGTGGTTTGAGGAGCGTGATAGTGATCTCACTTAAATTATCGCCGGCAAATTCGCCTGATCAGAGCCCAGTGGGCTCTCCTATAACAGGTGCACAGTGAGCAAGTAAAGATGTCTAGAAAAATAATGTCTCCTGCCAAGTATGAGGGCCTGGTGATAGATTTCACCTGATGTCATGCTGTCCACATAACTTAACAGTCATGCATTTCCTTCTTCGTGACAGTTCCTCGGAAGCACTCTGCAGGGTCAGTGGAGATCATTCTGCAGAGTTTCAGATGGGAAACGTTTGGTCACCCACAGTAGAGCCTGTAACTGGCTCGCACTGAGTTTCACCTCTGGTCACATGAACAGCTGGATATAAGACAACAGTTTGGCTGTAGACCAGCGTAGAGAATTGGTGGGAAACACAGGTTGCTTCCTTCTATGACGATGGTATTTGAAATTTGGTACAAAGTTAAAACAAATGTCTAAGTCAACGGCTATATAGAGGAGTAGCTGGGAGGTGTAGCTAACTGTGGGAAACAAAACATTTTTGTCTTTCGTAGTGGTTTCAATTTCCTGACCGATAGGTTCCTGATTTCCGAATATCCCTCGGACACTCCGTTCCAAGATGGACCAACCCTTTACTGAGCAAGTGGTCATTAAGTTTTGGCTCACCCGTATACGCAGTCATAAACTCACCAGCTGAAATCAGGAAGATGGTAGGCCTTTGCTAAATACGAGCGTCTGGTGGAGAGAAATTTCTCAACTCCATTAAACCATACTCCAGACTTTTTTTAAAACGTTTGTCTGGAGTATGTCATACTATGAAAGGGAAACTAGGATAGTGAGAGGGTACTAGATGTGAAACGGGAATTCACCGAATATGACTATAACGAACTGGAGGTAGAGAAACAACCGTAGACGTCCTTCAGGAGATACGTGAGAAATGCAGCTCCTCAGGGAAACAGACACACTGCGGGACACAAGAAATGGGCGATTACACAGTTACCTTCACCTTCCTACTTCTGAAGCCAGCTGATCATCGGGGACTAGTGCTTACGCAGCAGGCGGCACTGCTGACGCTGTGTTCCCGTTTTCCGGCTCCGGCCGGCCGCGCAGTCTTCGGCCCGCGATTACACACGTCGTTAGCAGCGTAACGGCCCCCGCACTCAGCTCGCCATTGCCGCGGCGCCGCTCGCTACCGGCGCGAGGTGCAAAAATTAACGCGACCATTCTGCTTATCGGGCACTTTGCACTCAAAGTGTTCCCCCGGAGCCCGGGGCGAGGCCTTGTCTGCGAGCAGACTCCACATTTAATAAAGATTTCCCTTCCTCCCGCGGGTCTGACGTCAGCAGCACGAGGTGACGCCCTCAGATACAGACGGAATCGCTAACGGTTACGGCGCGGCTGTGTCCGCAGAATTCCAGCTCCAGCCACCTTTCTGTGAGACAGCGAATACGGAATGAGCGTCTGGAGACCCAGTGCATGCAAATGGCGCTCGCCTTGGACGGCTTGGAAGCTCGGAAGCCTGGAATGTAGCAGTTTGCTGTGGGACGTCTGTGAGGCGTTTTCGCTCCCCCGTTCCCCTCCCGCCACTAGGGAAGAGGCGAGGCTAATTAGCAGTCCGGGCTTTTAAGCAGGTGACTGCGTCTCTTTAAAGAGGCCGACATCGCTTAGCAGCGCCGCGGCGCGTGTTCCAGATTATCTTGTATACACTGCTAAACCAGGGATTAGCTCTGTTCGGTAGGGAACCGGGCAGACTTACTTTAAAGTGAGAAATACTCGTCAAACAAATTACGTAAAATTGAATAAAACAAATGGTTCTATGGAGATATTATGACTGACCCAATCATACATTCATTACAAGTGGCGAAACCAAGGTGAAATTTGACCAAGGCCAGATTGTGATGGCCAGTAGGCTCGTCACGAGCATTTCGGGAACTGCACAACTGCTCAGGTGTTTGAGGAGAGCTGTGTATAATGTCTACAACATGTGTCGAAACAAAGGTGAAACCACGCCCAGACGTCGTGGGGGTGGGCGGTCACCCCTCATCACAGGTGTCGGACGTCGTAGGCTGGGCAGACTGGTAAAACAGGACAGCCGGCGAACTGTGGCGGGACTAACATCAGACATCAGTGCTGGACAGAGTACAGGTGTGTCGGAACACACAGTGTACCGAACACTCGTAATGACGGGTCTCTGTAGACGACGAAACATGTTAACACCACGACATCGACAACTACGAATGAGGTTTCCACCTATGGCCTTTGAACACTACCACCAGAAGTTCTCCCATGTTCATATGTGAGTATAGCAGTGGTGAAATATAGAATCCTTACACACTCTGCCACTATCAGTATACTCCGACTAGCCAAATATTATGACCACCTACCTAATAGCCTATATGTCCACCTTTTGTACGGATAACAGCGTTGACGCATCGTGGAATGGAGGAAATGCCTTGATAGGTCACTGGACGGAGTTTCCACCTCAAGTCACCTAATTCCTGTAAATTCCACGAAGGGGGCGATGACCTTTGATGCCACTGTCAGTCACATCCCAAAAGTGGTCGATCGGGTTCAGATCGGGAGAGTTGGGTGAGCAGTAATTAACTGGAACTCACCACTGTGTTCCTTGAAACACTCTATCACTTTTCTGGGCTTTGTGGCATGACACATTATCATGTTGAAGAATGCTGCTGTCATCAGGAGACATGTTCGTCATGAAGGGCTGTACGTGGTTTGCAACCTGTGTACGATACTCCTTGACTCATGGTGCCTTACACGAGGACCACTGAACCCATGGATGTCCACGTGAATGTTCACTAGAGCATAATGGAGCCGCCGCCTACTTGCCTCTGTCCAACAGTACAGGTGTCAAGGAGTTGTTCACCTGGAAGACAATGGATTCACGCCCTCCTTTCGGCATGATAAGGAAGATATCGGAATTGATCAAACCATGTGAGACACCTGCTGGGCAGAACAGGTAATAGGATTGTGGAAAGGGCCAAGGGTTGAGGTCAGTTTCTGCTTCTAATTGTCATTTATTGTAATTTAATAACGTTTACAACCATAGTGGCACATAGCCGAACCTTTACCGAATGCAATTCTTTCACGGCTGAAGGCCTCCAACAGGAAATCTTAACAAGATAAAAATCCAATTAAGATAGCAATTAAATACTTCAAAAAACAACATAGGCGCCGGCCGCGGTGGTCTCGCGGTTCTAGGCGCGCAGTCCGGAACCGTGCGACTGCTACGGTCGCAGGTTCGAATCCTGCCTCGGGCATGGATGTGTGTGATGTCCTTAGGTTAGTTAGGTTTAAGTAGTTCTAAGTTCTAGGGGACTGATGACCACAGCTGTTAAGTCCCATAGTGCTCAGAGCCATTTGAACCATTTTTGAAACAACATAGGGAAGGTGCAAAACAAATGGCTGAGGGCCACAACGAAATTCCAAAATTTTAGAATATATTACCATATACCTTAAAGGCAGAAAACCAACAAGAAATCTAAAAAAATGAAAATTCATTTGAGATAGCAATAAAATAATTTAAAACCCAAAAAAGCAACGTATGCAAGATGCAACACAAATGGATAATGGGCACTATTAAATTTCAAACTTTAGCTTATATTACCACAGACCCCTAAAGGCAGAAGGCCAGCATGTTTAACAACAAGAAATCTTAAAATCCAATTAATATGGCAATAAAACAATTTAAAGAAGCAACATATGCAAGCAGCAATACCATTGGCTGAGGGCCACAATTAAACTTCAAAATTTTTAAAATATATTTCCATAATCTTTAAAGGCAGAAGGCCACAGTGTTTAAGCTTGAAAGATAAATTTAAAAATTAATTATGCAAAATTTTAAGAAAACAGAACAAATAACCATAAGCCTAAAATTTAAAATGGCTGACAACAGATAATTAAACACCGGTGGCACTCAGAAAGCTTCCAGGGAGGTCGGTCTGCCCTCGTTCACTTAGGTGAGACAGGTAGTGACCCCAACTACACTTGATCCATCGGAACGCAACCAGGTGACAGCCACAAACCAAACGACATAACGACTTGCTTCCCATCAATCAGTACATGAGAACTCAAACCGGCAATGTTACAAACGTGATAATCCACAATGGAGTATGTATTAGCTGTCAAAATTACGCACCATGTTAGACAGCGACAAAAGGTGAGCAAAAGACGCTGCCTGAAATTACGTTAGTGGCCAGGGCAGGTAACCGGAACACTAACGGCCACTAGGCAGAAAATTTCACTGGTGCACTCAAATCGAAGTCGACCAAAAAAAAAAAATGATTGCACGAGATGGCGGCTAAATCTCAGCAGTAGAACCACTCGGTGTTGCTTACCGAAAAACCTCCCCAACAGCAAACCACCGAAGCAAACCACCACAACACGAATAGACGGGGCTTGGATAGATGAAACCACTACTCAACTTTGCCCGCATCTCGTGGTCGTGCGGTAGCGTTCTCGCTTCCCACGCCCGGGTTCCCGGGTTCGATTCCCGGCGGGGTCAGGGATTTTCTCTGCCTCGTGATGGCTGGGTGTTGTGTGCTGTCCTTAGGTTAGTTAGGTTTAAGTAGTTCTAAGTTCTAGGGGACTTATGACCACAGCAGTTGAGTCCCATAGTGCTCAGAGCCATTTTTTGAACTACTCAACTTTGACGTCCTGGGTCGGCGAACCACGAAGCTCGTAGCGATCGGACAGCTCCACACACGCTCCGACACTGCACAGGGGCTGCCAGAGGCCCCAGCCGACTGCACCGCGCGGAGATAACTTCCCTCGTCCGCGACAGCCGACAGACTCACTCCAGACCCCTTTGCCGAAAACTATATGCACCAAACCAAAGATGGTACACGGCGCAAATATCGATACACATCACTGCTGCCACATGTAGAAAGAAGAAGAACCACCACATACCCGCGACACAAACCAAACACAGATAGACAGCGAAGTTTACGAAAACGCATAGTTGGGAGAGAGCATGGCTCACCACGTAAGTTCTGCCATTGCACCGATGTCCAGTGCCGGTGGGTAAGTGCCCACTTCAGTCGTAGTTGTCGGTGTCGTGGTCTTAACGTGTGTCGTCGACTACAGAGACCCGTCATTAGGAGAGCTCGGTGTATTGTGTGTTCTGACACACCTGTACCCTACCCAGCACTAAAGTCTGATGTTTGTTTTACCACAGTTTGCCGACTGTTCTGTTTCACCAGTCTGCACATCCTACGACGTCCGACACCTGTAACGAGGGGTGGCCGCCCACCTCCATGACGTCTGGTTGTTGTTTCACCACGGTTTCGCCACATGTTGTAGACATTCTCCACAGCTCTCCTCGAACACCTGAGAAGTTGTGCAGTTTCAGAAACGATCGTGACGAGCCTCCTGGCCATCACAATCTGGCCTTGGTCAAACTTAGATCGCGCTCCTTCCCCTTTCTACACACGGACAGTAAGCTCACTGCTACTGCACGCACAGTGTGCGTGTCTCACTGGCAGTCATTCCTCACCAGCCGACTTTGCTACCATCTGGACGGATTTGTAGCAGTAGTAGGTCGATAGTCATAACACTTTGGCTGATCTGTGTATCACGCACAGGAAAGCCATAAGTCGTAAACACCTCGCCCTAAAGCTACGAAACTGATATTCCAGTATCTACAATTCCTTGGGGTAAATGCAAAGAAACCTTGGATTACAGAAGGAATACTATAAATGACAGAGGAAATAAGGAAGTATAAAAGTGCTCACATAAACTTTACTGATTAATGGAATAAATAGGAAGCGCAGGGAAGCAAAGGCGAAAAGGCTGCGAGAAAAATGTGAAGAAATAGAAAAAGGAATGGCGGTCGGAAGGACACGTCCGAAAGAACGGACACCGCACGTATAATGATACTATCTGAACGCCTTGAGAGGATCTCATAATACCTTCAGTGTGGAAGCACCCTAGGGCCGACCTCTTGCGAGACTCATGCTAAATGCTGCGATTAATTAGGATGGTGGGTGGAGGGCAGCTCTAAGTTTGGAATTTGGGTCGTATGGGAAGAGTGTTCGGAAAGCAGAAGCGGTTAAGGCAATCGCACTCGTATTCCGGGAAATCCCGGTCCGCCACAAATTTTCCCTTGTGACCATTGAATTAATTCAGTGTTCTCATGCGGCTGAAGTTGGTGTTTCTGTTCCGTCGAAAGCAAGAGAGTGAACACTAACTGTGCAGGAGAGGGGATTTCACTGTTAAACGCAGGGGACAGGACGTATAGGTGTAATGAATATCTCTTGGCTTCTTACAAAAAGAAACAGAAGTCGATTAGGAAGACATAGGTGATCCAGTTTTACAATCAGAGTTTGACCAAATAACGTGGAAGACATAACTGCCGTCTGCTTCACGTCTGCTGTGCAGCGAGCTTCCTTAATTTAACTATTAACTGTATTTTTCTTACTTGTCACTTCTTCTTTCGTGTGTTTTTGCTTTTAGGAAGCTTTATTGTCGAGTGCTAGTAATAGTGTTCCATAGATTCCGTGTTTGTTTTGGATACAGTCAGAGAGAGTCCCTTTAGTCAGCCATAGTGCCAGTAGTGCTAGCGTTTGTTTTCAATACAGTCCAGAGACAGGTAGTGCGATTTTCATTGTTTTCTACAAGAAGTGGCTAGCAACCACAGTTTAGTCAACAATCAGCCGCCTTTAGTGAATTAACAGTCTAGTTGAAAGTTGATTAACTCTCTACAGTAAATTGATTTCTTAGGATGGATAGGATGTGTGACTGCTGTGTACGGACGCAGGAGGAGCTGGCCACTGTTCGCGAACAGCTGAGCGTGTTGATGGCCGCGGTCAGCCGTCTTCAGGCTGCTGCCTCGGAGTGTAACGGCAGTGGGGAGTCTGGTGCGTCGCATGGTACACCCCAGGTGTTACATGCGTCACCCACTGTCCCTGTTGTCGAGACATCTTCGCGGGTACCGGACGCGGTTGAGCCACCCTCTCCCCAAGGGGAGTGGCGGGTTCAGCGGCGTTCGCGGCGCACGAGGCGGAGGGTAAATGTGGAGGCTGGCCGTGTGGCATCGCCCGCTCTGCCTGTGAGTGGACATGTGGCGGCTCCTTCAGCAAGGTCCTAGCAGGCACACGGGGGGAGGGGTTTATTAGTTATTGGGAGCTCCAACGTTAGGCGGGTGATGGAGCCCCTTAGGGAAATAGCGGAAAGGTCGGGGAAGAAGGCCAGTGTTCACTCTGTCTGCTTGCCGGGGGGTCTCATCCGAGATGTGGAGGGGGCTCTGCCGGCGGCGATAGAGAGCACTGGGTGCACCCGACTGCAAATTATTGCTCATGTCGGTACCAATGACTCCTGGCGTCTGGGTTCAGAGGTCATCCTCAGTTCGTACAGACGGTTGGCGGAATTGGTGAAGGCGGAAAGCCTCGCTCGCGGGGTGGAATCAGAGCTAACTATTTGTAGTATCGTTCCCAGAACCGATCGCGGTCCTCTGGAGCCGAGTGGAAGCCTTAAACCAGAGGCTCAGACGATTCTGGGGAGATCTGGGGTGCAAATTTCTCGACCTCCGCTATCGGGTGGAGAAATGTAGGGTCCCCCTGAATAGGTCAGGCGTGCACTACACGCCGGAAGCGGCTACAAGGGTAGCGGAGTACGTGCGGAGTACACATGGGGGTTTTTTAGGTTAGAGAATTCCCTCCCTAGGCCCGACAAGACGCCTCCTGAGACGCGGCAAGGTAGGAGTAGGAAAAATGCAACAGGGAATAACAATATTAATGTGCTAATAGTAAACTGCAGGAGCGTCTATAGAAAGGTCCCAGAACTGCTCTCATTAATAAACGGTCACAACGCCTATATAGTACTAGGGACAGAAAGTTGGCTGAAACCAGACGTAAACAGTAATGAAATCCTAAATTCAGATTGGAATGTGTTGTGGGTTGGCAGGAGAGCCAACACCAGGTTACTAGAGGAAGCCGAAAGGCACGCGTTTTAGCTCACGCAGGCTGGCGTGAGGTCTGGAACAGGACAAGGAAATTAGACTTTAGAAAAAACCGACGTAGCTGGTGGAATACTTAACTTTAATCCATTAATGATGAGCGTCGCTCTTGACTGTACATTATTCATAATATCAATAGTAGCTGGTAATGGCGCCTTGCTAGGTCGTAGCAAACGACGTAGCTGAAGGCTATGCTAACTATCGTCTCGGCAAATGAGAGCGTATCTTGTCAGTGAACCATCGCTAGCAAAGTCGGTTGTACAACTGGGGCGAGTGCTAGGAAGTCTCTCTCTAGACCTGCCGTGTGGCGGCGCTCGGTCTGCAATCACTGATAGTGGCGACACGCGGGTCCGACGTATACTAACGGACCGCGGCCGATTTAAAGGCTACCACCTAGCAAGTGTGGTGTCTGGCGGTGACACCACAGAATGTATACCGCAGAGACAGGCTGGACAGTGAAGGGGGAGGCGTGTTTATAGCGATAAGAAGTGCAATAGTATCGAAGGAAATTGACGGAGATCCCAAATGTGAAATAATTTGGGTGAAGGTCACGGTTAAAGCAGGCTCAGACATGGTAATTGGATGTCTCTATAGGCCCCCTGGCTCAGCAGCTATTGTGGCTGAGCACCTGAAGGATAATTTGGAAAATATTTCGAGTAGATTTCCCCACCATGTTATAGTTCTGGGTGGAGATTTTAATTTGCCGTATATAGACTGGGAGACTCAAACGTTCATAACGGATGGCAGGGACAAAGAATACAGTGAAATTTTTTTAAGTGCATTTTCTGAAAACTATCTTGAGCAGTTAAACAGAGAACCGACTCGTGGCGATAACATATTAGACCTTCTGGCGACAAACAGACCCGAACTATTTGAAACAGTTAACGCAGAACAGAGAATCAGCGATCATAAAGCGGTTACTGCATCGATGATTTCAGCCGTAAATAGAAATATTAAAAAAGGTAGAAAGATTTTTGTGTTTAGCAAAAGTGACAAAAAGCAGATTACAGAGTACCTGACGGCTCAACACAAAAGTTTTGTCTCACGTACAGATAGTGTTGGGGCTCATTGGACAAAGTTCAAAACCATCGTACAATATGCGTTAGATGAGTATGTGCCAAGCAAGATCGTAAGAGATGGAAAAGAGCCACCGTGGTACAACAACCGAGTTAGAAAATTGCTGCGGAAGCAAAGGGAACTTCACAGCAAACCTAAACATAACCAAAGCCTTGCAGACAAACAAAAATTACGCGAAACGAAATGTAGTGTGAGGAGGGCTATGCGAGAGGCGTTCAATGAATTCGGAAGTAAAGTTCTATGTACTGACTTGGCAGAAAATCCTAAGAAATTTTGGTCTTATGTCAAAGCGGTAGGTGGATCAAAACAAAATGTCCAGATATTCTGTGACCAAAATGGTACTGAAACAGACGATGACAGACTAAAGGCCGAAATACTAAATGTCTTTTTCCAAAGCTGTTTCACAGAGGAAGACTGCACTGTAGTTCCTTCTCTAGATTGTCGCGCAGATGACAAAATGGTAGATATCGAAATAGACGACAGAGGGATAGAGAAACAATTAAAATCGCTCAAAAGAGGAAAGGCCGCTGGACCTGATGGGATACCAGTTAGATTTTACACAGAGTACGCGAAGGAACTTGCCCCCCTTCTTGCAGCGGTGTACCGTAGGTCTCTAGAAGAGCGTAGCGTTCCAAAGGATTGGAAAAGGGCACAGGTCATCCCCGTTTTCAAGAAGGGACGTCGAACAGATGTGCAGAACTATAGACCTATATCTCTAACGTCGATCAGTTGTAGAATTTTGGAACACGTATTATGTTCGAGTATAATGACTTTTCTGGAGACTAGAAATCTTCTCTGTAGGAATCGGCATGGGTTTCGAAAAAGACAATCGTGTGAAACCCAGCTCGCGCTAATCGTCCACGAGACTCAGAGGGCCATAGACACGGGTTCACAGGTAGATGCCGTGTTTCTTGACTTCCGCAAGGCGTTCGATACAGTTCCCCACAGTCGTTTAATGAACAAAGTAAGGGTATATGGACTATCAGACCAATTGTGTGGTTGGATTAAAGAGTTCCTAGATAACAGAACGCAGCATGTCATTCTCAATGGAGAGAAGTCTTCCGAAGTAAGAGTGATTTCAGGTGTGCCGCAGGGGAGTGTCAATATACATAAATGACCTTGTGAATGACATCGGAAGTTCACTGAGGCTTTTTGCAGATGATGCTGTGGTGTATCGAGAGGTTGTAACAATGGAAAATTGTACTGAAATGCAGGAGGATTGCAGCGAATTGATGCATGGTGCAGGGAATGGCAATTCAATCTCAATGTAGACTAGTGTAAAGTGCTGCGAATACACAGAAAGACAGATCCCTTATCATTTAGCTACAAAATAGCAGGTCATCAACTGGAAGCAGTTAATTCCATAAATTATCTGGGAGTATGCATTAGGAGTGATTTAAAATGGAATGATCATATAAAGTTGATCGTCGGTAAAGCAGATGCCAGACTGAGATTCATTGGAAGAATCCTAAGGAAATGCAATCCGAAAACAAAGGAAGTAGGTTACAGTACGCTTGTTCGCCCACTGCTTCAATACTGCTCAGCAGTGTGGGATCCGTACCAGATAGGGTTGATAGAAGAGATAGAGAAGATCCAGCGGAGAGCAGCGCGCTTCGTTACAGGATCATTTAGTAATCGCGAAAGCGTTACAGAGATGATAGATAGACTCCAATGGAAGACTCTGCAGGAGAGACGCTCAGTAGCTCGGTACGGGCTTTTGTTCAAGTTTAGAGAACATGCCTTCACCGAGGAGTCAAGCAGTATATGATGTTATAATCCCCCTCACAGATCATGCATCTGAGTTGCTGAGAGACTAACGTACGGAATAACTGAAAAGAAAACTGAAGAATAGTTGGATCACAATCAGTTTGGATTTAGGAAATGTAAATGAAGTTCAGACCAGAGACGCCATGAGGAATGTATGGATCACTGACTGACCTACCCGCCACCCTGCCCCCACCCCCACTCTCCCGCTTACGTCCTGACACCCGACACCCAGGTACAATGTCTGGCATGCGATGGGAAGTTATACACTCCTCCACCAGGCAGTAAACCAGTCTTCATAAGCTGACACATGATGTATTTAATGCAACCTAAGAAGTGCAGGCTCTGCGCCCCCATACCAAAACGAATACATCCCGCGGGGGCCACACCTCATAGTGGAGTTGATGATGTACACCAATTCTTATCGGAATGAAAGTTTAAACATCTAATACCCTTTATGTGAAAAACGGAACACAAGAGAATGGAAAAGCTTGTGGTGTGGTGATGCAGAAGAATGTTGAAAATTATTGGGACTGAAAAGGTAGGGAATGAGGCTGTACTGCGAAGAATCGTTGAAAAAAGGAACAGATGGAAAACAGACAAGAAGAAACATCATGACAGGACATGTGTGAAGACATTATGGAATATCCTAAGTGGTGCTAGAAGGAGCTATACAGGGTAAAAGATGTAGGAAAAGACAAAGAGTGGAACACAACAAATATTCTGGATGTACGGTTCAAGCGTTGCTCTGGGATGAGGATGTTTCGAAGGTGAGGAATTCGTAGCGTACAGCACACAGCAGTTGGAAGACTGATGACAGAAAAAAATATTGTCCAAATGGATACAAAAAAGAAGGTAAAATCCTACTTTGATTGGGTAGATATCTGTTAATGTCAGATTAGATACGTTATACGTCGTTACGTGCAGAAATCAAAACATACATCCAAAACGAGATTTTCACTCTTCAGCGGAGTGTGCGCAGATATGAAACTTCATGGCGGATTAAAACTGTGTGCCGGACCGAGGCTAGAACTCGGGACCTTTGCCTTTCCCGGGCAAGTGCTCTACCATCTGAGCTACCCAAGCACTACTCACGGCACCTCCTCACAGCTTTACTTCAGAACGTACATGTTGCAATCCATCCCCATGTTACTCCTGAATACTTACAAGGGAACATCCCCATCGCACCCCCCTCAGATTTAGTTATAAATTGGCACAGTGGAGAGGCCTTGAAAAACTTAACACAGATCAATCGAGAAAACAGGCAGAAGTTGTGAGGAACTATGAAAAAAGTAAGCGAAATATACAAACTGAGTAGTCCATGCACAGGACAGGCACCACCAAGGCTAATCTGAGCCCAGAAGCGCCGTGGTGCAGTGGTTAGCGCGAGCAGCTGCCGTACGAGAGGTCCTTCGTTCAAGTTTTACCTCAAGTGAAAAATTTAATTTTTTATTTTCAGACAATTATTATCTGTCCGTCCGATACGACCACTTTTATTTGGGAGTGGTTATCACATCCACAAGAAAACCTAAATCGGGCAAGGTAGAAGAATCTTTTTACCCATTCGCCAAGTGTACAAGTTAGGTGGGTCGACAACATATTCATGTCATGTGACGCACATGCCGTCACCAGTGTCGAATAGAATACATCAGAAGTGTTTTCCTGTGGAGGTATCGGTTGACCTATGACCTTGCGATCAAATGTATTCGGTTACCATTGGAGAGGCACGTCCTTTCGTCTACTAATCGCACGGTTTTGCGGTGCGGTCGGAAAACACAGACACTAAACTTATTACAGTGAACAGAGACGTCAATGAACGAACGGACAGATCATAGCTTTGCGAAAATAAAAAAGTAAAATTTTCACTCGAGGGAAGATTTGAACAAAGGACCTCTCATCCCGCAGCTGCTCACGCTATCCACGAGACCACGGCGCTCCTGTCTCGCTATAGCCTTGATGTTGCCTATCTTGCACATGGACTACTCAGTTTGTATATTTTGCTAATTTTTTTCATAGTTCCACACAACTTCTTCCTGTTTTCTCGATTGATCTGTGTCCAGTTTTTCAAGATCTGTCCACTGTGCCAACGTATAACTAAATCTGAGGGGGGTGCGATGGGGAGGTTCCCTTGTTAGAAAGCAGTAAAAAACTAAAGAAAAATATGAGGGTAAAGAAAGAAATTCATTCATACGTTCATCATATTCCACGGAGCTCATTATTAAGGAGAACCCTCAAACAGCTACCCGGGATATACTGTAATAAAAGAAGAAAAAAGTCGCAACAACTTGCTCTATTAAAATATATACATCTACATCTACATGGATACTCTGCAAATCACATTTAAGTGCGTGGTAGAGGGTTCATCGAACCGCCTTCACAATTCTCTATTGTTCCAATCTCGTATAGCGCACGGAAGTAATGAACACCTATATCTTTCCGTACGAACTCTGGTTTCCCTTATCTTATCGTGGTGATCGTTCCGCCCTATGTAGGTCGGTGTCAACAAAATATTTTCCCATACGGAGGAGAAATTTGGTGATTGGAATTTGGTGAGAAGATTGCGTCGCAACGAAAAACCCCTTTCTTTTAATGATTTCCAGCCCAAATCCTCTATCATTTCTGCGACACTCTCTCCCATATTTCGCGATAATACGAAGCGTGCTGCCTTTCTTTGAACTTTTTCGATGTACTCCGTCAGTCCTGCCTGGTAAGGATCCCACACCGCGCAGCGGTGTTCTAAAAGAGGACGGACAAACCTAGTATAGGCAGTCTCCTTAGTAGGTCTGTTACATTTTCTAAGTGTCCTGCCCAATAAAACACAGCCTTGGTTAGCCTTCCCCACAACATTTTCTATGTGTTCTTTCCAGTTTAAGTTGTTCGTTATTATAATACCGAGGTATTTAGTTGAATTTACGGCTTTTAGATTAGACTGATTTATCGTGTAACCGAAGTTTAACGAGTTCATTTTAGTACACATGTGGATGACCTCACACTTTTCGCTATTTAGCGTCAACTGCCACTTTTCGCACCATTCAGATATTTTTTCTAATTCGTTTTGCAGTTTGGTTTGATCTTCTGATGACTTCATTACTCGATAAACGACAGCGTCATCTGCAAACAGCCGAAGACGGCTGCTCAGATTGTCTCCCAAATCGTTTATATAGATAAGGAACAGCAAAGGTCCTATAACACTACCTTGGAGAACGCCAGAAATCACTTCTGTTTTACTCGATGACTTTCCGTCAATTACTACGAACTGTGACCTCTCTGACAGGAAATCACAAATCCACTTACATAACTGAGACGATATTCCATAAGCACGCAATTTTACTACGAGCCGCTTGTGTGGTACAGTGTCAAAAGCCTTCCGGAAATCCAGGAATACGGAATCGATCTGAAATCCCTTGTCAATAGCACTCAGCACTTCATGTGAATAAAGAGCTAGTTGTGTTTCACAGGAACGATGTTTCCTAATGCCATGTTGACTGTGTGTCTCTTAATGCAGTTTATTTTTGTGTGTCAGAGAACTGATGGCTAAAGGAAATGAGATAAATAGCTTCACAAAATTCACTAAATATCTAATCGATGCTCAATGGTGTAACAATTCAGATTTCCATTAGTTAGTGAGGTTTGTGGTCGTGTCGTAATTTTTTAAGCCAGCTAACTTTGTTGAACGCCATATTCTGACAACAAAAAATCATACTCAATATTCTATGTTCTCTGCTGTGTATCAAAATTGTTCATTGACTGTTAATGGTAATTTCCACATTTTTAGATTTGCAAGTTCAACTTTGTACAGCATGAGAAGGAAAACGTAGTGGGATATGTCGAGCAGGGATGACGACTGTGGTAAAGTACCAGTATGACACTAAAATGTAGAATTTCGCGGCCGAAAATATCATGTCCATTATAATTATCCGGGCTGTTATGCCGTGGTCGGTTGATGAATTCTCTGTCAATTCCCAACGTTTCGTCTCCGACTGCGGGAGACTTCTTCAAGGGGATCCGTAGCTCGATGGAAGGTCCAACACACCCACTGGCTCGCTACTGACTCTCCCGCAGTCGGAGACGAAACGTTGGGAATTGACACAGAATTCATCAACGGACCACGGCATAACAGCCCGGGTAATTATAATGGACATAAAATACCAGTATACCTCTCATCAACAGCATTCGTTAAATCGGCGCCGAACAGCACGGAACTCTACATATCGTTCAGAAATAATAAACCAGCTTCTCCTCTATTAAAGTTGCCTTCAAATTCCTAAATAATGCACTAAAATTTTGTCATACGATCCAAAAACATCTCTTCAGGCTCCAGCGCATAATAAAAATTGTAATTCATTCTTCTAGTGACATTTATTTCAGTCTCCTCCACAAAATTCAGAGTATGCACATTCAGAGCAGCTACTTCGTTAGTTTCCCAGCTACGATAAATGTCTGTTAGTGTTCTAATCTTAGTATATTTGAATGAGCAAGCCAATCTCATAAACGAAATTAGACTCAAAAGAATGCCAATAATATGAAGTCCATACATACTACAAGAATGGACGAATGTGCATGTGTGTTACACATCTCCTCCTAAACCACTTGACCGATTTCCACCATACTTGGTGCACATGTCACTTACTGTCTGCAAAGAATCTCTGTGGGACAAGAATCATCTGCCTATCAAAAGGGTGGAAATAGGGGTGGAAAAGCAGTGTAGCCCACGACGCACAAGTAACCATAATGTATTCACTGTTTGAGAACGAGAGTTCTTACTAACTTTCAATAATCATTACACATACGCGTAGTTTTTCTAGCCTACAACCTCCACAAAATGATTAAAACCAAAAAGTTTATCGCTTCCTGTAGTTTGATTTCATGCAATAAGAGTGCCGCAGAAGCATAACTTTTTGTTTTATTATTTCTTTATTACTAATTGTATTAGCGACACATTTTGCAGACAGTATTTGCGTATACGACTAAATGCACCAGCAAAATTACATTATTATACGACACATGGTTCAGGAGATATGACGTCATTAGTTGTGTGCAGCTGAAGGTGCAGGGCGAAATTTTCTAGGAATAGAGGTGAGATAAGTGTCCAGATACGTTAGATGTGTGTGAAATACAGGCTGTTTCAGAAGTGATGGTCAGTATTCAGGGATATTACAGGAATGGTCATTAAAAAGTCAAGTAAACAAGGGCTCTAAAACGCCTACCTCAAGGGCTATGAGCAGTTCTTAATCTTCGCTACTGTGAAACAAATCTCTTCTATCGCAAACTCTTTGCATTCCATATTTTGCGAAGTAGTAGTAGTATGGACCAAAACAAGGAAAAAATGTCCAGTAAACATGTTCTCTAAAATGCATACCTCAAGACTATGAGAACTTGTACATGTTCACTACTTTGAGCGCAACTCTTGTGAGGAAAGTGCTCATAACTTTTGAGGTATGCATCTTAGAGCACATGTTTACTGAGCATATTTTCTTGTTTTGGTCCATACTACCACTTCGCAAAATATGGAAATCAAAGAGCTTGCGGAAGAAGGGATTTGTTCCACAATAGCGAAGATCAAGAATTGCTCATAGCTCTTAAGGTATGCGTTGTAGAGCTCATGTTTACTTAGCTTTTTTGTTTCGAAAGATCGTTCCTGTAGTATCCCTGAATATTTACCATTACTTCTCAAACCCTCTGTAAATATGGCGCACGCATGCGTGGGCAAAGTCACAGACAAAAGCTCCTCCAAAACCCCTGGATTGATTTTGGATTTGGTATTCATATTACTTACTAGCTGGAGACATATATTGTGGGCTAAGAACCAGCAGCCTCCTATTTGCGTGGAGTGATAACGTGGAAGGAGAAGATTGACAGACAGAGAGGGGCAACTAGCAAGTGGACACAGATATTGGGGATGAGGAAATGGGAAGAGAGAGAAGAGAGGAGGAGATGGAAAGGAGAGATGTGGAAAGCAGCGAGGAAAGAAACAAGGTATGCTATCTGAAGCGCCAAAGAAACTGATACAGGCACGCATATTGAGATACAGAGATATCTAAACAGACAGAATGCGGCGCTGCGATCGGCAACGCCTATGTAAGACAACAAGTGTCTGGCGCAGTTGTTACATTGATTACTGCTGCTAGAATGGCAGGTTATCAAGATCTACTTGAGTTTGAATATGGATTATAGTCGGAGCACGAGCGGTAGGACACAGCATCTCCGAGGTAGCGATGAAGTGGGGATATTCCTGTACGAACATTTCACGAGTGTACCGTGAAATTCAGGAATCCGGTAAAATATCAAATCTCCGACATCGCTCCGGCCGGAAAAGAGAGTTGGGAGGAGGAGTAAGTTTGATAAAAAAAGACTGGAATAAATAAATACCCGGATAATGCTGCGTAGTCAGCTAGTTTCCGATAAAAATTTTCGGGTATTTCAGATACAATACAGAGTGCTCCAGAGAAATACAGACGCTCTTTGACAGTCAGTATTAATGGCCCAAAATTACATACCATTATAATTTTTGCATGGAGGGGAAGGTTGTTTTATGTGTTCAAAGTGACCATTATTACCAGCCAAACGATGCCGCTGAACTGTTGACCTAAATACGGCTGTCAGTGTTGTCTATGTAACAGCCGCACAGGAAACCTCGATGGTTTCTTGTAGCTCGTTCACTGTAGATGGCTTCTGCTCATAAATTTCATTTTTCAAGGTACCGCATAGTTATATGTCAAGAAATGTGGGATCTGGATGGCATGGTGGTTACTCAACAGCTCCTTGTCGACCTATCCATCGTCCAGGTAGATATTTATTCAAGTAGGCACTGGGATCTCTGTTGCAGTGAGGCGAAGTGCCATCACTTCCAAACACCTTCCAGATGGTAGGTAAAATCGATGTTTGCAGCATATGAAGATACGCATCACCAGTCACATTACCTTCGAAGAGGAATGGGCCAATCAAATCGGGTGACTACAGACCACACCACACATTAACATACGGTAGAATAAGACGTTTGTCTACAAGAACATGAGGATTTTCAGGAGACCAGTTAATGCAGTTGTGGTCCATTTACAGTATCAATCAGTTTGCATTGCGCCCGTCAGACCGGACAATCATCTCTGCAAACCATTCACCCTCGCGAAGGATGCTTTCAAACCACTCGCAGTACTCTATTCTTCGACCCTAGTCGACCTCGTGCGTGCAGCTCTCTTGGCTGTATACTTTTCCACTTTGCATCCTTCAGAATTCGTCGCTTTCGCGTGCACCCTGCTTCACAGATTTTTGAGGCGACCTAGTAAAATGTTGCAACACAGCTGCGCTGGAAGCTGCACTTGATGTTTTTGGTAGGCCAGACCTTTTCCTATGCGATCAGCATTAGCTTCAAATTTCCCCGAATGCGGCTAAGTATTGTACGTGTTGTTGGTTGAGTGCAGTCCGCGTTACACCATGGGCGTAGTACCTCCTTTATGTTTTCGTACTTCAAGTACCACTTCAACACGGGTTTGCGTTGCTCAAACGACAATTCTCATTCATTGCTGCACTGGCATCTGTTGGAAAACGCTCGCCAGCTGAAAACAAAATACTCGTTCGCCACACTCTGGACACACACTTGACGTCGTTTGGTTCCCTTCTGCTGTCAATATTCTTCTGTGATGAAAGATTTATGTAAGTAAGTAGTCGATATGTAATACAGGGTGTTCTTATGTCGTCATATTCACGAATCCGATGGACTACGCTGCCGCGCGAAATTGCAACGATATGTCAACTTGTTCCGAAGATATTAACTATAAAAGAGTGTCTACATTTTTATGGGCCCTTCTGGATGTGATATCTACATACTTTTACGTGGCAACACCACTCCCTGAAGCCAGCGTTACGAGGTGGACCTGCAGTCGCTTTGTAGTCGACAAGTCGAGTGACGTGTGAGGGTAAGTGGGCAATTGGAAGCCTGGAAGCATCAGCGATCAGCATAATCTGCTAATATATTTTACTAGTTGAGTGAAGTTTACGAAGGTTTAATTTCCTAATAGCTGCTGGTGGCAGTGGGTCACAGAGTCCACGTGTCGCTAAGGAATGCTGGCACCTCTTCTGTGTATCATGACGTCACTGACGCAAGTCCGTGCCCCGTTGCATGCCGAGATGGAGACTGTGGCACGGCCCTCCGGACGTACAGTGGTGACTCAGGTCACGTACCACCTCAGCGCTCTCGATGACCGCCTTGTCATGTGCACAGGTGGAGCCTACCGACTACGGTCCGGGACGCCGGTTGTCGTGGAGAGTGGCCCTGGTCATCCGTCATGGATCCACCAGCCGGCAAGGAGGCTGAGCGGACGGGGAACCACTGCGGAGGATGTCCAGATGCCAGCTTGCATATCATCTAGGATGACACAGAGAAAGAGGGGTCCTGACCGTTCATAGTCTTCTCATCTTTGATGACCCAGTTGGCAGCGAGGGTAGACCACAGATGTGGTACGCATCGGACTCTGCTTCCTCGTAGTTGAAGTGGGCACTATCGAACAGTTCCTCTTAGTTTCAATGAAATTCATTCGACTTTTTCTCTTGTTTTTCGACGTGGACAGAATGGCAGCACGACAAACTGTGTCTTGTGTTCCGAAAGCTGCCTTATATACAGGGGTGGAGCGTATGACGCGGTGGCTCCGAGTATATGAGCGTCTGCTCCTTGTCTCGCAGTGGTAATTTCAGTCATGATTTTAGGTCAACGAGCTCTGTCTTTTTGTCGACGTTTTACTTCGTAGTGGTTCTCGGACGCGGAGCTACATTGTGTTACCTCATAGTGCCTTGCTAAGCAGTCCAGAGGTGTTTGTATTTCTGTCTGATAAAAAAAAATTGGCTAGCTGCGGATTGGACCCGAACACTGAGGGTTCCGAACAAACCTAACTATGGATATAAACAGTTCAGCCAATCCGAGAATCGAAGATTTCGAGGTTTTTTGCTTGATATTGACAATGACACTGACAAGATACCGGATTCAGGGATTCCAAGGCTTTCAAGAACGCTTTAATTTTATCAAGTTTAAAGTTCGGATAACAAATGAAAGAAGAAATATTTTTTCGTGTAATACAATTAATAAACAACAATTATCAGATTTTTTTCCTTTAGTTCCACCGTAAAACCTTCCTTCTTGGCAAATTTCACGATTCTATATCAAGACGAAGTGCCCTATAGGTTTTAATGAGAGAGTATGTGAAGTAAATCGTATCCTTTCATTGCATTGACTTAGAAGGTTAACATTTTTGCACTACAAAAGAGCTATGGACCTCAGTAAGTGATATGAATTTCACCTTTTTACATCTACCTGTCACTGAGAAAAAGAGGTCTTAAGAGAATGGCAGTCAGACAGTCTCATAAGAAATGCCAAAAATTTTTTTTCGTGTGCTGTAATTACTAATTAATAATTTTCAGCTTAGTTCCTTTGGTTGTATTCCAAAACCTCGGTTCTTGCCAAATTTCATGGTTCTAGACCAACAGGAGTACGTTTTGATGAGTGAGTTTGCGAGTATAAAAATTTATGCCGTAAAGGGGCGCATGTTTTGACTACATTGACTTAGAAACTAACGGCTGTCACACCACCAAGGAACTATAGTCCTTAGTATGTGACGTAAATGTCAAGTTGATAAGTCTAATAGCTTCTGAGAAAAAGGGTATTGAACAGTCATACAAACAGAAGGATGGACATCAAAGCGATCCTATAATAGTTCAGTTTTCACCTATTCAGGTATGCTACCCAAAAAAAACTAGAATAAATCGTGCCTAATGCGCTGGCGTAAGCTGTCGCCAGCACACCGGTCGGCAAAGATGTAGCAAGAAGATTGACAGTAGGCGCTGGATGAAGAGCGCCTGTCGGGAGGGAGGCCAAAGACAGACTCGCAACCAACATGCCGCCAACGCCCTCTCTGCCACAAGCATTTATAACGCCGCCACTGGCTGGAGGGCTCAGTCTCAGTCACTAGTGCAGTCGCTCAGTCACTAACTCAGCCACTGGTGCACTAACTCGCGTTCCAGTTTGGCATCTGTCATTCATCGCATAGTGGGACTTGCAGATCACCAAAACTGTCATTCATCGCATAGTGGGACTTGTACTTCACCAGCAGTGATGTTAACGTGGACTGTTAGTGAAGAGCTTGTACCTCAATATGGACTCTTAAAATTTAGTAGCTTCCTGTTTATGTAAATAAAGAACCCTGTTAATGCATGTGAGCAGTTGTGTTGCAGAAAAAGAATAGTGGCCACCAAACAACATCCTCTCCCTTGATACTTGTGGTACAAGACTCAACACCTAGCATAAGAAGGTCATTTGTTACGAAAAATACACTACTGGCCATTAAAATTGCTACACCATGAATAAATGCGGGTGATAAATGGGTATTCATTGGACAAATATATTGTACTAAAACTGACATATGATTATATTTTCACGCAATTTGGGTGCATAGATCCTGAGAAATCAGTACCCAGAACAACCACCACTGGCAGTAATAACAGCCTTGATACGCCTTGGCATTGAGTCAAACAGAGCTTTGATGACGTGTACAGGTACAGCTGCCCATGCAGCTTCAACACGATACCACAGTTCATCAAAAGTAGTGACTGGCGTATTGTGACGAGCCAGTTGCTCGGCCACCGTTGACGAGACGTTTTTAATTGGTGAGAGATCTGGAAAATGTGCTGGTCAGGGCAGCAGTCGAACATTATCTGTATCCAGAAAGGCACGTACAGGACCTGCAACATGCGGTCGTGCATTATCCTGCTGAAATGTAGGGTTTCGAAGGGTCGAATGAAGGGTAGAGCCACGGGTCGTAAGACATCTGAAATGTAACGTCCGCTGTTCAAAGTGCCGTCAATGCGAACAAGAGGTGACCGACACGTATAACCAATGGCTTCCATACCATCACAGTGGGTGATACGCCAGTATGGCCATGAGGAATGCACGCTTCCAATGTGCGTTCACCGCGATGTCGCCAAACACTAATGCGACCATCATGGTGCTGTAAACAGAACCTGGATTCATCGGAAAAATGACGTTTTGCCATCCGTGCATCCAGGTTCGTCGTTGAGTACACCACCGCAGGCGCTCCTGCCTGTGATGCAGCGTCAAGGGTAACCACAGCCATGGTCTCCGAGCTGATAGTCCATGCGGCTGCAAACGTCATAGAACTGTTCGTGCAGATAGTTGTTGTCTTGCAAACGTCCCCATCTGTTGACTTAGGGATCGAGACGTGGCTGCACGATCCGTTACAGCCATGCGAATAAGATGCCTGTCATCTCGACTGCTAGTGATACGAGGCCGTTGGGATCCAGCACGGCGTTCCGTATTACCCTTCTGAACTCATCGATTCCATATTCTAGTAACAGTCATTGGATTTCGACCAACGCGAGCAGCAAAGTCGCGATACGATAAACCGCAATCGCGATAGGCTACAATCTGACCTTTATCAAAGTCGGAAACGTGATGGTACGCATTTCTCCTCCTTACACGAGGCATCACAACAACGTTTCACAAGGCAACGTCGGTCAACTGCTGTTTGTGTATGAGAAATCGGTTGGAAACTTTCCTCATGTCAGCACGTTGTAGGTGTCGCCACCGGCGCCAACCTTGTGTGAATGCTCTGAAATGCAAATCATTTGCATATCACAGCATCTTCTTCCTGTCGGTTAGATTACGCGTCTGTAGCACATCATCTTCGTGGTGTAGCAATTTTAGTGGCCAGTAGTGTAAATGTCTAAGACAGCTTTGTGACACTGTAGTGGACATGTAAACCACTGGATCCATCTGAGAACGAGGTTAAAAAAACATCACTGTCACAGATATCCATTTCAGTCTGCATAGCATTCAAATTTTGCTGCTCCTAGTTGACTTTTTTAATCTTTCTGTTTGGCTTTTACGTATAACTTATAGATTATGAATCAGTTGGAAGCTACGGAAGGGCTACAGTGTCCTGTAAAAGGCAGAAAGGCCTGCCACAGGAGACCGGAAACTCGGCTCCGAGGGCGAGCGTAGCTCGCGCTTGGTCGACAGCGGGCCAGCTGGGCCTTCCGTATTCCGAAAGGCACGCGCACGCCCGCAGTCCGGCAGTGGGGCAGAATTCACAATGGCCTCGCCGGCTGTTAACACGGCATCAATTTGTCGACCGCGTCGCGCACCCCGCCGGCGCGTACCTGCAAATCAACTTGCTTAACGAGCAGAATTTTCCATGTATATATATATGGCGCGGTGGGGGGTGTGGAGGCCGGGGGGGAACACCTATCGATCTCCGATACTGAAAGTACGGCGCGACCGCGTCACGTAATACGCACCTGCGGCGGCCGTCGGCGCTGCGCACAGCGTCCGGCTGACAATCACAGACGCTGTCTGCCTGTCTGTCTCATCTCTGTGCGGAAAACATCAGCGGCGTATTGTGTAACGCGCCACAGAATGAAAGCGTGTGTTTCCTGTGTTTCCAGTCACCCCAAATATAGGGCGCTACGGTACTAGCAGAAAATGCTCCTACTGCAGCACAAAAAAGGCGAATATACGCCGGTTTAAAAGACTCTGTAAATTGGGGTACCAGCAGCCTCATTCTACCTTGTTTAGCGCTTTTAAAACTTTTCCGGAATAAGTCATGTGAACACATTCGCGCTCTTCTTAAAATGCAACTTATCTTTCATTTCCATAAGCTCTCGTAACTGTAACTCGTTGACAACCGCTAATCCATTGCTGTAAGTCGCCCCTACCCATCCGCTCCAACTTCCCTGTTTTCATTCGTTCATTCAGCCCAGTTCATTGTCTTTACCTCTCTGTGTTTAAGTGTCACTGTTTCCTGTCTCACAGCCAGAGCCCCCTTCGTTCTGTCCTAGAGCCCTACTACTACTTTTTCCTCCTCTCACTGTCTCCCTCTTGCTCAATCTTACTGCTAGCACACTGATGCGCGGCATGCGGATTCAAATACAAAGATACGTGGGTTGGAACTTAAATGGTTCAAACGGCTCTGATCACTATGCGACTTAACTTCTGAGGTCATCAGTCTCCTAGAACTTGTAACCAATTAAACCTAACTAACCTAAGGACATCACACACATCCATGCCCGATGCAGGATTCGAACCTGCGACCGTAGCGGTCGCTCGGCTCCAGACTGTAGCGCCTAGAACCGCACGGCCACGGAACTTAAATAGTGGCAACTATTTATTCACAACCGATACAAGAGAATTACATGTTTGCACCTGTTACTGTCCTTCAGAGTAGTCACCTGAGAGAGAGAACTCGTTGCCAGCTATGTGGGAGGCGTAGTATACCGTCAGTAGAGCCTGTTCTGTTAATGGTGCGAATGGAGCGGTCTGCAGCCTGTCGAATCTCTGGAACAGTTCTGAAGCGAACGGTACGAAGTGGTTCCTTCATCTTCGGAACCAAATCAGAGTCACAAGGCCTTAAGTTCGGCGATAATGGCGGATGGTACAGTACTTTCCAGTCCCATCGACCGAACAGAGTAGCCGCAGCTTGCACTGTATGTGCTCGCGCATTGTCGTGCTAAATGATGAGTGGGCTGCACAGAAAGCGCCGCCGCTTCTTTCGTAAAGTTCGTCCCCACTCGTGAAATGGCCGTACGGGAAATCCCCAATTCATCGCTACCTCAGAGATGCTGTGCCCCATCACTCGTGTGACAACTATATCACCACGTTCAAACTCACTTAAATGTCTATTACCTGCCATTGTAGCAGATGTAACCGATCTAACAACTATACTACACTTGTTGTCTTATAAAGTTGCTGTGGACCAAATCCAAACCAAATGTGTGTGAAATCTTATGAGACTTAACTGCTAAGGTTATCAGCCCCTAAGCTTACACACTACTTAACCTAAAGTATCCTAAGGACAAACACACACACCCATACCCGAGGGAGGACTCGAACCTCCACCGGGACCAGCCGCACAGTCCATGACTGCAGCGCCCTAGACCGCTCGGCTAACGTTGTGGATCGGAGCGCCATATTTTGCCTGTTTATATTATCACTGTATCTGACTACACATGGCTATATCAGTTTTTTCGGCTATTCAGTATACAATAAAAAACGTACGAGGCGTGTCTGTAAAATAAAGTCTGCAATTCTTTCTCATAGAAAACACCGTTATTGGCAGTGAATGTCACACTGTGGAAAGGCTAGACTATGTCTGCTTGTAGACCTAATCACCATTGCAATCGACACACATTTTCATTTGATGTGGTATTTTTATATACCCGAGTCATAGTACTCTGTTGATTGACTGCATAGGTACGGCTCAACCTCGTTTTTCAACACATCGTCTGTAAGGAAATGCGTTCCACATAGGTGTGACGTACACTCATGAGACAGATAAAAATAGGCAGGCGGTTTGGTGAAGATTTCCCATCCCATTTAGGGCAGTAGATCGGCTGCTGCATGAATAGTTTGCGAACGGGCGTAGTCGTGATGAAGACGCAGTCCCTAATCAGAATTCCCCTCATTCGATTTTCAGTGGCATAATGCAGTTGTTTTAAAGTCTCACAGCAGCGAGCAGCGTCTATTTTTGTGCCGTTAAGCATAAATTCGCACTATAATAAACCTTTTCTGTCCTAGAGCACAATGGCCATACTTTCACTGCAGACAATATTCGCTTGAGCATTCTCGGCTTCGATGAATTCGAATCCCACCACTGACGAGAGTTTTCCTTATTTTCAGTTGTCGTGAACTGTACTCAGTGACCATTGGATCCAAAAATTCTTCGCCCTGTTGTGCACAGCAGTGCAGGCATCAGTGGAGCGTTTCAACACATCGCCATTTGTGGTGTTCAGTAAGCAATTAGGAGATCCACCTCACACACATTTTCCGAAAATGCAGATCTCTGGCCCAAACCTTGTAAATCGTATACTTACTTTCAGGGATTCATTCGCCCAGTTCACGAATTGTCACAAGCTAGTTTCACGCTTTTCTTTTTACAACTTTGCAATTATTTCGGCTGAAACCGAAGGTAGGTCAAAACGCTGTTCTTAATGGACGTCTGTACGTCCGTCCTTAAACTCTCTTTCGCACGTTTCTGACATCCAAAAACTGTGGTCCATTGGATTCGCATGACTGACTTTGAATATCAGTGGGAGTTAGTGCTCGGGGCACACAAAAAAGGATCACCGCATGCAACAAGCCTCTGGTGGGAGAAGCGAGAGGCAGCTCCATCGCGAACGGCTGCCCACTCAAGACTGAGCGTTGCGGCGGGCACGGGTTGGTGCCGATTTCAGGGGTGGCGGTGGGGGCGGAGGGCGGGGGAGGGAAACCGAGCTACACGCCAGTGTTGCCAGATCTCGCGTGAAAGCGTTCCTCACAGCTCCAGGACTTCGCAGATCTTATTTTACGGACACGCCTCGCGTTTCCGTCTATCTATGCGGATGTTTGTAACGAAATTATGGTTCGCACTAGCACCTACAGTGATTCCTGGAATGTCATTTACTTGAGTCAGACAAATCTAAGAAGCACATTACAGCGTTTTATTTACTTTAAAATTGCCAGTTGTGTCAAAGTTGGTACTTGAACATTGTACTTCACATGTGTATTTATTTATTTATTTAACCTGATCATATTAGAGCCTGCAGGACCTCTCTTGCAGCGAACAATGTGTTTAAATACACACATAAAACATCATACCTTATGTTGGTATAATGATATTAATTATAACGTTTCAAATGTTGCAGTGTTGGTAATGGAATTGAAAAGACGATATGAAACTTACATATCTAAGACGATTTTGAATAAAAGTGGATAGTAAGCACAAATACCAGTAATAATAGTAACGATTCTGTTACTGCCACTGGTAATAATAGTAATATTATGGGTAGATATTACAAGAATGTGATCTACAAAAGAATTCAAAACGAGAAAGTTATTCTATAGCAGAAATAACTATGGACACAATGTGTAAACATAGAATTAAGTTTCATGGGAACAAGTTTTTTTATTTTTTTATTATTAGCTTTTGACTTGGGTGATGTGTCTGGGCACGACTTATTCTCAAGTACCAACCTTTCCATCTCAGGGTCATATTTTAACTCATCATCTCCAATGTTTCGTTTGACATATTCAATTCTCTATCGCTCCCTCCAGTACCTATCGTCCTGTCGTTGCTTCTTCTCAGCATTTTCACATAATCATTAAATACCGGTCCTCTGCATAGCCCCCTTATTTCTCATCGTAACAGTCGACTGAATTTTCACCATCCTCCTATACTACCACATCTCCATCATTTGGTTTTCTTTTCTTTCTGATTTCGCCAGTGCCGCCGATTCAGAAACTTGTAAGGATGTGCTCCAACAATACATTCTCCAAATTTCTTCCCCAGATTACAGAAAAATGTGAAGAATGAATAATCCGAAATGGACAAAACTCACATGTGATGTGTTTGACTCGTAACTATACACGCACCTTAGTACGCAGGTATCAAATCAGATCCAGAGATAATGCGCATATAGATATTTAACCCGATCAGAATAAGGCCTATAGGATCTCTCCTGCATCGAACAATGTGTTTATAAACAGTCGAAACGCTTTGAGAACAGTAGTTTGGGATTCACAGAAACGAGTATGGGGCAACTGCTGTCAGATGGTCAGATTAGTTGTGTTATAGGAACAGACTTGAAGAAAACAATCTACTTTAAACGAAAAAGAATTGAGAACAGCTTTCTCGTTGCTTGTAAGCGTTTAGTCGTCCATAAATGGTCAAATAACGACTTTAAAAAGAATTCGAATAGTGATACTGACAATAAAATACAATGAGGGAAAAAATTAGTATAGCCTTTTAAAGATTTCCAGTTCACTGAAGATGTATTGTTCATCCAGGTAGCCATGCGCTATTGCCATTTTTCTGGATGCACTCAGTCTCATGATGTGAATTGAGGAGCTACTCCACCGAATAGTAGCGCCTTCGGTCAACAGTACCGTCTTACCACCGGGAGAGCGGTGTGCTGTCCCCACGCCCCTCCTATCCGCCTCCTCCAATGAGGGTGACACGGCGGTCGTATGGTCCCGGTAGGCCACTCGTGGCCTGAAGACGGAGTGAAGATCTATCTATTGTTGCATCAGTGCATATGGGTCACATGAATTGATTACACTTATGGATCAACTACCCAAGCGGTTCTCCGGTAACAGGTATCGACCCAAGCTGAAACACCGATATTAGTGCGTGGTGTAGCCTCCAGAAGTGGCAATGTACGCGCTGACTCTGGCATCCAGTGGATCGTACAGATGGCGAATACTGTCCAGGGATATGTTATACTACTCCTGCTCGACCTGTTCAAATAGCTCTGGAAGAGTTGTTGGTTGACAAATTGTATGAATCACATCTCATCCCATCATTACCACACATGCGCTCGATTGAAGATTTTGCTTGTCAGAGAACATGTTGCACCCGTTGCAGAGCACGTTGAGTTTCAGGAGCGAAAGCACTGTTTGAGGCAGCGTCCACCAGGTCTATGTCAGAAGCGCAAATGACCATCACTAGCGTTGAGGCAGAATACTGAAGACTAGTGCGCGCCATTCCATCCACCGAGTAATCCCGTGACGGCACCAGTCCAGACGTGCACGTCGATGCTATGGCGTGAGTGGAAGACGGGACAAGGTGCGCCTGCCCGTAGTCCCATTGCTAATAACAGGTCTTCAACAGTTGGTGTTGCCACGTCTGGCCTCACAGGTCCTCGTATCTGTGCTGCGGTACCTGTACGACTTGCCACTGCTGCCCTTACAATCCGACGATCCTGGTGGGCGTCTGTGCTGCGTTGACGTCCAGAACTTCGTCTCCAGATGCGAGAATGTTCACGTAACCACTGGTACCAGCATCGTTGCACAAATGACGCACCATGTCCAACTTGTGTGGCAGTTCTATGAAAGGACCATCTCTCCACTCTTAAGGCCATAATTTGACCCCTTTCGAACTCGAACGCTTGGCTGTTGGAAGGACGTGTGCGTCTCCGTGGCATGGTTCTCTGCTTGCTTCATACATTTCAACCACACTGAGCTTTCTGGCTGTGAGCATGCCCTATTAAAGGGTGGACACAATCAGATCTCTGGTAGCTGTGCCACTAAACTATCTGCTGGCGGACGATGATGAAACGGTTATCAGTACATAACTATCCCTCAGGTGGCATACGCCATCTTCGGATCAAAATCGACGCCGTCTTTCTAGGTGTTCTAATCTTGTTTCTCCCAGTGTTTATAAGTCTATTAATTGGCGTACAAAAGTGATACATTATGAAATAGCTAGATCTGCGGAGAGAAATTCAGACAGACTGCCCCAGCTAGGGTAACTAGGAAATTAGAACTGTCTGATGGGACACATGGGTGTTGAAGCATCCCCAACTCTCTTGTGGTTCCATTTTTAGGTACTCCAAGTCGACGTCTGCTCGTACATACGTATCAGGTTTTCCGGCTTTACTTCCCGACGTGACAGCGACAACTCTCCGATGAGGTGCGGGGTGTTTTGCTATTACTGCGAGTCTTGTAAATATCGCTTTTGTTTAGTAATTTGTCCGGCTAAAACTCTCCCCTTTTATGATTAAGACAGCCTGCGCCACCTTTCGGAGGGAGTGGGGACGTCAAAGAGTCACAAAAGTTCATATTAAGCAGTCCGTAAAACACGTAAAAGTTCACTTCAGTTAGCGTGTTAGTTAATGCCTACGCTTTCCGCTAGATGGTGCTGACGTACTGCTGAATAGCTTTGGTTCCGTAAAACCTTCACTGATTAGTACTAGGTAAATGAAATAAGTACAACACTCTTGTATTTCACTTTCACTATGTATTCAAGGATTAAGATGGTGATGGATGATGGTCTATTTAAAAGGTTCCTAGCCTGGAGGAATCTAAATAGTCCGCAAATGCCGATATGCACACGCTCTACGTCCAGATTCGCAACTAACGGCACACGACACTTTCAAAAGCCCACACGTTAATATCTGAATACCAGTACATCTGAATTCACTCGCATCTGCAGATAATTTGAGTTTCTGTCCTCTGTATGTCTGTAAAGTTCCAATGTAGCACGAAAGTGCTAAAATCCCCTTAATACTCCGTTGCTACCAACAGTCAGAGATCGTACACTACATCACTTTTAATCTCCGTAATATTCTCACAGTTTATCGTGAATCGTAACACGATAAAGTCCAATCTAATTATTGTCTCGCTGACTGACACGGGTTCCCCGCCCTTTAACGAAACAATAAAGGGAAAAAAAGGCGGCAATAATTACGATCAGGCCTTCTTATAGGTTTTTAACCACAAGAGTTTAACGTCACTGCCTTCTCCATGACGGAGCTTCCGTGGCTTTGCTGTACTTAGACTACTTGCAAATGTACTATAATTTTGATCTGCAATTACCGAACTCTGATTCTACACTATTTTCCCTTCTAAAAATTCTATTCTTAATTTTAAATTATTCTTTCTATATCTTTTATCACTGTGAACTTAACCGACGAGTTAGTGTTCAGCAGTAAATCTTTAATTATTCTCAGTGTCACTATTATAAATCTTTTTAAAGTCGTTATTTGACCATTTGTGGACTACGAAAAGCTACAACCATGGAGACAGTTGTTCTCAATTCTTTTACCTTTAAAGTAGATTGTTTTCTTGAAATCTGTTCCTATAACACAGCTAATCTGACCATCTGACACCATTTGCCCGATACTCGTTTCTGTAAATATCGAACTGCTGTTCTGAAAACCTATCGACTGTTTGTTAACACACTGTTTGATGTAGGACAGGTCCTATAGGCCTCAACAATCTGATCGGCTTAAATGTCCACATGCTCATTTTCTCTAGATTTGATTTAATAGCCACGTACTAAGGTGCGTGTTTAGTTACGAGTCAAAGATATTAAATGTGGGTTTTGTCCATTTCGAATTATTCGTTCTTCACATTTTTCTATAATCTGGGGAAGACATTTTGAGAATGTAAAGTTGGGGCACATCCTTACAAGTTTCTGAATCGGTGGCACTGGCGAAATCAGAAAGAAAAGAAAATCAAAATGATGGAAATGGAAATGAAATGAGCGTTTGGCGTCATTGGCCGGGAGGCCCCTCGCGGGGCAGGTCCGGCCGCCAGAGCGCAGGTCTTATTACAGTCGGCGCCACATTGGGCGACCTGCACGCCGGATGGGGATGAAATGATGATGAACACAACACAACACCCAGTCCCTGAGCGGAGAAAATCTCCGACCCAGCCGGGAATCGAACCCGGGCCCAGAGGACGGCAATCCGTCACGCTGACCACTCAGCTACTGGGGCGGACAAAATGATGGAGATGTGGTAGTACAGAAGGGATGGATATGTGATGGATATGGTGTTATGGGCGCTCAACAGTACAGAAGGATGGTTAAAATTAAGTCGACTGTTAAGATAAGAAATAAGGGGGGTATACAGAGGACCGGAATTAAAAGATTATGTGAAAATGCTCAGAGGAAGCCAGGACAGGACGATAGGTAACATAAGGGAATAGCATCCATGGTACTGGAGGGAGCCATAGAGAGCATAAACCGTTGAGGAGGAGAGACAATTGAATATGTAAAACGAAACATCGGAGATGATGAGTTAAAAAAAGACTGAGACGGAAAGGTTGGTACTTGAGAAGGATTCGCACCCAGACACATAAGTCAAAAACTAATAATAAGGGATGAGTACAAAGCTAAAGGAAGACACTAATGATGAAAATAGGTTACTAACAGCCGTATGAAGTTGGATATGTACCTCATTTCTGTGATATAGTGCAAGAGTTTATCGTATAGTCAAGTTCCACTACTGGAAATGACTTTGTGCTGATAAGAACAAGTGTTCCCACTGTGGTGATCAGATAAAAGCGTTAAAATCGATGAGGGACATGAGGGCCTGATCAGATGATGAAGAGGACGGTGTGAGGAAATCTCAGCGCCTGTCTGCTTCATGTAGCTCTACATAAAATGGCGAAATATGGTCAAAATCGTATGCAGGAGCATATCACCAGCTCTGAATACCGAGAGCTTTCCTCACAATGATGAGGGATAGCTTGACTGTTTCCTACACTGATCTTCACATCATCACTGGTCGAATCGTCATTAAAGCTTATACTTGCACGTAGCAGAAGAACCCCTTCTCCTTCACGCCCTTCAGAAGAGGGACAATAAATCTACATTCCATTCCAACACGCATTTGAAGTAGCTTACTGGACAGGAACACGTAATTTACTTTGTTTCGTAAACGTATCTAAGGTATTATAGCCATGGTATTAAATTACAAGAGTTTTAAGGTAACAACATGGCATAAGTTTGAAAGACGACTGGAGCCTCAGGCTGTTGTTCGAGAGGACACAGCCAGTCTGGCACCAGGCATGGGAAGATGTCTGTCTGGCCAGAAAAAGTTGCATCAATAGTCCGGCACACTCCAGCAGTGGCGTGTTTTTATTTTCTCGGCATAGTCCTTACAGAACGGGCGTCACTCTTCCGTCTCCCGCCATCCTCGAGAGAAGAGACAATTTGAATCAACAGAGAAACCGTAGGAAGACATTATGGCCCAAATCAGCGTGTTCAAAGTTATTAAATAGCAATCTGAAGTATTAAAACTCCAACTAAATGGAGACGTGTATTGTACGAATATTGTGTAAAAAGATAATGTCTGTGTCGGAAACCAGTGACCAGGCCATCCACCTGGCTGTCTCCCGTGGCAACGACACAAAGAAGGGGGGGGAGGGGGTAGTGGAGGCGGCTGTCCCGTCGCCCCGGCTGCCTTCTGCTCGCAGGAGAGATACACAGTGTCCTTCTGCTGACAGATGGAGTGGATGTGAAGCCGTTGTGGAGAGCCTGCAACGAGGAAAGATCGCCACCCCTATCCGGGACAGAACCCTGGCCTCTACCGCCGTAGTGCAATAGCCGCTAGACCACCATGGTGACATGAATGTTTCATAACAAGTCATTATTCCTTAACAAGGAGAGGAAACCTCACGTGTGACGAGAGATGAGGCGAACATCAACTGTCTCAATCCGGGATGGTGCAGTTGAGGGTGATGCAGGCAATAGTCCGCTCAAGCCGCTATCTCGGCTGCGATATGCACAGTGTTCTGCAAGATTGAGTACCACCGAGAATGAGCAAATATTCCAGTGAAGTACGGCAACACAGATGTTTGAGTATCTATGGTCTTCTGTCATTTATTTAACTGTTTTAATATTTATAACATATTTTATCATTACTTGGGCATACATTTACCTAAATTAACTGTCAATAAATGTTTGCTGCGCCTTACAGTTCGAAAGTATCGTCATGACTTGTCACTAATTGTATGGAACTTACTTCAGATGACAATATGTGATGTAAGGAAGGTGGATACGCTGCTCTGACGCTCCTTTCTTTCCTATATGGGAAAGGGAAGTGGCGCCCCCCCCCCCCCCTCCCCACCCTTATGCACTATTTCATATTTTTATATTAAAAAGTGCCGGGAGAAAGAATCGCAACTCCTAGAAGTGTGACATACACGGAATTTTATAAACGAGTTTCTACATCTGAAAGATGATGTCTGTTCAGATTTCGTGCCAGTCACATAAGAGTGGCGCTAGTAGATCCACTACGAGCATATAAATCAGGTTTGCTATAAATACGCGCTTTAAACGTCGTGAGCCTTTGAGACTAGACGTGGTGAGTTGACGTTAATCAAGCTTGGCTTTAAAGCGACAAAGACGTCGTTGTCAACGCCCCATTGAGCTTGAACGATGACGTGTAATAGGATTACGATAAGCTGTATGTTCCGTCTGCGATGCTGAGGAAATGTAGCTACCGTCCATGATTACTGGCGGCGGTGGTCACGACAATGTCAGGCCGCAAGAAGACTGGACTCTGGTCAGCTATTTTCCACTACCGAGAGGGAAGACTATCTTGTTCGTCGCATCGTACTGCTTCTGCAGCAGTAATCTGAGCAGCAGCTGGTCCCATAATGACACAATGAACTTTTGTAGGTTGGTTACTTCAGGGACAGCTCTGAGCCAGACAACCTGCAGCGTGCAGTTCACTGACCCAAAACTAACGCTCTTTTGGGACTTCAGTGGTGTCAGCGAGAGCTGATTTCAAGGCAGGCTGGAAGACTTGAAACTTCCTGGCAGATTAAAACTGAGTGCCGGACCGAGACTCGAACTCGGGACCTTTGCCTTGCGTGGGCAAGTTCTCTACCAACTGAGCCACCCAAACACTTGCCCGCCAAAGGCAAAGGTCCCGAGTTCGAGTCTCGGTCCGGCACTCAGTTTTAATCTGCCAGGAAGTTTCGTATCAGCGCACACTCCGCTGCAGAGTGAAAATCTCATTCTGGAAGTCTGTTGGTTGGATGGAGGCCAGCCGAGGGCTTGCAACCTATCTGTCTGTGTGCTCGACATTGTTCGCCTCATCTTTTGTCACACGTTAGGTCTCCTCTCCTTGTTTCGAAATAATGACTTGTTAAAAATTATTCATGTCACCATGGTGGCCTAGTGGCTATTGCACTCAGGCAGTAGAGGCCATGGATTCCATTCCAGATAGTGATGGCGATCTTTCCTTGTCCCAGTTTCTCCACAACGGCTTCAGATCCACTCCATCTGTCATCAGATTGGCACTGTGTATCTTTCCCCGCATGCAAAAGGCAGCCAAGGCGATGGAATAGCCGCCTCGCCTCCCCTCCCCCTCCCCCTCCCCCCTCCCCCTTTCTTTGTGTCGTAGCCACGGGAGACAGGCAGGTGAATAGCCTGGTCACAGGTTTCTGACACACACATTATCTTTTTACACAATATTCGTACAACACAAATTGAGTTATGGTGTGGAGTGGAATTTCATATGACAAAAGAAGCACTCTCGTGGTTATCCCACGAACCCTGGTTGCAAACTTGTACGTCAGCTACATACCGCTTTGTAACCCAGCGTGCCCCGCAGACATGTTGCCTTGACCTGTTCGAACACCAGATCTGTCTCCAATCGAACACATATGGGACATCATCAGACAACACTAACCACACCGACAAAGAGCATTAGCCGTACCTGTGCTGACCGACCAAGTGATACAGGCATAGAACTGCAGCCTACAAACTGCTATCTGGTACCTGTACAACACAATGCATGCACGTTTGCATGTTCGCATTCAACGTTCTGGTGGTTACACCCGTCAGTCACGTACCAGCGTTTCATCTTTGCAACGGCTTATCTCGCGCTTACATTAACCTGTGATCTTGCAGTGTCAGTCGCTTAGATATGTTACCTAGACAAATGCACCCACGAAATTTCATTTCTCTAAATTAATTATCATTTGGTGCTGCTGTTGTTTTTCCACATGCAATTCAAAAACGCCTTATTTAATGCATAATTTAGCTAATCGTCTGACAGCCTGGAGAATAGACGGAGGTTGTTGTTGTTGTTGTTGTTGTTGTTATGGTCTTCAGTCCTGAGACTGGTTTGATGCAGCTCTCCATGCTACTCTATCCTGTGCAAGCTTCTTCATCTCCCAGTACCTACAGCAGCCTTCATCCTTCTGAATCTGGTTAGTGTATTCATCTCTTGGTCTCCCTCTACGATTTTTACCCTCCACACTGCCCTCCAATACTAAATTGGTTATCCCTCGATGTCTCAGAACATGCCCTACCAACCGATCCCTTCTTCTAGTCAAGTTGTGCCACAAACTCCTCTCCAATTCTATTCAATACCTCCTCATTAGTTATGTGATCTACCCAACTAATCTTCAGCATTCTTCTGTAGCACCACATTTCGAAGGATTCTATTCTTTTCTTGTCTAAGCTATTTATCGTCCACGTTTCACTTCCATACATGGCTACACTCCATACAAATACTTTCAGAAACGACTTCCTGACATTTAAATCTATACTCGATGTTAACAAATTTTGCTTCTTCAGAAACGCTTTCCTTGTCATTGCCGGTCTCCGTTTTATATCCTTTCTACTTTGACCATTATCAGTTAATTTGCTCCCCAAATAGCAAAACTCCTTTACTACTTTAAGTGTCTCATTTCCTAATCTAATTCCCTCAGCATCACCCGACTTAATTCGACTACATTCCATTATCCTCGTTTTGTTTTTGTTGATGTTCAAATTGCTCTGAGCACTATGGGACTTAACATCTGAGGTCATCAGTCCCCTAGAACTTAGAACTACTTAAACCTAACCAACCTAAGAACATCACACACATCCATGCCCGAGGCAGGCCTCGAACCTGCGACCGTAGCGGTCGCGCGGTGTTGATGTTCATCTTATACCCTCCTTTCAAGACACTGTCCATTCCGTTCAACTGCTAGACGGAGGTACTAACCTAATAAAACAGGGCTGGTCTCGGCGGAGGTTTGCCGGCCGCGGTGGTCTAGCGGTTCTAGGCGCTCAGTCCGGAACCGCGCGGGATTAGCCGAGCGGTCTAAAGGCGCTGCAGTCATGGAGTGTGCGGCTGGTCCCGGCGGAGGTTCGAGTCCTCCCTCGGGCATGGGTGTGTGTGTTTGTTCTTAGGATAATTTAGGTTAAGTAGTGTGTAAGCTTGGGGACTGATGACCTGAGCAGTTAAGTCCCATAAGATTTCACACACATTTGAACATCATAAAAGAGCTGTTACTGAGAAAGCAAGTTCATAACCAACCCCCAAAATTCACATAACGCTACAGAATGGAGGAGCCATAACTCTACGTTAAGCTGCCAGCGGTGATATGGAAATTTGAATCCGGCAGTACGATCTCCCATGAGATGGCTGGACAACTCCTCGATACTGCTGTTCGGCTGGACTGTTAATCCCTGCCACTGGGCAGCGGGCGGCCAGCCCCGCCGCACAGTGGTCTCCGGCAGGGGACGCCATGCGTTATTCAGGCGCCACACACCGCAGCTGCCCTATTTGTTGCAGCACCGTGCCGGCCTCAAGTGTTGCCACGTTCCATTTGCGGCCATCACTTATTCAAGGCGCGGCCTCCGTGCGCACTCTGCCGCTTCCGAAACGTACGTAAAGCATTTCTGGCGGCTGCCGCTGTACCGCCAACTAGCGGCGGAGGCCCGCAATTAAAGAAGGTGGAGGTGACAGGTGCACACAGCAGCCTGCTGCCTCTAATTACTGCCTCCGTGCCTCAAGCCTCTGCCAAAGCCGCTAGCTAAGGCCTCTAATGGTCATCGAGTGCCTGTGTGTGCGAGTGTTACCTAGTTGGCACAGCAATTACTTCCTTCAACACACTCGTTAGAATCACTGTGTGTGAACTGCTGCGACAGCTTACATTTACAACTAGCTGCATCTGTTGGTCCACTCGTTCAGTGGCTTTGTTATGATGAGTGAAGGTGAGTAAAACAGGTGCAATAACGTGAGTTGCTCTCACATGTCTGTCTGTTTGAGTAAGCATAGCTTGGCGACCTCCCCCCCCCCCCCCCCCCCCCCCCCGCACCCGTTACCACACTTCATCGCTCCAACACACCACGATCGTAGCTGTTGCGTGGTACATGCTGAGGGGTGTGGGCAGGAGTGCACATCTAAGCTCTTTGCTAGAACATAGTGCAATATATACAGTATGTAACAAATGTATTGATTTTTTTAACAAGCTTTATGTTCACTGATCTAAAAGAAGGTGTTCCATTACCTACATCACCCTTAAGTGGTCGACGTTTTTTTTTACTTTCGACAGTTGCCTATGTTTAACCTCAGCGTTCGAGCAGTCTCTATACCAAATTTCATCGAAATTGGTTCAGTGCTTTCGATTCGAATAGATAACGTTGTTGTTGTTGTTGTGGTCTTCGGTTCAGAGACTGGTTTGATGCAGTTCTCTACGCAAGCTTCTTCATCTCCCAGTACCTACTGCAACCTACATCGTTCTGAATCTGCTTAGTGTATTCATCTCTTGGTCTCCCTCTACGATATTTACCCTCCACACTGACCCCCAGTACTAAATTGGTATCCGTCCTACCAACCGATCCCTTCATCTAGTCAAGTTGTGCCACAAATTTCTCTTCTCCCTAGTTCTATTCAATACCTCCTCATTAGTTATGTGATCTAATCTTCAGCATTCTTCTGTAGCACCACATTTCGAAAGCTTCTATTCTCTTCTTGTCCAAACTGGTTATCGTCCATGTTTCATTTCCATACATGGCTACACTCCATACAAATACTTTCAGATACGACTTCCCGACACTTAAATCTATACTCGATGTTAACAAATGTCTCTTTTTCAGAAACGCTTTCCTTGCCATTGCAGGTCTACATTTTATATCCTCTCTACTTCGACCATCATCAGTTACTTTGCTCCCCAAATAGCAAAACTCATTTACTACTTTAAGTGTCTCATTTCCTAATCTAATTCCCTCAGCATCACCCGATTTAATTCGACTACATTACATTATGCTCGTTTTGCTTTTGTTGATATTCATCTTATATCCTCCTTTCAACACGCTGTCCATTCCGTTCCGCTGCTCTTCCAGGTCCTTTGCTGTCTCTGACAGAATTACAATGTTATCGGCGAGCCTCAAAGTTCTCATTTCTTCTCCATGGATTTTAATTCCTACTCCGAATTTTTGTTTTGTTTCCTTTACTGCTTGCTCAATATACAGATTGAATAACATCGGGGATAGGCTACAACCCTGTATCACTCCCTTCCCAACGTACACTTTTGAATTTATGAAATTAGATTGAATTAAACACATTGAGGATTGTATAAGCATCCTGTCCTTTACACTGAATCATATTACGTAGAATATGGCAACCAATTAAAGCATTTTCACAAATCTGATAAACTTCAAAAGCCAATGTTATTTCAGAGGGTAAATATTTTCCCCCAAGTGTCGTAATCTTCTTCAAATCATTAAATATCTTGTACTACTCACTTTCTGAAGTCACCTATGTACTTCGTCACACTTCAGCCTATCTCCACACAAAATATCATTGACATTAGTTCAGTGGTATAGTCGTGAAATCGTAAAAGATAATTACTTTCGCATTTATAACAACACTGTCCTGTCACATTAGCGTGGCCACCTGCTTTCGTCTGAACAACCACCTTTCGCAGTGCAGACCACTGCGTGACCAAGAAAGGAGCCAATGAGGTTCTGGAAAATACTGACAGAGATGGGGAGCCATCCCGACGCCAGTGAAGTGGCCAGCCGCACTATGTTTCTCCATTGAGAATTCATGGCACGAACAGCCTGGTCGAGGTAACGCACAGATTCTCGATACGGTTTAAAACAGGCGAGTGTGTACCCACTGCAGACCGCTGTCACTGCCTTCTTTCAGGCAAACCGTGCAATCTCCAAGTTCCAGGCTGCCGTCCCGTCCCGCCCCAGTGTTATGTACCTGGGGGTGGAATACAGCCCGAACATAGAAACAAGGTATATGTAGAATATTTATGACATTGCTGTCAGACTGGCCCCTGTAAGCGTAGACCAGCACAGGTCCGTCCTGACGCTCAACTGACCTGGCATACTCCGTCTCAAGCTAAAATTGCCCATCTATTTACACTGGTTTTCCCCTCACTTCTGACGCAGTGTCAGAGGGAGACAGAAAGTATGGCAGGGACAAATTCCCACACGTAAGTCACTTACAAATCACCCTCCTGGCTCTGGCCTAGTGCCCCGCCTCATACATCGCAATAACTTCAAGCAACGCTGCAATTTCCGGCCTCGTTGTTGCTCCACTCAAAACAAATCATGCGTGCAATACCGCCGTCTCAGCTCGCGCCCACGAGTACCACGTTTGCCTTGCCTGGCCTGCTGGCTGTCGTCTGTTACGACACTCTGCCAGTGGTCCCAGATTTCATTGCTCAACTGCGCCTTCATTGAATTTTGATACAATTTCCCTTTCCCTCGACTAGAACTGACACTAGCGTGGCACTTCGTGCTGTTCAAACCAGGCATGTTCATTGCGAGTTGCGTGACACTTTGCATTGATCTGCTGGTAGATACCATTGTATTGAGGAAAAACAAGTTATGGAGAAGGACATGGTCCCCAGGGATAGATGCATATTTGTGTTGACCCACTGTGCCTTCTGAATGACGAGGTCGCGGGTAATTCCTTGAAAACATTCTCCTGACCATAGCGCATGCACGGGATTTGCTTTGAGACATTTCACGTTACACACGCCAACCGCCCTCTGTCCGATGGCGCATAAAATATGATTCATTTGGAAAGTCCACCTGCCACCAGTCAGTGGACGCCCAGTTGCGCCACTGGCGTGCGAATTCCAGTCTCCGGTGCCGGTGAGCAGCATTGCTCATGGTTGCATGAACTAGGCGCCTACTGTGGAGGCCCATCTGCAGCAACGTTCGCTGCGTTGAGGAGACGCTGTTGGTAGCCCCTTGGTTTCTCTGGGTGGTCAGTTGCTCGGTTGCACATCTATTTGCCCATTATATTGTATTGTATGTTAACGAAGGGCCTAGAAACGACGGAGAGGCTCTGTCCCTGCCGCAGTCACAGTGGTCCACAACCCCACGGCGACTACCACAGTCCACTTCACCACTCCGCCGCCCCTCACCGAACCATTCTTTCAGGGTTGTTGTGCCGTTCGGCCCACAGTGGACCCCTAGGGAACGTCTCCCACCAGACGAGTGTTTGCGTGATAGAATAATGGTGGTGTACGCGTACGTGGAGAACTTGTTTGCGCAGCAATCGCCGACATATTGTGGCTGAGACGGAATAATGGGAACCAGCCCGTATTCGCCGAGGCAGGTGGAAAACCGCCTAAAAACCATCCCCAGACTGGCCGGCTCACCAGACCTCGATACATGTCCGCCAGGCGGATTCGTGCCGGGGACCAGGATCTCCTTCCCAATCCTGATAACTGTGCGTTAGACTGCACGGCTAACCGGGCAGGTTTCTATTTGCCCACACACATCTACGCAGTTGTGATTCACACTTGTCATCTGTGGCCCACGGTGCACCACAGTTGCCTTGGCACCTCTTTCAGATAACGGCATTTTTCCATGCACGGTATACTTCAACCATGGTGGCATGTGAACAGTTTACAAACTTACCAGTTTCGAAAATGGGTCGAAAGCCAATGATCATTCCCTTTCGGACGTCTGATGAATCACTCCGCATTACGAAAACGACTGCACTATTTTCTGCCGCCCTCGACTCGCTTCATATACCCTCCACTGCTAGTGCTACCACGTGCCGTCTGTGAGTAGTCACCGCACGTTGACATCGAACATAGGCGATAGTCACATTGTGTGACCGAACCGTTATTTGTGTGGATTGTAAAGCACCTGGTGATCCAGTCATGTTTCAGAGCTGTTCCTCAGGGCGTAGACTGTCGTACATTTGTAAACTGGTGTCATATGTAGGTAAATAACCTACATTTATTTGTGTCATGTTAACGCACATAAATTTCCTTAATCACGATAGTATCAGGCAGCTAATGGTAGAGTTTAGTCATTCCACATTAAGAAGCGGGTTGTTTGAATCAGAGCTTCACATGTAACAGGCAGTGCGACAAGAAAAGAGTATGTAACAAGTGGCCATAGGTCACAGAGAATTTCTTAGATGGACGTCGAAGGAATTTTCTAGGCCTCAGCAAGACATTAGAATTTAACGTCACACTTAAGGAGAGACGTCCTTTATGTTCCGAGGACACAAAAGGACCTAACATGCTACAGGGTTTTGAAATGGTAGGGAGCTTAGACTTGGAAGTGGTAAGGTGCTGTCTGTCCCAAACAAACCTTTCTTTAAATTTTCAATTTTTAGCAGGATTTTAATATCCAATCATTTAGATGTTTGTTCCGAAGGCACTCAAAAAACTATTTACAATTATTTACTATAATATTTTAGAATAACCACCATTTGAAAAACGTTTTAGAAAAGTTTTAAAATTCGATAAACACTTACCTCAAGCAATCTTTTAATTTCCGTAACCAGCAAGAAACTGAGTATTTAAAACAATAATTCTCGTAAGAGCTCATAACAGATACACCTTTCAACAGTTTTGAAACAGAATTACGAGGACCTGATAAAGTATCCGTTAGTGAACATAAGATTTCCTGTTTCAGCTCAGATCGCACATCACCCAGCTGCTTGGCTCTGCTCAGACTCTAAAACATACACGTAATACACCTTAAAATTGTGCAACAGAAATAAATTTCAGATCACACACGGATTTTTGGCCTCGTAAATTTAACTCAAAAGAAATTGTGCCCATTTAACAAACAAGAGTTTAAAGGTAAACATACAATTGAAGACACACATATTTTAAAACACTTTGAACACTTGAACACTCAGCGAAAACACACATTCAGTTTTAAACACTCGACGCAGAAGTTATTCAAATACAGAGGATTTTAGAAAATATTCAACACTTGAGCATCCAATAAATTACACACATACAATTTTAAAGAATTAGTTTCTGGTCTTAATCAATTACGAAAGGAACTAGAAATTAAGAATGCAACTATAACCAGCAACATTTGACCCCTTTTACAACGAACGGTCTTAAGAATGACTCGCCCATGTTCTGATTTCCAGGGATGCTGATTCATATTAACAACGACGATCAAACTAACCGGCACAAGTGAAAGCTTCACAGAGCTATAGGAAATAAACCAAAAAGAAATTCCGATGACAAGGCCTCAGAAAAGGAACATGGATTTACAAAAAAATGTTTAAATGTGTGTGAATTCCTAAGGGACCAAACTGCTTAGGTCATCGGTCTCTAGACTTACACATTACTTAAACTAACTTAAGCTAAGAACAACACACAAACATCCATGTCCGAGGCAGGACTCGAACCTCAGGCGGGAGGGGCCGCGCAATCCATGGCATGGCGCCTCAAACCGCGAGGCCAGTGCGAGGGGCAGGGGTTTTTCGAGAAGCACATCCACCACTGAATCACACACAAAAAATGTTTACCATTTATTTCTATGTTAGACGTTCGTGAATAAGAAACGGTAGTAGGACCACGTCCACCAACCGTGGCAGCAGAAATGGGAAGCGTGCTAACTCAGAAGTCGCAACAAGCGACGACGAAGCCAGAGGAAATCAATGATTCTTGATATGACGTAGGCGGGCTCTTCACGTGAAGCGGTCACAACATGACGTTCCATACTTAGTCCTCGGCGAGAGAAACTACTTAACGCCCGGAATCGCAACCGACATAAGACCTAGCAGAAAGCCGTGTGTGCAATTAAATGCCCTCAAAGAACCGCAAGGCCGCGCGTGGCGGGATTAGAAGGAAGCCATCGCTAAGAAATGAAAACCAGATAAATTCAACGAGCAGTCTGAATCGATATGAGTGAACGCACTCGTCATGAACAGTGAATCCTGTAATATTCATGTGCTAGCCGGAACGGACTGCAGTTCAACGCATTTCTTTCTGATGATCAGAAAAGATGCTAAAAGCTGGATACTTAACCAGCTCTGTGTGATTTTCTATTTAATAAATAATGTGTATTCTACATACATATGTAATTAAAACCTACTAACCTGATCTCACAATTCTGAACAAGCACTCTTCCTTTCACCTTTTGACATTCAGTTGTCATGTAACCCACGAATGGTCTTGTCATTCGCTGCTCCCTTTCTTCTCGCACCGACATTTTATGGCCAAATATTGCCAGTCCTCAACACGCGCTGTGAAATGTCAGGGCATCGCGCTACAAATGTTGGTGACTTTAGTTTCCTACTATTTTAACTGTTAAGAATACGAGAGAGAACATCACCTGGGCGAAGCACCGCTGATATACACTATGTGATTAAAAGTATGCTGACTCCTCCCAAATCATACGTTTTCCGTATTAGGTGCATTGTGCTGCCACCTACTGCCATGTACTCCATATCAGCGACCTCAGTAGTCATTAGACATCGTGAGAGAGCAGAATGCGGTGCTCTGCAGAACTCACGGATTTCGATCTTGGTCAGGTGATTGGGTGTCACTTGTGTCATACGTCTGTACGCGAGATTCCCACGCTCCTAAACATCCCTGCGTCCACTTTTTCCGATCTGATACTGAAGTGGAAACGTGTAGGCACACGCACAGCACAAGAGCGTACAGGCCGAATTCGTCTGTTGACTGACAGAGACCACTGACACTTGAAGAGGGTGTAACAGGCAGAGACATCTATCCAGACCATCACACAAGAATGCCAAACTGCATCAGGATCCACTGCAAGTGCTATGAAAGTTAGGCGCGAGGTGATAAAACTTGGCCGGCCGCGGTGGCCGTGCGGTTCTAGGCGCTCCAGTCCGGAGCCGCGCTGCTGCTACGGTCGCAGGTTCGAATCCTGCCTCGGGCATGGCTGTGTGTGATGTTCTTAGATTAGTTATGATTAATTAGTTCTAAGTTCTAGGGGACTGATGACCACAGCAGTTGAGTCCCATAGTGCTCAGAGCCATTTGAACCATTTTTGATAAAACTTGGATTTCGTGGTCGAGTGACTGCTTAAGCCACACATCACGCCGGTAAATTCCAAACGACGCCTCGCTTCGTGTAAGGATCGTAAACAGTGGACGACTGTACAGTGGAAAAACGTTATGTGGAGTGAAGAATCACGGTACACAATGTGGCGATCCGGTGGGTATGGCGAATGCCCCGTGAACGTCAACTGCCAGCGTGTGTGGTGCCAACAGTAAAATTCGGAGGCGGTGGTGTTATTGTATGGTCATGTTTTTTATGTAGGGGGTTTGCACCACTTGTTATTTTGTGTGACACTATAACAGCACATTCCAAATTGATGTTTTAAGTACCTTATTGATTCCCACTGCTGAAGGGCAATTAGGGGATGGCGATTGCATCTTTCAACGCGATCGAGCACCTGCCCATAATGCATGGCCTGTGGTGAAGTGGTTACACGACAATAACATCCCTGTAATCGAATGTCCTGCACAGAGTCCTGACCTGAATCCTATAGGACAACTTTGGGATGTTTTTGAACGCCGACTTCGTGGCAGGCCTCACCGACCGACATCGATACCTCTCGTTAGTGCACACTCCGTGAAGAACGGGGTGCCATTCCCCAAGAAACCTTCCAGCACCTGACTGAACGTATGGCTGCGAGAGTGGAAGCTGTCATCAAGGGTGGGCCAATATTATATAGGATTATAGCATTACCGATGGAGGGCGCCACGAACTTGTAAGTCATTTTCAGTCAGGTGTCCTGATATTTCTGATCACATGGTGTAGCAATCCAGTTCCATATATCTGGAAGACTCATAGTGGAAGTGTTGCACGATGAAGAACTGCATCCATATAGTTAAACGTTGACTTTAGCGTCCAGGAGACCGCATTGTACGAGTACAGTTTTGTGAATATCTGTTGCACCAAGAGGAAGATAACGAACATTTTTTAAATAACGTGATATGGACTAACGAATCTAGCTTCACCCGTCACTGTATTTTCAGCCTCCACAACAGCCTTTATTGATAGGAACACAACCCACATGACCTCCCTTGGCGGTGGCTTTCAGTAATGTTCTGGAAAAGGCCTGTGGACTGGAACAGTAGGTGAAGTGCTTTTGAGCCAGGCAAGTGTTTTTGCAGTACTTTGTCTAGAAAACGTTCATTTGGTGTTGGCGACCTTTACTCTGATGATCCAGAATAGGATAACGCATCGTAGGAAGGAAGTAGTTAGGCCTTGGTAGGTCGCTAGAAGGATTTGCTACCACACCTGCACACACAAGTCAGCTAATTCCCTTAAATTCCAGGGGAAGAGGCGATGAACTCTGATGAGCACATCCCAGATGTGTTGGACCAGGTTGAAATCTGATGATCTGGGAAGCCACTACATACACATCAATTGTAACTCGCCTTTTTTCCTCGAACCACTCCATCACACTTTTCGCCTTGTGACAGGTAGTTGAAAAATGCCACTGACGTCGAGAAACATGATTGTCACGAAGGGGTCAACGTGGTCATGAAGGGGTGTAGGATACTACTTGGCTGTCACGGTCCCTTGCACGAGCTCCATTCGACCCATGCATGCCCACATGAATGCTCCCCAGAACATAGTGGATCTGCCGCTAGCTTGTCGCCGTCCTTCCCTTGGAAGACGACGTATTCTTACCCTCTCATCAGAATGATGAATAAGGTATCGGGATTCATCAGATCATGCAACGCTCTGCCACTGTTCCAACGTCCAGTGCCAATGGTCACGTGCCGATGCAGTGGTGTTAACATTGGGACATCCATAGGTCATCGCCTGCGGAGGGTCATCATTAGAAGTGTTCGGTGCACTGTGTGTTCAGACACACTTGTATTCTGCCCAGCACTATAGCCTGATGTTAGTTCCGCCACAGCTCGCTGATACTATATGGTGCACCGTGCGGCTGTCTGACTAGCACTCATTCCTCGCCAGGTGATGCTGCCATCGCCTGAACAGGTTTACATTGCTAGTACATCGGTGGTCATAATGTTCTTGCTTATCAGTGTAAATGGCAATCGGTTTCAAACTCGAAAGGAATTTTCGCTCTTAGTGAATGCGAACGTTTCGAAGGGAGCTGAAGGCAATGGACGTTTAGAGTCGGATACCTAGGTAAAGGCCGCTGCTTACAGCGGTCCTTCGTCGATCAACAAGCAACGAAATTGGACAGTAATGCGCTGTATGCGTGTATTGTGTTCCGAGGAGTCGCGATTTTGCCCGTTTTTAATTGATGCGAGGCATAGAATGCACCGGCGACCCAACTAGGAGTTTGGATGATGTACAGGGCTATTACAAATGATTGAAGCTATTTCATAAATTCACTGTAGCTCCATTCATTGGCATATGGTCACGACACACTACAGATACGTAGAAAAACTCATAAAGTTTTGTTCGGCTGAAGCCGCACTTCAGGTTTCTGCCGCCAGAGCGCTCGAGAGCGCAGTGAGACAAAATGGCGACAGGAGCCGAGAAAGCGTATGTCCTGCTTCAAATGCACTCACATCAGTCAGTCATAACAGTGCAACGACACTTCAGGACGAAGTTCAACAAAGATCCACCAACTGCTAACTCCATTCGGCGATGGTATGCGCAGTTTAAAGCTTCTGGATGGCTCTGTAAGGGGAAATTAACAGGTCGGCCTGCAGTGAGCGAAGGAACGGTTGAACGCGTGCGGGCAAGTTTCACGCGTTGCCCGCGGAAGTTGACGAATAAAGCAAGCAGAGCTAAACGTACCACAGCCGACGGTTTGGAAAATCTTATGGAAAAACTAAAGCAGAAGCCTTACCGTTTACAATTGCTACAAGCCCTGACACCCGATGACAAAGTCAAACGCTTTGAATTTTCGGCGCGGTTGCAACAGCTCTCGGAAGAGGATGCGTTCAGTGCGAAACTTGTTTTCAGTGATGAAGCAACATTTTTTCTTAATGGTGAAGTGAACAGACACAATGTGCGAATCCTGGCGGTAGAGAATCCTCACGCATTCCTGCAGCAATTCACCAAAAGTTAACGTGTTTTGTGCAATCTCACGGTTTAAAGTTTACGGCCCTTTTTCTTCTGCGAAAAAAACGTTACAGGACACGTGTATCTGGACATGCTGGAAAATTGGCTCATGCCACAACTGGAGACCGACAGCGCCGACTTCATCTTTCAACAGGATGGTGCTCCATCGCACTTCCATCATGATGTTCGGCATTTCTTAAACAGGAGATTGGAAACCCGATGGATCGGTCGTGGTGGGGATCATGATCAGCAATTCGTGTCATGGCCTCCACGCTCTCCCGACTTAACCCTATGCGATTTATTTCTGTGGGGTTATGTGAAAGATTCAGTGTTTAAACCTCCTCTACCAAGAAACGTGCCAGAACTGCGAGCTCGCATCAACGATGCTTTCGAACTCATTGATGGGGACATGCTGCGCCGAGTGTGGGAGGAACTTGATTATCGGCTTGATGTCTGCCGAATCACTAAAGGGGCACATATCGAACATTTGTGAATGCCTAAAAAAAACTTTTTGAGTTTTTGTATGTGTGTGCAAAGCATTGTGAAAATATCTCAAATAATAAAGTTATTGTAGAGCTGTGAAATCGCTTCAATCATTTGTAGTAACCCTGTAGTTCAGAGTTGGAGTGGTTGGGAAAAGTTTTGGTGGCGTTTTTCGTACCATAACGTGTGTTCAGTTCTTCAGGTTACCATGAACATCAGCAAAAATGTTTAACTCAACATTCGCGGCGACGAAGCGTAGCGAATTTTCTACATTTTTCTTGATGGGAATGCCGAGAACATTCCCGTCGTCCAAGATGACAACAGTAGTATTCGCAGGTCAGGACGCGTACCTTCCTGGCTTAACCAACTCTTACCAGCACTGTGGTACTTCGACTCGCCAGCTAAATCTTCAGCCCGTAAGAAACGTGTGAGACTACGTGGAACAATGGTCTGCACATTCCAGTGGACATCCCCACAATTTGGTAGCCCTGAGGGATCTAATCGTCAATGAGTTACTTGAGCATACATAGGGATAATTAGGGCCTCTCTTCTGCGCTTAATTGAGACCTCTGTCAAGGATATTGGCAATATTACATAGAATTAGTGTGATGTCTTCCGGGTGACTGATTATTTCCCGGTGTACTTGCCTACTTAATGTCATCAGACAAAAATTTAGTAGGCACGAATATATATGTCGCTAAGCCTTTACAGATAGCGCAGCCATCGAGTCACATTATCTACCGCTCACGCCTTGCCTCTACGCAAGCATAAGGCAGTAGCCATCAGTAAGACATTTATGGCTCAAGCTGACATTCAACGTAAATATGAGTAAATGTAAGGACGTGACAGAATGGGAAGTGGGCAATCACGTTTATCCAACCTATAACCATACACTGTGTGATTTGGTGGTATTTCACGGCAGAGTCGAGCGTGTTTACAAGCAGTGGTGTCACACTCCTGACCGCGAAACGCGGTGTCCGAATTGTGGTCGGAAAAAGATTCTGACTGAGAGGGGCCGGGGACGTATTTCATGGCTTGTGAATAAAGATTGCTTCCAAACCTGACAGGAATTGCTGCAGTCAGTGAATGAAGGCCCATGCCAAACTGTTAGTAGGACAACATTGAGACGAGAAATGCATACAATGAACATTTAGATTTGGTCATCTCGCATGAGGTCGCTGCTCGCACGGGCACGTAAGGACGACTAAAACAAAATTCCTAGGGCTGGGAGAATATGTCACTGGTTTCCTGAACACTGTGCCACCCTACTACATTTCAACTGGTCTGGAAAATCACCAGACGTGAACCACACATGTTGGAAGAACCGACATTAGCACCCCGGAATTTGGCGGAAATGTGCGATCAAATTATCAGCGAGCATGGATGCAACGTACCTGCACATCATTGTGCACCCACTTTCTAACCGAATCCAGTCTGTTATCAAGCCCATATCTCAGAATCTCAAGCGCATGGGCAGAATTAACGATATTAAATGACGCTCATAATGATTTTTCTAAGGCTGGCTAATTTTTTTGTCCGGTGAGCTAATTTGAAATCATCGGCTAGATCACGTTTCGATATGTCCGAGTTAGCAGCTGCTCTCACTTAAAAAAGGAAGCTTCGCACTATGTATTTATAAAACTCAGTCTAAATACGAAATACTTTGCACGTTCGCTGCGTCGGCCCGATACAGCGACCCAGTAAACTGCCGCTTCTTAATTTTACAACTGAATGGACTACATGTGAATTTTATGTTGCGTGGTACGTCCTGTAATTCATACAGCGTAAGCGGGATAAGGACCTCTCAAAGATTTCTGACTTTTTTTTTCAGTTTTGGTGCTGTCTATAAAATTGCTGTACGTTAGTTCATGTTCAGCACAGAACACTGCATAACAATCAGCAGGAGCTTTGTTTGGTGTGTATTTCGGGGCATCACGGAGTGCGTGGCTGTGATATTTGTGAGAGTGGTCCCATCCTAAGCTCTTAAGCTGCCGTACGTCGCCAGCTGCGTGCGTTGTCACCATATATGTGTGACCTGCAGGTTCACGACACCTTCCTAAGAAGCAGTCCCCTGGCGTGATCTAGATGTATGGACGTTTCTAAACATGGGAGCTCTTTCATAGGTTTTGAGCACAATTCACCAGCTCTGGGAGTGACAGTGGGGAAGGGAGGGGGTGAACTTTGTTTCACATTTACTGTAAAAAGTTTGAATTAGGCCTAGTCTGATGGCTGAAGTGACGAATCAAGGCCTCCGAAAGTATCCGTTAGAACCTAAATGGAGTGGAAGTGTCGATTTGTAACGCTTGTGTATTTCTTTCGCGTCGGAGGGGTGTCAACAGTTCACTGATGCTTTTACCTCCCTGCTGCATCGTTTAATAGAACCCTGTTTTTTTTTTCGTGGTGTTAAACGCGTCACTGAATAGTACTACTCTACCCAGAAAATGGGTTCATTTAATGACTGGCGTAATAAGAATCAAACGGGTTTAAAAATAAAAGTGTGTGAGCAGTTTACGTTCACGCCGTGGATTTATTCGTGAAAACGTGCAAGTGCAATAATGTCAAGTGTTTCATGTTAACACGTCATTTAACTGTCATTAATTTTAATAAAGTGGCTACACAGAATATTACAGGCTGTCCATAGCTGTTTACCCTGATTTCAAGGTTAAATATTAGTCAGATGTATGATGGTAACGTTTGCTTTTTGTTACATGTCTGCCAGAGGACCCACGAAGTTTTTGTACAGCTTCGTCGCATAGAACACCTTTGCCACAAGGAGCACTGTGTGAGCTACATCGTAAAATGGCTTCCCCCTATGAGAAAGCTCAATGTGTTCTTGTTTACCAGCCGTAATGTCTGTATGTGGGGGCCAGAAAATCCTCATGTGGTAGAAAAACACATTCGGGACAATCCAAAGGTTAACGTGTGGTGTGGGTTAATGTTTGATCGAGTGTTTGGCCTATTTTTCTTCCTTGAAAGCAATGTAAGTGGATTTGTCTGGCTAGAAATGATTGTGATTTGTAAGACACTATCACTTTCAGTACGAGGGCGCTCCCCCCCCCCCTCCCCCCTCCCACCTCACCCCTCACCAGTTCTTTAAGTCTGCGATTTTATGAACAAAACCTTCCTCAACAGCTGGAGTGGAAGAGACGGTCCAGTTCCAAGGCCCCCGAGGCCGGCTGACATTCCCCTTCAGATTTCTTTCTTTGGGGGCATGTGAAAGATACTATGCAGAAAACAGCAGTTCCTGATATTGTGTCATTGCAACAACGCATCAGAGATGCCATTGGCACATTCACACCACACATGTTGCAGAATTTGTCGTAAGAGACTGGATACCCCCATAATTAGCACAATGGTAACTTTGGGGTGCTCTTGATGGTGTAACCGACAAACTCCGGAGACCATTGTTACACCTTCTACACCGATCAACCAGAACGTTCCGATCACATCTTCGGCACGGATCATAGCGGCGACGCGTCGTGGCACTGCAGCAAGTAGGTCGCTGGAGGGAGCTGACACTATGTCTACACACACAAGTCACCTGATTCCCGTAAATTCCGGGGAGGGAGGCGATGAACTCGGACGCCACTTCAATCACATCCCACATGTGTCCCATCGGGATCAATTCTGGTTGCTTGGGGGGCTAGCACATTAATCAGAACTCACCATTGTGTTCATCGAAAGACTCCATCACATTCTTGGCCGTGTGACATGGTGCATTATCGTGGTGAAAAATGCCACTGTCGTCGGAAAACATGAGCGTCATAAAGGGGTGTACGTGGTCTGCAACCAGTGTACCATACTACTAGAATGCTATGGTGCCTTGCACGAGATCCACTGTACCCATGGAGGCCCATGTGGATGATCCACAGAGATTAATGGAGCCGCTGCCAGCTTTTCTCTGTCCCGCAGTACAGATATCAAGAGCTGTTGCCCTGGAAGACAGCGGATTCGCGCCTCCCATCGGCATAATGAAAAAGGTATCGGAATTCATCAGGCGCTCTTCCATTGCACCAACTTCCAGTGCCGATGTTCCAGGCTATCACAATCTGCCGTTCGTGAAACTCAGATAGATTGCGCGCCTTCCACTTTCTACACACGGACAATACGCTCATTGGTACTACATGCATTAGCAGTCATTCTTCGCCAGGTGAGACTGCTACCGCGTGGACGCGTTTATTTCGGTTGTAGGTCGGTGGTCATAATGTACTGGATGATGTGTAAATGATGAAGCGTGTTAGCTGTATTGAAGGGTTATGTATGGTTCAAAACTTAATGAGTAGAGGCGTATGTGGTGTAGCACAAGTTTCAGTTATTGCATCCAATAGATAGTATAATGGTTTCGGAATAGATAAATCGCAAGTCTGAATTGTCACTGGTCGCGATGGACTTGCTATGTAAACGCTTTCCCCCGTTTTATCATTTCTTTCTTGACGCTACCGTAACACTCGCAATCACTCGAAACTGAACGTTTTGGATTCCGTTCGACGAATTTTCTACAGTTCCGAAGATATTTACATCAATTTTCAGTTTAATACCTACTTTCACTTATATTTTGGCCTATGTTTTTACTGTCTTACTTCGGGTCAGAATAGCGTTTTTTAAGCTCTCCACAATGACACCCAAATCATTGTCCTAGCTAGATGCGTTTCCACGATAACCCATTTTATGACTTTACACAATGCTAATTCGTAACAACTACATGCATACGCCTACAGTATTTCGATGACGTCACAAGCAAAACATATACTGTGCAATAAACACGTGCACACAGAATCTATCCATTGCGGATCAGCCATTATTTACAAGTTATTAGCCTCGTAGTTTTAAGAGATTCAAATCGACCGACGAGCGAATGGATGTTTTGATGTCAAAAAGTAATTCATTAACTATTTGCGTAGTTATTTTTATATTATTCTGTGTACTCGGAAAGCTGTATATTATTATTTTTCATTATCCATAAGGTCGCCAATTGAGCATATGTAACTACGAGGAGTTTTTTTAGCAGTTACTAATTATTATTTTTTCCTGTCTTCTGTATGTGACACCTTCAACAAATCATTTTAAATATTCTAATTCTATAAATTTTATTTACTTCACGTCTATGGTCCAAAATTTTTTTGTCATCAGACTACCGGGTTCGGTCTATAATGACCATCTTCAGATGTGCGGCAAAATATGAGAAAAACACAAATCCACTAGCAGATTGTCTACAGCTTAAAACAATAAAATAGTTCATAACGAAAAGCATTACTGACATACATGTTCATTTGTGAGCTTTAAATATGAAGAGGCATACCTGTTTTATAAAAACATGTCCTAATGTACTGAAGCCATAGCGACCTCGTCAAATGCTAGACACAAATGAGTGTTAGTATCGTCAAATATATATAAATAATAGTATATACAAGAGTCATCTTGTCAGCAGCACAACTCTTCAAAACAAACTGCCGTACAGTAGCCACAAAATGTTTGTGTTGCAAGTTCGCCAGATGTCGTTACTGTAGGAGTACACATATTCTTGAATTATTAATTGTACGATGTAAAATAGAGGGGGATACAATCAGTAAAGTCTGTAATGGGCTCATAGAGTGTAAGAGGCATTACAGTAACAACAAGCAATTAAATAAAACACCACAAAATATAGGTTATTGAAAAGGAAAAAGTTAAGAGATAGTAACTGATATACGCTCAAATTGTAATATTGTAGATAATGATATATGTAATAAAGAGCTTTCCGAACACACAGAATAATATAAAAATTACAAAACAAATAGCTAATGAAGTCCTACGCTGTATATGTTTGCGTTGGAGCAAGTGTCGATTCTCTTGATGCCTTTAGGTATTTCGGTACGGCCTCGCTCGAATTCGTAAGAGAAGAACTAGCTTTTATACTAAACTTGCTTTCCAACATACATGGATTGTCGTACTTTACCAAGTGTTCTACTGAACCCCTGTTTTGCGTAATTTCCGAAACACCGATAGGTCACACTTTTTTTAAATCCAAGAAATTATATCGTTGCGTACTTTGTTAATACGGAGCCCCGTGCGTTAATATTTTCATATACGCAAAATATAGCGGATTCCCTGGATGAAAAATATTTTCCGCGGAAAAGTGCTAATCCGTGCAACGGCAGCAGTGCGCATTTGTCCGTCCGCAGAGGCGCACAATAGGAAAACATCTCTCCGGCGTTCGATAATCGATTGCCATTAGCGCTACAATAGTCCACAGACACGACAGGGGCATTTATCAGAGCTCGTTGCTCGCAGTAATGTTATTTGTGCTCGCAGGCACCGGCTATAGACGACGACTCGCAGGGGTGGAAAGAGAGACGCGTATCGGTCACTCTCGTTGGCTACTAACCGACCGCGTTCGTCAGTGGAACATCTCTCACGCTTTCCGTTTGTACTTCTATATCATAGCCGCAAGAGTCATTTGAGGTTTTGCCTCCACTGTGTACCTTCTGCTGCCATCGAGGCTTACAGCGTGCGGTTCCGAAATAACTGTGGTTATGCATTTAAAAGCGACCTGCCGGCGAATGAATCGTATTAACAATCTAACCGCGGAATGTATAATACACGCCCCAATGACTGCGGCTCGCTGCACCCGTGTTCTGATGTGGTATCGTCGCACAGTGCTGGCACACACGTTGTTGCACTGTGTCTCGCATTTCAATAAGGCCGTCTTGGGTTTCAAGTGCACTGATACCATGCACAATCATTTCAAGAGCTTTATCGTAAATGTCGAGACGTCTAGCGCGATGAGCCCGAGCTGAAATCAGTGAAAAGCGTTCGTGCATTACGACGACGGTGTCTGTGGCGTACATGGGATATTCATTATTAAAACGACGGGTTCAGAAGTGAATGCAATGAAGGAAACACGGATTTAACTACGTTCTCCATGCTGAGTACTGTACCACAGTTGTGTCTGTTATATGTCCCTTTTCAAAAACCACTTCGTCTCGAATACATCACTAGACAGTCTCTCACAGACCATAAGTTATTTGTTGCATTTAAGAAGATAGCGAGCTGGAAAAAAGGTTCATATAGCGTTCTCGCATTCAGGAAGACTGATTTTGAAAATCCCTGACCGGTCAGTCCAGATGTAGATTTTCTGAGATTTCCCTGGACCACTTAATAGGAGACATCACGTTAAAACTTCGATAATTTCAAAAAAACTTTTAATGGCTATATCAATTGTAATCCACCCCCTCCTTCCTTATTACATCTATTGTCCACATTAGTCTTTTATGAAGTTTTGAGAGGAGCGAAAATTACAGTAAACTTTCTAGTTTACTTAGCTTGTGATGTAGAGTTGGCTCCAGTTCTTCTTGTCTAGGGGTCTAATTCTTTAAGCTAGAAGTGTCATATTTTAGGTCCTCTCGGTTGGACTTATCTAAATAAATATGAAGATTGTTGTTGCAGAGTTTTTGTTTTTAGGTAAACCTATTTTCTCACATTTTAGTACATCATACAGTCTTTTGAGTTTTCACATTAACGAAGCCGAAATTACATTGTTCGCGCAAAATACAAAAATACGCCTGATCACATCAGAGGCATGCTTACGACTCCCACACTCTGTGGAAATAACCACATTCCAAAGCGTTTACAATTTTTCTTAACAAACGAATTTCTACTGGTTTCTATTATATTATTAATTTCTATAAGTATTTCATAAATGAATCCAGAAATAAACATAATAAGCAGTACAATATTGCTTAATTAATGATTTAAATTTTAAGTGTGCCAGTAGCTCGTAATTTCAAATGTTTCTAAAAAAATACCTTTAACTATGCACTCACAACTAGTACTTATCGATTATAAAATCAAAACTAAATCATTTTATAAAGTTATTCGTTTTCACAAATTTAACTTGAAATATAACATACTGTGTATAACATTATATGAAGGCTTTCAGAAAATCAACTGAGATAATACTGACCTGTCCAAAATTCGAAAAATAGTACTGGTATCGACAACTACTGTTGAGGAAAAGTAATGATAGAGAAGGATGTCCCGTTACGACATCCTTGGAGTGTTCTAGAATGTTCCTGGACTCATTACGTTTTGCCCCTGTCGCCATATCAGGGTACGCCCAGCATTGTCAAACTTGATCGTTTTGGTGGTCCAGGTATTATGTTGCGATGAGGCATAAAAGTTGCATGGGCGTACTGACTACCAAATCTTCGAGTAATGTACATTCACCAGTCAACGTTATTGTGACGCTGTACTCATTCACTATGTGCATCTTTTTGGGGGTGTATTCGGCCCTGACTTCACTTTTATGGATGACAATGCGGGATCACGGCAAACAGAGCAGGTGGAACAGCTCTTGGATCAAGAGAATATTCGAATACCGGTCTGTTTCCCCGAGTTAAATTCCATGGGCAAGTGTGGGATTCTTTGGTGAGACGTATTACAACGCATCCACACTCACTAAAGACGATCCAGTAATTGCTACCACAAGAACGCCTTAGAAACCTTGTGGCCAGCATGTGAGCAAGTTACAGAGCACGCACTGTCGTCAACGTTGATAACACGCCCTATTACGTTTTGTGATGCCAAGGGAACCATCATGAATCGCGGTGACTTCGATGAAATTACTGTCTTTGAATAAAAATATTATTTTCACTCTTCTTGTATATTTCTTTCAGTTACCTTCTGTACTATAACCGCATCCTCAGGTGTCGTAGCTGTGCTGTCGTCGCCGAACACCGCGTGTACCAGTCGCGGTGTGCTGCCTAAGAACGCGGAAGAGGGAGACACCTGAGGATGGGCTTATAACAGTCCGAAACCGGTCGTGTGAAAATAAAGAAATTTACAACTGAAGCGGTATTTTCAACTTCTCCTATAACGATTAGAGGCAACGGCCTTGCCGCAGTCGATACACCGGTTCCCGTGAGATCACCCAAGTTAAGCGCTGTCGGGCGTGGCCAGCACTTGGATGGGTGACCATCTAGCCCCCATGCGCTGTTGCCATTTTTCTGGGTGCACTCAGCCTCGTGATGCCAATTCAGGTGCTACTCGACCGAGTAGTAGCGGCTTTGGTCAAAGAATACGACTGGGAGAGCTGTGTGCTGACCAGACGCCCCTCCTATCCGCATACTCAACTAAGGATGACACGGCGGTGGGATGGCCCCAATGGGCCACTTGTGGCCTGAAGACGGAGTGCTTTACAATGCTCCGTTGCGAATGTTCTTCCAACAGGATTGCTTCTGTACTATGTTGTAGCAGTTCCCTCTATGTATGGATCTCGTTCCATCGAGTTGTGTCACTTGGCAGTGACATATCACCCTGAAGTTGCTTCCTTTCTTACATTTTTCACAGCAGTGTGCATGGTCAGATGGATACGATCGGAAGCTCTTTGAGGCTTCTTGCAGTTTTCCATAGGAGCGTTGCAATGTCAGAAGATTATAGCCAAATTTACAAAGACTTCCAGCCGCTGGTCGTTGAGCCTGAACATAAATGAAAATAACGTATTGCACGTAAATAATCGAAGCGATCTATTACTTTTAGATTTCGCTGTTAGTGAAAAATCACTGGAAACAATGAAAACCTTAAAATGACTTGGAGTAATCGTATGGGGCGACCTAAGGTTGTATGATTACAAAAAGCAAATATAGATCATCCACGAATAAAATGGCTGTATGAAGCACTTGTTCGATCAGTTGTGATTAGTCATGGGTCTGGGACCCTTACCAAGTATGATTAACAGAAGAGATAGAGGGGATGCAATGACAGCAGTATATTTCCTCATGGAATAGTTTAGTACACGTGGATGCTTTAGGAAGAGGCTCACTGAACAAGAAGTGTTGTGTATGACAGTACACATTACTAAAATACACTCCTGGAAATTGAAATAAGAACACCGTGAATTCATTGTCCCAGGAAGGGGAAACTTTATTGACACAGTCTTGGGGTCAGATACATCACATGATCACACTGACAGAACTACAGGCACATAGACACAGGCAACAGAGCATGCACAATGTCGGCACTAGTACAGTGTATATCCACCTTTCGCAGCAATGCAGGCTACTATTCTCCCATGGAGACGATCGTAGAGATGCTGGATGTAGTCCTGTGGAACGGCTTGCCATGCCATTTCCACCTGGAGCCTCAGTTGGACCAGCGTTCGTGCTGGACGTGCAGACCGCGTGAGACGACGCTTCATCCAGTCCCAAACATGCTCAATGGGGGACAGATCCGGAGATCTTGCTGGCCAGGGTAGTTGACTTACACCTTCTAGAGCACGTTGGGTGGCACGGGATACATGCGGACATGCATTGTCCTGTTGGAACAGCAAGTTCCCTTGCCGGTCTAGGAATGGTAGAACGATGGGTTCGATGACGGTTTGGATGTACCGTGCACTATTCAGTGTCCCCTCGACGATCACCAGTGGTGTACGGCCAGTGTAGGAGATCGCTCCCCACACCATGATGCCGGGTGTTGGCCCTGTGTGCCTCGGTCGTATGCAGTCCTGATTGTGGCGCTCACCTGCACGGCGCCAAACACGCATACGACCATCATTGGCACCAAGGCAGAAGCGACTCTCATCGCTGAAGACGACACGTCTCCATTCGTCCCTCCATTCACGCCTGTCGCGACACCACTGGAGGCGGGCTGCACGATGTTGGGGCGTGAGCGGAAGACGGCCTAACGGTGTGCGGGACCGTAGCCCAGCTTCATGGAGACGGTTGCGAGTGGTCCTCGCCGATACCCCAGGAGCAACAGTGTCCCTAATTTGCTGGGAAGTGGCGGTGCGGTCCCCTACGGCACTGCGTAGGATCCTACGGTCTTGGCGTGCATCCATGCGTCGCTGCGGTCCGGTCCCAGGTCGACGGGCACGTGCACCTGCTGCCGACCACTGGCGACAACATCGATGTACTGTGGAGACCTCACGCCCCACGTGTTGAGCAATTCGGCGGTACGTCCACCCGGGCTCCCGCATGCCCACTATATGCCCTCGCTCAAAGTCCGTCAACTGCACATACGGTTCACGTCCACGCTGTCGCGGCATGCTACCAGTGTTAAAGACTGCGATGGAGCTCCGTATGCCACGGCAAACTGGCTGACACTGACGGCGGCGGTGCACAAATGCTGCGCAGCTAGCGCCATTCGACGACCAACACCGCGGTTCCTGGTGTGTCCGCTGTGCCGTGCGTGTGATCATTGCTTGTAAAGCCCTCTCGCAGTGTCCGGAGCAAGTATGGTGGGTCTGACACACCGGTGTCAATGTGTTCTTTTTTCCATTTCCAGGAGTGTAATTCAGGATGCATATGTTCTAAGAAGACCACTGGAAATGAATGAAAACCCTCAAGGATACAGTCATTTTATTGGGAAGTGAGATAACAGGAAGTTCGTCAAAACAAATTCAGACAAATGAAACAGTCATGCCGCAGTAACGTGTGCCCGTACAGTCGATAAACACACAATGTAATGCCCACTCATAGCAACGCAGGCGTGTATTATTGCATTGAAACAATCGTAAAAGTGCCGAATGGTATCCTATAATAGATTGTCCCAAGAATCCTGCGCATTTTGTTGCAATTCAGGAAGGGTTCTTGCAGGTCTGGACACCGAATAAGTTCACGCTTCAAGTCCCCTGAGTGACTCTCTGATTACTGCCGCATGCGAACGTTCATTGTCCTGCAGAAAAAGCACATCACCTTCCTGTTGAACAAATGGCAGTAGCACTGGGATAACAGCCTGTACAGTACAGTCTATGCGATACACATGTGCGTCCATCACTCACACACATGTGGAACTTACTCTCATCACTGAAAACAACAATGCTTGGCATTGTCGATTTACTAGCGGTAACGTCGCCAGAGGCACACGTGATCTTAATCCTGCTGCAGGGAGGCAGTTCTCAATGGTCCCTGATCGATATGTACCTCCAGCTTCCTGCAGGCCCACAGTACAACCTCATTCAAATGGCTGAGTAAAGTTGTTGAAAAGGAGTGGGGACACGGTTATGCTCTACAATGAATTTTGCGAACACTGTTCTCTTCTGGACTCAGCACAATCACTGCCTGCAGAGTCAAAATGGAAAGCATCCAGCCGCGCGGGATCAGCCGAGAAGTCTCAGGCGCTGCAGTCATGGACTGTGCGGCTGGTCCCGGCGGAGATTCGAGTCCTCCCTCGGGCATGGGTTTGTGTTTGTCTTTAGGATGATTTAGGTGAAGTAATGTGTAAGCTTAGGGACTGATGACCTTAGCAGTTAAGTCCCATAAGATTTCACACACATTTGAACTTTCTATTTTTTAATTTTTTTTAATTTTTTTGAAGGCATCCACACAGAAAGGCATCCACACAGACTTCCTGAGTTCCATCTTATCGCCTATGACCATGACAAATGAAATACAAACACTACAACCCCTTACTATGCACACGCACTGTAAGACAACAAGTTAATAAATAAAAACGACGCACCACGAAGCAGTTGCCAGAATGGGAGGGAAATCTACATAGGCCTATGTAATGTACATGTACAGACAAATAAATGATTACAATTTCAGACAAATTGGACCAGTTATTCAAGAGAAAGAGCTTCACAAATTGAACAAGTCAATAATGCGTTGGTTCACTTCTGTCCCTTATGCAAGCATTTATTCGGCTTGTCACTGATTGATAGTGTGGCTGGACATGCTCCTGAGGGACGACGTACCGAATTCGCACCAACAGGCGCGTTAGATCGTCAGAATCCCGAGTTGGTTAGAGGGCCCTGCCCATAATTCTTTAAACGTTCTCGGGTGGGGTGAGATCCGGCGGTCTTTTTGGCCAGGACAGTGTTTAGAAAGCACGAAGACAAGCAGTAGAAACTCTGACAGTGTGAGAGCGGGCATTATCTTGCTGAAATTCATGCCCAGGATGGCTTGCCATGAAGGGCAACGAAACTGGCCCAGAATATCGTTGACGGCTGTGCTGTAAGGGTGCCGTGGATGACGACCTAAAGGGTCCCTCTAAGAAATGAAATGGCATCCCAGACCACTAATCCTGCTTGTCGGATCGCACGGCGGCCACCTTTCAGGTTAACATCCCACCACTGTCTGGAACGTCTACAGACACGTCTTCTCTGATCATAGGGGCTCAATTCGAAGAGGAACTCTTCATAAAGTCACTTCTACTTCAGTCAAAGAGATTACAGGCCGAATTGCACTTCGCCACTGCAAAGAGGCTTGTTGGCGTACAGAGGTCAACGGTACTCTTCACAGTGGGTGTCGTGAGTTCAGCCCAATTTCTGTGGGCCGCCTGTTAATGGTCCTTGTGTTAACTGCGCGTCGGATCGATGACGATTAATCCGGGGCTCTGAGTGACTCTCTGATGATTGCTTGAACCTCACGTTCTGTAGCATCTCGACATGTACCAGTGCATTCTTTACAATATGTTTGACCGTACTTCACATCGTGGAATATTGACATTGCTCCTATTCAAATATCCTGTGATTCGCCGATTACTCCAACCGGCTTCTTCAAGCCCAACTGAAAGTCCTCTCCCAAATACTTGAATCTGGGTATATTGTTCATTCGCCTTTCCGAGAAGCATAGTTGCTGTCCAATTGCGTACAGTGAATAAAATTAAAGGTATCGAGATGTCCCCTTGCCAACTGCGTGGTGAAACGGCGTTGCAACGTCACACATTCATCCATCGGCCGCCAAAATTTCCAGATCTGCACCACCCGTCTATACCTGTAGGAATATGAATTTGCATAACTGTTTCGTTGTGCGTCTTTTTTTTCTTTGTAGAATATATTACACTTTTGAGGCACTGAACACAGTCCTTGAGCTTGGTTTTTCTTCAGCACTATTGCACGTTAGATTGGTCTGTAATCGTGCGACGGTAAGCTATAAAAATTACTACAATTTACTTGAATTCTTTATTTAGCGAAATTGTCATCCGTTTAGTTACTTCATCAATGTAATAATTTCTCTTGCGGTGCAAAGTTATATCCAAACGTCGCGATTGAAGTAATGCGCCCTTTTCACTGGGCCATTTCACTGCTGCTGAATTCTCGTCGTCTCAATTGAAAAATCATGTGTCCCATAGATAACTCTACAAGCCACTGTGGGCGCGTGGCGGACGGTACCCGGTACCACTAATAATCATTTCTTTTCCTGTTCCACTGATGACATTACTGTTGAGATTACGTTCGTCTTCTTAAAATTTGAGGGTGTTTCATCTGTCTCATATAATCGGTATAGCACGTGGAACAGTTTAGTCATGGTCCATTCTCCGGGAAATCTTAACAATTTCGAGCTACTTTCAGTTATTCCTGGCAAAATTTTCATGAAAATTCAAAGCATTGCGTTAATTCTGAAATTTCTTAAGTGCAGTTCATATACACCCATTTGAGTCATCGCATATTGTTTGTGGAGACAGGATAATACAGCTGCCCCTACCTATAGGTTTTATGCAACCCACAACGCCTTCAAATACCACAGAGATAATTTTCGTATTCTCTCCCTCGCTACACGTAAACTATTAGTGTTATTGGAAAAATGATTAGGACTTTTTTGTAGGAAATGTAATGTAGTAAATGTTGGATACGTTTTCGCTGGAGACTGTTGTTCTCCTTTATTCAAGAAACACGTACAAAAGCGATCATAAAATGCATTTATCTTGAATAACTCAAAAATCATAGCCTCTGTATGAAATGTACCTTTTTTTTTTTTTTTTTTTTTTTTTTTTTGGCTATTAGTTTCATGTAGGGAGCGAGAGAACATGAAAATATCGTGCGCGGTTTTTGAACGCGTTGCAGGCTGCATAAAAATCCTTAGGTAGGGTCGGCTGAATCACGCTGTGTAGTGAAATAATTGCACAGCTTCGCAGGTTGCAACGTACACAATATCGTCATTTATGAACCGTTGCATCTGATACACAATAGGCACAATATTATCTGAAATAAATTTTGCTGATGCGAAGCGGTTTGGGAGTCTCCGTCGCGTACAGCTAGCAAGTAACACTTTTAAATGTGTGCTTAGTAGTGTTGCCTGTAACGCCGAAGGCAGATAAGTGTGTATGTGTGTGTGTGTGTGTGTGTGTGTGTGTGTGTGTGCTTGAGAGTCTCGCAACTGGCTCGCTGTTGAACCACGCCTGCTCGTCGTATTTAGAGGCGGACCGTTGCGTGCAGTTGCGTGGGTGCGTGCAAGCAGAGCCGCACGCATTTCTCATGCTTACCTCTGAATTACGGCGGGCCAGCCCTGCCATAAAGCAGATTGTGCTCGTCAGCGGCTAAAGCTGCACTCGCGCACACTCCGAATGAACGCCTGCGTACATGATGTTCCCTTCCACTGATGTACTACACGACACGGCCTCTGCATTGTGCCATGTATACGCCAGGAGCTGTCGTTACCATGCAATACGTTGTTTGCTTCGCGGCAGTTAAGCTAAATAGGACTAGTACATACAGTGTGCATCCAAAATAAGTGTACACACTTTGAACTCTCACAACAGATTTATTTTCGTAAGTACAAACTTACTTCTTGTATGATGGTTTTATGGTTCTTATATTTTCAGTTTCACAATCTGTGGATTAATAGCCTACATGAATTAGGAGTCTATAGAAAGACCACAGCTGTCATCCAGGAAACAGCCGTCATCCAGGAAACGTATCAGAAACCACTTCAAAAGTGAAATCCATGGGAGGGACTCAAACTCATTCCAAATTCACGCAGGAGTCTGACGAGAAGGTGGCTTATCGCCATTCTTCTTTAACATTGTAGTGGAAAAAATAATCAGAGGATGGGAAAAACATGCCAGAGGTATCCAAATTGCAAAATGTTAAAGGTCACTGTGAAATTCCTGGCCTTTGCTGATGACCTGGCTGTATTAGCAAACAACAAAGATGAAGCCAAATTAGATAAACTACACGAAATCTGTTATAATGCCGGACTCCAAATTTTCTGTGAGAAACAGTATATAGACACCAAATCAACTTGAAAACTTCCACAGAAAACACAGTATGAAAAAATCTCACAGGTAACTCACTTTAAGTAATTAGGAGAAACTATTCAACCTACAGGACCCGTACCCAAAACAGAAAGAATATTCAAACTACAAAAGGCTTACAAACTGACATAGAATCACTACACCAAAAGAACGATATCTTGTAATGCAAAACTATGGCACTGGAATAATGTTGTTTTACCAGAAGCCTAGTATGCGACAAAGACCACAGTTATCAGGGCGAAGGCATGACGTAGAGAAACAGGAACGAAGAATTCTTAGGAAAGCTTTTTGCGCTATTCTCCTAGACGGAATTTGGATCAGACGACCAACGAAGGAACTCACAGACAACACACAGACAACATCACACATAAATTTAGGTAAAGACGCCTACGGTTCTATGGACACCTATGTAGGATGGATGGATGGAAAGAGACTCAAAGAAATTCTTTCACATCGTTAATGCAAGCAAATTGAAGACCAAATTGATAGAAGAAACACAAGAAGACCTGAAACAATTTTAAATTTCAGAAGAAGAAATTGTGGACAGAGAACACTTCAGAAATAAAATACAAAACAAGAAACTAGAGCAAGTCTCAACGAAAGAAACAACAGAAAAAAATGGCCAGACTAAAGGAATAAGAAACACAATGAGTAAATGAAAAGATTTTGGTAAAAAAAAAAAGGATGGAAAAGAAGTGAAACTGTGAATGGTGTTTCAGTAAAAGTGTTTCTAACTTACAAACCAATAGATGATGGGAAAATTTATTGCGGTAGGTCAATATGAACTATGAACATAGTTTATTGTTTTACTCTCCAAAGAGTTATAGCAAAGAGATATATATCTAAAGGGAACAATGGTTGGATCTATCATGTGCTGGGATGATTGAAACCAGCTGTGTACAAATCAATTTAAATCACATTTCTAGCATTTTTAGGTTTGGAGCTACAACCCTCCAAAGTTTCACGGGTGGATACCGCACGCTGTACATAATGCAATGCGCTTTCTAGACGTGCTGCGGTCGAGATGCAATGTCGCCTGTGTCACGGGGCGACGATTTCTCGATAGGCTGTTAGACTGCCGACTGTTGCCGTACATGGCCGTATACGCTACAGGTCGAATAACACAAGCAAACGGCGTTCAGTGTGCCACGGTTACTGATGTCGGATGAAGATATCATAAACGTACAACGAGTGTGTTGACATGTTGCTGATGCTCGTCGAATGCCGACACGATGCCACTGAAGTAGCCACGGCGTATGCCGTGAGTTATCCTCGAAGAAGTGCTCGGCCAGCCATTACGTTCTTACGACATCGGGAAACAGGCAGCTTAGGAAGCCGCAGAAATAACAGGCAAAAATCTGCAAGAAGTGAAGAGACGGTTTTGTTTGTTTTAGCTGTAACACGCGACAATCCCCATGTCAACTTATGAGACGTTGATGCAGTCGCTGGTAGCAGCCTTACATCTGCGTGGCGTATAGTATAGGGTTATATGTTTCTCCCGTATCGCCTGTCACTGACCCTAGAGATGCAAGTGAACGATTTCAATCGGAGAGTTGCTTTTCGTGAATGGGCCATGCGTAATTTCACTCTGGATTCCGTACATAGTGTTATGTTCTCTGACGAGTCCACGTCCACAAATTATGGTGCAGTGAACCGTCATAACATGCACTACTGGGCCGCAGTCAATGCTCGTTGCGTACGACTGGTCTAACGTCGACCTCATTAGTCTATTAATGTATAGTGATGAATCCTTCGGGACGAAATAATCAGTCCACACTACTTCACAGCTACACTGTCAGGTGAGATGTATCGCATTTTCATAGTCGAAAGTTTGTGCGCTCTCCTTGAACACTTGTGTCTACACATCGGAGTCCAAATGTGGATCAAGGACGATCGCCACCCAGCCCATTCTGCGAATGTTGTTGTGGAAGACCTGAACAACAGATTCCCTGGAAGACGACTGGGGCGCCGTGGTCGTCATGAATGGCCCACAGCATCGGAATCACACAGCCAATCAGTAGATTTATTTGCGCGGGATTATCTAAAGAATCGTGTTAATGTCACTAAGCTCCAAATCCCATATGATGTAAAACGGCGCATCGAGAAAGCATGTGGCTCCGTGACACTAGGGACGTCAGACCTCGCCCACAGATCCTTTAGGAGGCGCATTGCGTTCTGCATTCAGGAACATGGACACACATTTGAACATCTCATTTAAATCTACATTCCGCCGCCAGACCATCGATCACCACACAGTAGCGTATTATACAAAGCGTGTGGTATCCACGCCTAAAATTGCAAGGGCTGTAGCTCCCAAACTAACCGCGGTAGGAATGTAACTTAAATTGGTTTGTACACAGCTGGTTTCAGTGATTACAGTGCATGATTGTAAGAAAATAACGCGATAAATGATGTTCATACCTCCACAGAAAGTGTAATGTCTCTTGTGTTGACCTACCGCAAATAAAATTTTCCCCTTTGTGAGTCACAGAGGCAAACACTTTTACTGAAAACTATATATACATGGTCTCTCTTCTAAGGTTCGTCGGGCGCATTTTCTCTGGTGTTTCGGCAGATATTTGCAATTTTGTTTTTGCAACGTGTAGCTAGGGTCAGGCCAGACAAATGCCATTCATGCGACGATCTATGAATAGCGTCAATTTAGTTCTAATTATAGACTAAAAGGTTTTTAAGTTGAAATTTTATTTGCCCATTCTACGAAGCAGTCACAGATTAGCGTAGCGCGATATTCATTTTACCAATCTAAAGTAACAAGAACAGTAGAAAACGAGGAATAACCGGTAATTCAGCTGAGACAGCGTCGCCCTGGCCCACTAACACCATGCATCCGGATGCTGCTCGGTCACTACTGGGGCACTGGTTATTCATGTGTTTTACTGTTCCTGTTAATACACAACGATAAAATTCATAACTCACTCGTCTAATCTGAGAGCGCTCCATCGAATGAGCACGTAAAATTCCACTTTAAAAGTCATTTAGTTTGTAACGGGTAACAGTACGTTGCTTTCCCTCGATGGGGGTCGCATAGAAGATGTGCAGGACTGGTTTGGGCTGAAACCAGCTATACGTGCAATGACGAGACCACAAGTATCTGCCGAAACACCGGAGTAAATGTGCATGACGACCCATAGGACAGACAGCCGCTGTATATACACGTTACATATGGGTTATTGTGATAAATACACTACTGGCCATTAAAATTGATACACCAAGAAGAAATGCAGATGATAAACGGGTATTCATTGGACCAATATATTATACTAGAACTGACATGTGATTACGTTTTCACGCAATTTGGGTGCATAGATCCCGAGAAATCAGTACCCAGAACAACCACCTCTGGCCGTAATAACGGCCTTGATAAGCCTGGGTATTGAGTCAAACAGAGCATGGATGGCGTGTACAGGTACAGCTGCCCATGCAGATTCAACACGGACCATAGTTCAAGAGTAGTGACTGGCGTATCGTGACGCGCCAGTTGCTCGGCCACCATTGACCAGACGTTTTCAGTTGGTGAGAGATCTGGAAAATGTACTGGCCAGGACAGCAGTCGAACATTTTCTGTATCCAGAAAGGCACATACAGGACCTGCAACATGCGGTCGTGCATTACCCTGCTGAAGTGTAGGGTTTCGCAGGGATCTAATGAAGGGTAGAGCCACACATCTGAAATGTAACGTCCACTGTTCAATGTGCCGTCACTGCGAACAAGAGGTGACCGAGACGTGTAACCAATGGCACCCCATGCCATCATGCCGGGGGACACGCCAGTATGGCGATGATGAATACAAGCATCCAATGTGCGTTCACCGCGATGTCGCCAAACATGCATGCTACCATCATGATGCTGTAAACAGAACCTGGATTCACCGAAGAAATGACGTTTTCCCATTCGTGCACCCAGGTTCGTCGTTGAGTACACCATCGCAGGCGCTCCTGTCTGTGATGTAGCGTCAAGGGTAACCGCAGCCATGCTCTCGAAGCTGATAGGCCATGCTGCTGGAAACGTCGTCGAACTGTTCGTGCAGATGGTTTTCTTGCAAACGTCCCCATCTGTTGACTCAGTGATCGAGACGTGGCTGCACGATCCGTTACAGCCATGAGGATACAATGCCTGTCATCTCGACTGCTAGTGATACGAGGCCGTTGGGATCCAGCACGGCGTTCCGTATTACCCTCCTGTACCCACCGATTCCATATTCTGCTAACAGTCATTGGATCTCTACCAACACGAGCACCAATGTCGCGATACGATAAACCGCAATCGCGATAGGCAACAATCCGACCTTTATCAAAGTCGGAAACATTATAGTACGCATTTCTCCTCCTTACACGAGGCATCACAACAACGTTTCACCAGGCAACGCCGGTCAACTGCTGTTTGTGTATGAGAAATCGGTTGGAAACTTTCCTCGTGTCAGCACGTTATAGGTGTTGACACGGGCGGAAACCTTGTGTGAATGCTCTGAGAAGCTAATCATTTGCATTTCACAGCATCTTCTTCCTGTCGGTTAAATTTCGCGTCCATAGCAAGTCATCTTCGTGGTGTAGCATTTTTAATGGCCAATAGTGTATATGATGTTAAGTACGTAAGCGAGAAGTAATTATGCTTAAAGTTTATTGGAAGTCGCTAAATGGGCCCATTATGAAACGCTGGATGAATGTAGGCTGGGTAATTTGCACTTCCTTTTGAGCAAAACGAAATTATTCGGACATCTAAATGTTTATGACGTCATATTTCCGTGCTAAGTGTAGTGTAGCAATATAATTTTTAGGTACGTTCTATGATAGATGTGAAAATTGTTTCCAAAGTTTGTTGCGAATACAGTTAGTAGTAAATAAGTTATCAATTGAAACATGCTGAAGTTACACTGCGGATCACATCAAAGCTAGCTGTTTACGGATCTAGTTGTCTGCGACCTCATATTTCATAAAGTATGTGTCTTATAATGGTACGTTAGGTGATGTGTGTGGGTACTGTCTGCAAACAGCGTTACGAATAGACTCGGTAATGAAGAAGTCTGATGCTGAAGTTATTTCACGAGTAACGAAAATACAATGAGTGATAAACTTTTTTCTTGTCAACATTTTCTGGGGCGGGGGTGTCGTCAGGAACATGGGTGGGGGTGGGGGGGGGGGGGGGAAGAGTCAGCGATAAATAATTTCACAAAGGCTTGAAATTGCGTGTAAAGTTGGTTGGAAGTCGCTAACTGCTTTCATTCTCAAATATTGTGCCAATAAAGTCCGGGTATTTGCACTTCGTCAGTGACGTTGTCGTAAGGTAAACACACAGTTCCTAACTCTAAGACTTGAGTTGTTGTATTACACTTTTAATATAAGATTGTGTGGTGTCACCGCCAGACACCACACTTGCTGGGTGGTAGCCTTTAAATCGGCCGCGGTCCGCTAGTATACGTCGGACCCGCGTATCGCCACAGACAGTGATTGCAGACCGAGCGCCACCACACGGCAGGTCTAGAGAGACTTCCTAGCACTCGCCCAGTTGTACAGCAGACTTTGCTAGCGATGATATGCTGACAAATCTTGCCGAGACGACAGTTAGCATAGCCTTCAGCTACGTCATTTGCTACGACCTAGCAAGGCGCCATTACCAGTTTATATTGAGATTGTAATTAATGTATAAACAAGAGCGATGTTCTCCAATTATGGATTAAAGTTAAGTATTCCAAGAACTACGTTCTTTTCTTATTAGACTCACTCCATTAATTGTTCCAGACCTCACGCCAGTCTGCGTGAGCTTAAACGCGTGCATTCCGGCCTCCTCTAGCAACACGGTGTTGGCTCTTCTGCCAACACTTCAGATTGTATCTCTTAATGAGCAGATTATTACAGCACTATAAATTTTTAAATTCGGGCAATAACTTCGCGATATATGGAAAATCGAATTTTTGTTGCCATTGGACGCTGCTAGTTAGGCAACATGCAGCTCATACAGGGTTCCAGATTCCTGTTTCGTGATAGTAGCTTCGTAATTTTCAGGTTTTAAAGGGTTAAAGCTGCCAAAATAATCCTGTTTGAAGAACATAAGTAACTGATTTAAAATGTCAAGTAACATGTTTGTCCATTTACTACGGTTGCCCCAGAAAAAAAAAGAAGTTAATCTCGGGACAATGTTTTCGGAAAAGTAGACATGACCGCTGCGCATACTGACATCACGACCATGAGTCGCAAACACGTAGGTCGCAACGGCCTGCGTGGTTGAGTCACTATAATACGCCGATCATCGGCAGTCGTCGAGTTAGCTGTGCAGACGTTATTGCAATTCCCTTAAAAGTTAGGATGGAAGGGAAATCTACTATTATAACTATGTGATATTCGTTCAAATGGTTCAAATGGCTCTGAGCACTATGGGACTAAACATCTGTGGTCATCAGTCCCCTAGAACTTAGAACTACTTAAACCTAACTAACCTAAGGACATCACACACATCCATGCCCGAGGCAGGATTCGAACCGGCGACCGTAGCAGTCGTGCAGTGCCGGACTGAGCGCCTAGAACCGCGAGAAACCGCGGCCGGCTGTGATATTCGTTTAATTTGTGGTAAGACAGAAGGTGCTGCAAGGGCAGCTGTACGAGTATATAGAGAACGCTTCCCACAACGTAGACTATCTGCACGACCGACATTTCTCGCTGTTCACCAAAAGTTTGTATCATTATAATTCTCTATTTTTACTCGATTTTTTTTGCGATTCACTCGTAACAAAGTACAGTCTGTGTTGATACTCTTTCGTTTTATTATTAAGTAAATCACGACAGAATACAGCTTAGGGGTGTGTATGTAATTTGCATAGACAGAGAGATACTTGCTTTCTACTACTCCACTCGGAAGGCAGAGGCCCACAGCGCAAAGAACGTACATTGGAAGCTGAGGAACAAATTCGGGACCGTATCCACGAAGGTCCTACTCAGACTTGACAACCAAGTGAGTGTTTACACTGCTTGTTTCGGGGTTACCCGGCCTCCGCGCCGCATCATTGTACACGTCCAGTGTTTACACTGCTCTGGATCATCCGTAAACTTTCTCTCACCGCCGCGTCGACCTCGTTAATACACAAGCAAGGTTTTGCACCGTTAGCTGACAACGTAAACAGAAATGTGTCTACTGTCAAACCTAGAAATATCTGTTTTTTAGAAATACACAAACAAAGAACGTGATAAAACGACTTCTTGTCAAGCACGGCGAGATCTGGCGTCTGTATAATTTTTCCAGCTTGTACCGTTTACACACTGTATATAAGTTATTTATGAAACCACTTTGCTGCTCTTCTGTAGAATTTTATTTATTTGACCGCGAACTGGCTCTTGCCTTGGGAAGCAGTAGGTGAGAAGGAAGTAAAATATGGTTGTAGCCTCTTCCTGATGTTATTCAATTTCTACACTGAGCAAACTCTAAAAATACGAGAAGAATAAATAAATACTTTAAGATTTTCTGGTGAGATGGTAAAGGATTCTGAATTAGGTTATTCGTGGTTTTCCTCAATTACTTCAGGCAAATATCATGAAGGCTCCTACTATAGAGTCACAGTCGACTACTGGTCCCATCGTTGTCAAAATAGACCAGTAGGTATGCAAATGTCTGTATATAAGTTTACTCCATTTTTGCTGTTGTTCAATTTTAACGGCAAGACCTGTCCAGTATCACTGCAAAAGTGATCTACAGATGAGCTACTGCTACTACTACTGCTGGGAAGAACTGATGAGCGGAATGGATAATTCTCGAAAATAGTTTATATGATGATTATGAATAAAAGTAAAGCAATGAAAATGCAAATATACAATGTAGTCGAAGTAAAGCAGATGATACCGAGGGGATTAGTTGAGGAAATGAGACACTAAAAGCAGTGAATGAGTTATGCTATTTGGGCAACAAAATAACTGTGGACCATCGGAAAGAGGATATACAGTGAGGTGAAAAAAGTCGTGGGATAAAATATAGCGTCGCACCTCCTTACGCCCGGGGTAGTGCAGCAACTCGGTGTAGCATGGACTAGTTAAAAGTCGCCTGCAGAAATATTGAGCCATGCTGCCTCTATAGCCGTCCGTAATTGCGAAATTATTGCCGTTGCAGGATGTTGTGCATGGACTGACCTCTCGATTACGTCCCACAAAAGTTCGATGGGAGTTACGTCGGGCAGTCTGGGTGGCGAACTGTCTAGAATGTTCTTCAAACCAATCGCAAACGATCGTGACCTAGTGACATGGTGTCATCCATAAAAATTCTATCGTTGTTTGCGAACCTGAGGTCCATGAATGGCTGCAAACGGTCTCCAAGCAGCTGAAAATAACAGTATATAGTCAGTCATCGGTTCATTCCATGTAAAGACAACGCACACCATTATGCAGCCACCACCGGTTTGCGCAGTGCCTTGTCCACAACTTGGGTCATGGCTTCGTGGGGGCTGCACCACACTCGAACTCTACCATCAGCTTTTACCAACTGAAATCCGGACTCATATGACCAGCCCACGATTTTCCAGTCGACTAGGGTCCAATCGATATGGTCACAAGCCCAAGAATGGCGATGCAAGTGATGTTGTTTGTGCTGTTAGCAAAGGCACTCGCGTCTGTGGTCTGTTGACTTAGCTCATTAATACCAAATTTCACCATACTGTCCTAACGGATACATTCATCGTACGTCCCACATTGACTTCTGAGGTTACTTCACGCAGTGTTGCCTGTGTGCTAGCACTGACAACCCTACGCAGACTCTGCTGTTCTCGGTCCTTAAGTAAAGGCCGTCGGCGACTGCATCGTCCGTGTTCTATTGTATGTTGACCGGGGGCCTAGAAACGATAGACAGGCTTCATCGCTAGTGCAGCTGCAGCGGTCCACAACCCACAACGGCAACTACCACAGCCGACTGCACCCCTCTTCTGCCCCACACCGAACTACTCTTTCAGGGTTACTGTGCAGTTCGGACCCCAGTGGACCCCCCGGCGAACGTCTCACACCAGACGAGTGTAACCCCTATGTTTGAATGGTAGAGTAATGGCGGTGTATGCGTACGTGGAGAACGTACGAGGCCTGTTCAGAAAGTAAGCTCCGATTGATTGCCAAATTGAAACCACAGTGAACATCAGAAATGTTTTACTTGTAACAATTAGCTACACCTTTCAGCTACTTCTCCACGTAGTCGCCGTTCTGACTTAGACTTTTGTCATAACGTTGTACCAACTTTTCAATAGCCTCATCATAGAAGGCAGCCGCCAGTGCTTTCCGCCAATTCTCCACGCTGGCCTACACCTCGTTGTCTGTGTCAAAATGTTGTCTTCAAAGACAGCGGTTCATGTGACCAGAGATGAAACTCAGGGGGAGACAATTGCGGACTGTATTGTGGGTAATCTAACATTTCCATTTGAAAACGATGCAGGAGCATCTTCATTGCCCCTGCAGAATGCGGCTGAGAATTGTCGTGAAGACGAAACAGCACGACAGTTATGTAATGTTAGCTGCATAGCTTCAGGCGAAATTTCTCACCAGGCCCTCGTACTTGGCGGCAGACACTATTTTCTAGACATCTTTACGCACTCACTGCGAACTCAGAAATGAGAAGAGCGACGTGATGCTAACTGGGATTATACTAGAGACACTACCCAACACATCTGTGCAAAGCTTTATCGGATTTTCATAGTCGTTTCCATTTCGCGACCGATCGGAGCTTACTTTCTGAACGCCCCTCGTATTTGTGCAGCAATCGCCGACACAGTGTAGCTGAGGCAGAATAAAGGGAACCAGCCTGCATTCGCTGAGGCAAATGGAAAACCGCCTGAAAACCATCCACAGACTGGACGACTCACCGGACCTCGACACAAGTCCGCAGGGCGGATTCGTGCCTGCGACCAGGCGCCCCTTCCCAGTTCGGATAGCCGTGCGTTAGGCCGCACAGCTAACCGAGCGGGCTGAGAGCCAATTACTGAAATTTGGTATTCTCGGGACATGTTGAGATCGTAAAACTCGGAATATTGAATGTCCGGTGCGTCTAATTCTGTTTACCATTCCGCGTTCAAAGTCTGTTAGTTCCCGTCGTGCGACCATAGTCAGACCGAAAACCTTTCCACATGAATCGCCTGAGTGTAAATGACAGTCTCGCCAATGCTCTGCCTTTTTTAGCCTTGTGTACGCAATGTTACGGCCATCTCTATATGCACATAACGCTGTCCGAAGACTTATTACCTCAGTGTGAAATGCAGACTCGCAATATCAAGGAAAGTATTTCTGAAAAAGTGGAAATTTTTCAGTCACGAATATAAATTTATGTCTTGGAAAGTCTTTTCTGATGATATTGGTGCCGATTCTCGCCTTGTACAGAAGTGAAACGTGGATGGAAAACTGTTCAGAAAACAAGGGAGTAGAATCTCTTGAAATATGGTCAGAGCACAGAATTGAAAATTATATGGGTAGATAGAATAACTAATGATGGTATACTGCAACGAACTGTGAAAAAAGTTTAGGGCACAACTCGATTAGAAGAAGCGATCGGTTGACAGAAAGCATCCTCAGGGATCAAGGAATTTTGAAGTTGGTAAGGGATTGATGGTCGCGAAGTCAATGAAGTTAAGGAATTCTGCTACCTAGGCAGTAAAATAACCAATGACGGACGGAGCAAGGAGGACATCAAAAGCAGACTCGCTATGGCAAAAAAGGCATTTCTGGCCAAGAGAAGTCTACTAATATCAAATACCGGCCTTAATTTGAGGAAGAAATTTCTGAGGATGTACGTCTGGAGTACATGGACTGTGGGAAAACCGGAACAGAAGAGAATCGAAGCATTTGAGATGTGGTGCTATAGACGAATGTTGAACATTAGGTGGACTGATAAGGTAAGGAATGAGGAGGTTCTACGCAGAATCGGAGAGGAAAGGAATATGTGGAAAACACTGATAAGGAGAAGGGACAGGATGATAGGACATCTGCTAAGACATGAGGGAATGACTTCCATGGTACTAGAGGCAGCTGTAGAGGGCAAAAACTGTAGAGGAAGACAGAGATTGGAATACGTCAAGCAAATAATTGAGGACGTAGGTTGCAAGTGCTACTCTGAGATGAAGAGGTTAGCACAGGAAAGGAATTCGTGGCGGGCCGCATCAGCGTACGGACTCAAGACAACAACAAGCAGTTTGCGCTATTGTCTCGGCGTGTCCCCCAGCAGGTGGCAGTCCTCGACAGCTCGGTTCTCAGGCAGCACCCGCAAAGCGAAGCCTCCTGAGCAGGTAGGGTTTTCAGCGTGTGTGTTGGCTGCCCGGTCAGCTGGTACACACAGGAGGTGCCTGGCGCGCGACTGCAAACAAAGGACTGCGGCGGGTATCGCAGCAGGCTCCTCGACCGGCCGCTAATCCATTAGGCGCGAGAGCGCTGCAGGTCTCCCCGCGACATGCATATTTATGGCGGCGCACGTGGAAATGATTTGTAGCGTGAATATTCATTCCGCAGGAGAGCCTGCTGGCGCCAGCTGTTTTTGAAACTTACATTACCGCCGGCCTTACCGTCGGTGCCCGTGGAATCACCAACACAAACACACGCACACGCACACACACACTCACACACATACTTGTGGACATAGCATGCTTCACTATAACCTTTCAACGACTCAAGTCTAAGCAATTGTACAGTCAGCCGGTGCACCACATTGAGGTACCGTGACAGTGGCCAACTCTGTGACACTTTTAACAGTTTTTGTAACATAACGTACAAAAATACACTACTGGCCATTAAAATTGATACACCAAGAAGAAATGCAGATGATAAACTGGTATTCATTGAACAAATATATTATACTAGAACTGCCATGTGATTACATTTTCACACAATTTGGGTGCATAAGATCCTGAGAAATCATTACCCAGAACAACCATCTCTGGCCGTAATAACGACCTTGATACGCCTGGGCATTGAGTTAAACTGTGCTTCGGTGCCATCTACAGGCACAGCTGTCCATGCAGCTTCAACACGATAACACAGTTCATCAAGAGTAGTGACTGGTGTATCGTGACGAGCCAGTTGCTCGGCCACCATTGACCAGACGTTTTCAATTGGTGAAAGATCTGGAGAATGTGCTGGCCAGGGCAGCAGTTGAACATTACCTGTATCCAGAAAGGCCCATGCAGGACCAGAAACACGCAGTCGTGCATTACCCCGCTGAAATGTGGGGTTTCGCAGGGATCGAATGAAGGGTAGAGCCACGGGTCGTAAAACATCTGAAATGTAACGTCCACTGTTCAAAGTGCCGTCAATGCAAACAAGAGGTGAGCGAGAGGTGTAACCAATGGCACCCCGTACCATCACGCCGGATGATACGCCAGTATGGCGATGACGAATACACGCCTCCAATGTGCGTTCACCGCGATGTCGCCAAACACGGATGCGACCACCATGATGCTGTAAACAGAACATGGATTCATCCGAAAAAAATGTTTTGTCATTCGTGCACCCAGGTTCGTCGTTGAGTACACCATCGCAGGCGCTCCTGCCTGTGATGCAGCGTCACGGGTAACAGCAGCCATGGTCTCCGAGCTGATAGTCCATGCCGGAGCAAACGTCGTCGAACTGTTCGTGGAGATGGTTGTTGTCTTGCAAATGTCCAGATCTGTTGACTCAGGGACCGAGACGTGGCTGAACGATCCGTTACAGCCATGCGGATAAGATGCCTGTCATCTCGACTGCTAGTGATACGAGGCCGTTGGGATTCAGCACGGCGTTCCGTATTACCCTCCTGAACCCACCCATTCCATATTCTGCTAACAGTCATTGGATCTCGACCAACGCGAGCAGCAATGTCGCGATACGATAAACCGCAATCGCGATGGGCTACAATCCGACCTTTGTCAAAGTCGGAAACGTGATGGTACGCATTTCTACTCCTTGCACGAGGCATCACAACGTTTCACCAGGCAACGCCGGTCAACTGCTGTTTGCGTATGAGAAATTCAAAAAATGGTTCAAATGGCTCTGACCACTATGGGACTTAACAGCTGTGGTCATCAGTCCCCTAGAACTTAAAACTACTTAAACCTAACTAACCTAAGGACATCACACACATCCATGCTCGAGGCAGGATTCGAACCTGCGACCGTAGCAGTAACTCGGATTCGAACCTGCGACCGTAGCAGTCGCTATGAGAAATTGGTTGGGAACTTTCCTCTTGTCAGCACGTTGTAGGTGTCGCCACCGGCGCCAACCTTGCGTGAATGCTCTGAAAAGCTAATCATTTGCATATCACAGCATCTTCTTCCTGTTGGCTAAATTTCGCGTCATCTTCGTGGTGTAGCAATTTTAATTGCCAGTAGTGTATGTACTGAAACGTTTTGTTGTGAAACTATATGGGATTTTGTAACCAATACACTCCAATTTCGATAGCAGTACACTGTTTTGTGCAATGAGCTAACGAGAAATTGGTAGCTTAATTGTAAGGAAGCTATCGTCTCGTATCCTCAGCCCCCCCCCCCCCCCCCCCCAACTCAATAATACATTGTGACAGGAATTTTAAGATAGTTAGAGTACACTTAAATTAGTCTTCCACAAAGTTGAGCTGACGTGGTACAATGTTGTTACAAATTTGCCCAGTTTTATAAGTTTTGTTTCATTCATTTATTTGCCACCAATTTTGTCAATTTGGGGTGAATTATTTTACAAATCCTCTTAAAATCCTAATTATTACAAGACTAAGGTCATTGAAACAAATTAAGAACGAAAAAACTAACCGACATGATTTGAGGAAGGTAACTAAACAAGACTGTTATACACTCATTTACGTATCTGATCAGTGGAAGCGTAAAAAAAAAAAAAAGAGGATAGGAAACAATATTGATATTTAACACAGTAGCTTCTAATGAAGGTTGAAAGTAACGATGTTAAATTGTTAGACATTTACAAGTTCAGTGGTATGAGAGAAGACAAAATCATGATGTAATTAATACAATATTTTGGGCAACTTGATGTTAGAAATTAAAAAAACAGATGTGTGTATCCCTACATTTACTACTGAACGAGCACACTCGGGTATATTTAGAAAAACATTCATAATGGGAAATAAAAGGAAGTCTTTTTAAATAAACCGTTCACAAATGTCTCTAATTTCATCAGCGAGATTTGTTTTCTACAATCTCAAATGTCATAGTTGTTTGTGCAGTTATGTGTGCTGTTACAAAGCTACCCCTTTAATCTATGGAAGGTACTTTTTTCGCCTTACAGTGGTTCAAGAAAATGTTAGCAAAATTAAATCCCTTCTTTTTCAGAATGCTCAGACCGTACAAGTTAGCTGTATCGATATACCTTCAGTTAATTAGTTTTTCAAAGTTACGGGCAGCAGAAGAAAGTTTTCAAGAAATTCACAAACACGTTTGTGCATCTACAAACAAATAGCTTTGTGACCAGGTCACGTGAAACGCACTTGATTGTAACTTCCACCACTAATGGCAGCAATTAGCAAGAACACACTGACGCCGCACTACCTGTTGCATGTTGTTCCGAGTAACAATTAAAAAGCTAGTCACAAAGTAACACTTTAGCGAGAAACCTGCCCACTAAGTAACTTTGACATAGTCGTTGCTGATATCATTGCCTAGGCTTCCGCGGCCAGAGTGAGTTTTCTGAGTGATTCCGCGTCATAACGTAACGAGCTTTACTGGAATGCGTGTGAAATCTTATGGGACTTAACTGCTAAAGTCACCAGTCGCTAAGCTTACACAGAACCTAAATTTCCTAAGGACAAACACACACACACCCATGCCCGAGAGACGACTCGAACCTCCGCCGGGGCCAGCCGCACAGTCCATGACTGCAGCCCCCAAGACCGCTCGGCTAATCCCGCGCGGCTACTTTACTGGATAATGCAACCTGTCGGCCACGGTTACAGTGCCTTCTTCTGGACTCAGAAGAGGGCCACAGTAACCATGGCCGAGACGTTGCTTTCTCCGCTATATGTATTTTTTTCGTAATAATTTCTTCAATTCCAAAAAATAAACAGCCGGTTACGATAAAAAGTGGAGTTTATAAGATCACCTGCCAAAAGTGTCAGTCCCGCCATACCAAACAGACTAGTACGTTGATCTGCACTAGACTCAGAGAACACCGCAGAAGCTGCAGTTTAAAGAGGCCAGTTTTATTCTTTTGCCGAACACAGCACAAACCAAAACAGCAGCTACGTGACTGTTGTAGAACTCTTACACGCAGCGGGTAAGGTGCAAAGCTCACTAAATAAGAAATATTAGAAATTGAGAAACAGATGTGTGTATCCCTACATTTACTACTGAGCGAGCACACTCAGTCCATTTATTCACCCCCTTAGACAAATATTATAACCTCTACGTATAAGAACCATCGTGCCTTCATTCATAAACAGAGACGACGCAAATTCCCATTCCTGAGCAAATACCTCTACTTCAGTGTATGTTTATTGATAGTTGCTGTAAATGCTGTCCTAATGAATGTAACTGTGTCCAAATTGTCAGCAGATATAACTTTTACAGTTTAAGTAAAGAATCGACAGAGTAAGTTGACGTACAGTATTTATCTTTGCCTGGTTGCCATCTTTGGAATCAGTCGTTTATTAGAAAATGGCATTAAAACCCAGAATCTAGGTCGTTCAATAATAATAGAGTTTATGAAACAGAGCAAAAAAGCCTATAAGTTAGTTAATATAATAAATGCAGTTCAGTCATATTAACGTGATTACTTCCTACGTTTGACGTTAACGTGCATCAACCACTGACTGACGGCAGATGGCAGCACTGGCAACGGGGGCGGGGGTATATAAAGCGTGTCGGTTGACGCGCAAAGCAGTGCAGTAATTGTCTAAAAGAAGGAGGGAGCGATTTTTTTAACGCCCTAAAGGACATGATCATTAGCTTTCGGGTCAAGAATAGAAGTACTTCCGAAACGGCTAAGTCTATAAACTTTTCGCCTGCCGCCACGGCTAAAGCACGTCGTGCATGGAAAAATGCAGCTACCCGAAACCGGACACGGAAGACAGGGATGAACGACGGCTGTGGTTATATATATGTTTCGTATGCGTACTACAAACAATTTACAATAAATTCATACGTTATAGAATAATTGTCCGCTACAAAATTTACTATATTACCATCCTAATTTATAAAATAAAAATACATGGAACATCAAATACAGTATAACAAAATATTATGCAGTTTTTGCTTCATATCTCATTCTTCCAGAAGACCACATATACCCGCGCTGTTTCGTTGCACGCCATTAGGTCCTGGGCCGTGTACGCTCTTGGATGGTTAACTGGCGGACATTGAAGCAGGTGGTTCATAGTGTGGATGTCCCCACACGGGCACAAAGCGCTTTCACTAATTCCCCACTTGTGCAGATTTTTGTTACACCTGCCCAGTCCTGAACGCGGCCTGTTCAGGGTTTTCCATCCCTCCCACTCACGTTCCGCACCTGGTGGCAGCACTTCCTCAGAATCGTGAGCAGATTCTTGTCGTTCCTGCAACAGTCTTTTTTCTAGAAGTTTTTGGTTGATCTGCGAGTGGTTTGGTTGAGCGGAGAAAACTGCTTCTTGACTTACGGCGATTTGGTTCCATTTGGTACACATGTAGCGGATGACGTTGATCTTGAACCTGATTTGTTCGTTCAGTTCTCCTCTGTAGTGAACGTCGGACATTTGGCGGAGCAATTCCTGATAAGGAGTATAGGTATTCTACTCTTGTTTCCTTAAGACTTCCAGTAATATGTCTACTGGTCTGGTTCAGGACAGTGTCCAGTTTGCTTGTGTGGCATGACCGCTCCCAGACAGGACTTGCAAACTCAGCAGCAGAGTAACAGTGTGACAACTTTTGGATTAGCTCCCCATTTTGATGTTGTTAGCTTTCCAAGTAAGTTATACCGTGATTTGACTTTTTCGCTGTTCCTCAAAATGTGCCGCTTCAGTGACTGTCCTATCGACGCGGACATGCGTGCGAGCGAATGTACGTGCAACTGTTGAGCAACTGATCGTCCAGATGAACTATGCGATTGCCATTACTGTTTCATCAGTGGGCGTTCTCTGAACGTTACTGCGTATGACCTTCCGCAGCAGGCACAAGGTTCGTGCACCCATGCTGACTGTTGTTCCACGGCGACGGAGACTGAAATTCGCACGCTAATACCTCAACTGGAATCCCACTGGGTGGCAACACGGGGCCTTTTCATATGAATCAAGTTTGCTCCTCCATCGGACGGATGGTAGTTGGCGTGGACGGCGTGAAGCATCTGAAAACAAAGAGACCATTCCGGAGGAGAGAGCGTTATGATCTGTGGACTGTTTTCCTGGCATTCCCTGGGCGATCTCGACATTTAGAAGGTACAATGGATCAATACAAATACACATCTCTATCATTGGGGACCATGTCTACATGCAGTTTGTTTTTCCTTGTCGTGATGGAATGTCCGGGAGGAAAATACAATGTGTCACACAGCTCGCGGTGGACGTGCGTGTTTGGAAGAGCGCCAAACTGGCCACCACACTCCCCGGAATCTGACTCTCAGCCTGTACGTCTCGCTGTTGCCCGCGATGCAAAATGTTGTTATTCATATTTCTGAAGGACGGTCGCACTAGTGTGACGGACTGTGTGCAATATTTCACCAAGAAACCACAGTTTCATCTATTAAAATAGTCATCCCAACGTGAAAGAAGTTTCCAGAGAGGGAATAACAACCAACTAGAATTAAGCACTCCGTCTTCAGGCCACAAGTGGCCCATCGGAACCATCCGACCGCCGGGTCATCCTCAATGAGGATGCGGATAGGCGTGTGGTCAGCACACCGCTCTCCCGGTCGTTACGATGGTTTTCTTTGACCGGAGCCGCTACTATTTGGTCGAGTAGCTCCTCAATTGGCATCACGAGGCTGAGTGCACCCCGAAAAATGGAAACAGCAAATGTCGGGCCGGATGGTCACCCATCCAAGTGCCGGCCACGCCCGACAGCACTTAACTTCGGTGATCTAACGGGAACCATTGTATCCACTGCGGTAAGGCCGTGGCCAACTAGAATTAAAGCTACGAGAAATTTGTGACTGGCAAAGACACTGGGAGAGTATCACAACAGGTCACAGGGTAAAAGGCATTTTTCGATACATCAGCCCTTGTAAATCCGTCTAACGCCACGATTCAATGTCTGTTAGGCCATCGACCACATCCGGATTGTTTACATAAGATAAAGAATCGTCCAACATAGATACGAGGGTGAGTCAAATGAAACCTTAAATTTCTAATAACAAATCGAATTTTCTCGCCGTTATCCTGTAAATTGGTAAGCGTGCTACAAACAGCGTGCAGAATGGCCTGTAGGTGGCAGCATAGTGCAGATGCACACATACCGTCACAGTATCAGTATAAAGATGGCCGCCCCACTTGCGACTTGCACCAGGAAAGAACAGCGTTCTGTTATTAGGTTTTTGCGTAGCGAAGGTGTGAAACCTATTGACATTCACCGACTAATGTTGGTTCAGTACGGTGATGCAAGTTTGTCACAGCAGCAAGTCTACGAATGGAGTAGGAAATTCGCAAATGGTGTGACTTCAGTGGAAGATGCTCCTCATCCAGGTCGGGCACAACGAGTTGTGACTCCACAGAACATTGCAGCAGCTGAAGCCATTGTGAAGGTAAACCACCGAGTGACACTGAATGACATTGCAGCATGTTTACAGATTAGTCACATTGCGGATGATGTGCTCCAGTTTCACAAAGTGTCTGCATGATGGGTGCCACGGCAGCTGACTCTTGAAATGAGAGAGCGACGTGTTTATGCTTGTGAAGAACTTCTTCGGTGCTTTGAACGAAAAGGTGATGGAGTCCTTGCAAGAATCGTTACTGGGGACGAAACCTGGGTTCAGTTCCACCAACCGGAAGCGAAGAGAGCGAGCAAGGAATGGCGCTAGTCCTCATCACCAAAACCAAAGAAGTTTCGAACAGATCAGCAGGGAAGGTTATGCTGACTCTCGTTTGGGACGAAAAAGGCGTCATTTTGGAGCATTAAATGTCTAGAGGGACCACTGTCACCAGTGCATCATACACAGATTTCCTAAAAAATCATCTGCAGCCTGCAATCAAATCAAAGTGACGTGGATTGCTGTCAGCAGTTGTCCTTTTGCAACATGACAATGCAAGGCCCGACACTGCTCGTACAACAGTTGCAACAATCACAGACCTGCATTTTGAATGTCTTCCTCATCCACCATACTCACCAGACCTTCCCCAAGTCATTTCCATTTGTTTGGAGCAATCAAAGACGCAATGGGAGGAACGAAGTTCCGTTCTGATGGAGAGGTACGCGACACGGTGCATAAGTGGTTGTACGGACTACCAAATGAATTTTTTACTAAAGGAATTGATGCACTTTGTAAGCGCTGGATGACTTGCATTGAGCGTGTTGAAAAGTGATGCAGCTTTGTACCACTTCTGCACAATAAATAATATTTAAAACATATTTAAAGTTTTCATTTGACTCACCCGCATACGTGTTTACCGCGCCACTGGTACAACAGACAGTATTGTAGGAGAGTGCTCTGCTTATGAAGATCTGCGGATTCAAATGACAAGCACTGGAACACTACTTGACGTTCTTAGACACATCGATAAATGGCAACTGCTAAACGAAATGACAAATAAGGTGTCTTGGGGAGAACTTAGAAATACACTGGTGTCCAAAAGTAAAGCAACAGATCGCTGTTTTGCCGTTCTGTGTCTAATTCACGATACGGTCACACAGCCTGTCAACCAGATGTCCGTACGACCGTGTTCTGCACGGAAGATGGTATTCGGGTTAACGGACAACCATACCAACAATGACGTCAGGGCACCTATGAAACGAGGCAGTGTTTGCTAGGTAGCCCTACACGCATAATCGCTGTGTGCACAGTCGTAGGCGGTTCAGCATGGAGCACAGAACATACTTACCAGACTCTCTGTGGTGGAGGGTCATAGAAAGAAAGAATGCAGGACAGTCGCAAACTGATTTGGCCTGATGGCTTAGTGTGATTTTTTCTGTTGTTTCTCGGATATGGCGGCGGTTTATAGAGATCGAAACTGTATCCCGAAGACCAGCGCAGTGCCTATCACGTGTTACTTCAGAAGAGAGGCCCGTTACTGTAAGGGCACGATAGTACCGCCTTAGTACTTTATGGCAACTGCCGTGTGAGCTCTCAACATCCACTGGACGTGTTGCATCGAGGCAAACACTGTGCAGAAAGCTTCGGCAGAGTGGCCTTTGTTGTCGGAGACCAGCTGTATTTCAACCTCCGACGCGTCTTCACAGAGCGGAATGTCTAGAGTGGAGACACCAACATGTCACCTGGACGGTCGAACAGAGGACCAATGTTGTTTTCACAGATGAGTTCCGGTTCAGTCTGGAGAGTGAATCTCGATGGATTCACATATGGAGGGAACGTGGAACACGAAACTTTCTGGCAGATTAAAACTGTGTGGCAGACTGAGACTCGAATTCGGAACCTTTGCGTTTCGCGGGCAACTGCTCTACCAGCCTGTGAACTTGGGTGGCTCAGTTGGTAGAGCACTTACCCGCGAAAGGCAAAGGTCTCGAGTTCGAGTCTCGGTCCGGCATACAGTTTTAATCTGTCAGGAAGCTTCATATCAGCTCACACTCCGCGACAGAGTGACAATTTCATTCTGGATACTTGGAACACGATTTCGGGACCCAAACATTGTGGAAAGAGACCGATGTTGAGTTAGATCCCTAATGATGTAGCCAGGGATTATGTTTACCACTCGAACACCTCCTCATGAAATTGTACGGGTTAATCGGCAAGGTTTAACTGCTCTCAGGTATTGTGACGAGATCTTGGGACCTCATTTACGATTGTTGCGAGTTGCTGTGGGCCCATACTTTGTATCAATTTGAAGCAAGGGTCCCTTGTTTGGAAAGGAACGAGTGGAAAGTTACCAGCGAAATTCATTCTGATACGACGGTGGAGTACATGTACCGTGTTCTTGCGAAAAAAGTAGGCTATGCAACTACCAGAGGTGTTAGTATGGACCAAAACCAGAAAAAATCTGGAGTAAACAAGGGCTCTAATATGTATACCTTAAGAGCTATGAGGATGTGTTCAAAAGAGGAGATGTGTTTCACACTAGCGAAGGTAAACAAGTACTCATACAGGGTGTTTCAAAAATGACCGGTATATTTGAAATGGCAATAAAAACTAAACGAGCAGCGGTAGAAATACACCGTTTGTTGCAATATGCTTGGGACAACAGTACATTTTCAGGCGGACAAACTTTCGAATTACAGTAGTTACAATTTTCAACAACCGATGGCGCTGCAAGTGATGTGAAAGATATAGAAGACAACGCAGTCTGTGGGTGCGCCATTCTGTACGTCGTCTTTCTGCTGTAAGCGTGTGCTGTTCACAACGTGCAAGTGTGCTGTAGACAACATGGTTTATTCCTTAGAACAGAGGATTTTTTTGGTGTTGGAATTCCACCGCCTAGAACACAGTGTTGTTGCAACAAGACGAAGTTTTCAACGGAGGTTTAATGTAACCAGAGGACCGAAAAGCGATACAATAAAGGATCTGTTTGAAAAATTTCAACGGACTGGGAACGTGACGGATGAACGTGCTGGAAAGGTAGGGCGACCGCGTACGGCAACCACAGAGGGCAACGCGCAGCTAGTGCAGCAGGTGATCCAACAGCGGCCTTGGGTTTCCGTTCGCCGTGTTGCAGCTGCGGTCCAAATGACGCCAACGTCCACGTATCGTCTCATGCGCCAGAGTTTACACCTCTATCCATACAAAATTCAAACGCGGCAACCCCTCAGCGCCGCTACCATTGCTGCACGAGAGACATTCGCTAACGATATAGTGCACAGGATTGATGACGGCGATATGCATGTGGGCAGCATTTGGTTTACTGACGAAGCTTATTTTTACCTGGACAGCTTCGTCAATAAACAGAACTGGCGCATATGGGGAACCGAAAAGCCCCATGTTGCAGTCCCATCGTCCCTGCATCCTCAAAAAGTACTGGTCTGGGCCGCCATTTCTTCCAGAGGAATCACTGGCCCATTTTTAAGATCCGAAACGATTACTGCATCACGCTATCTGGACATTCTTCGTGAATTTGTGGCGGTACAAACTGCCTTAGACGACACTGCGAACACCTCGTGGTTTATGCAAGATGGTGCCTGGCCACATCGCACGGCCGACGTCTTTAATTTCCTGAATGAATATTTCGATGATCGTGTGATTGCTTTGGGCTATCCGAAACATACAGGAGGCGGCGTGGATTGGCCTCCCTATTCGCCAGACATGAACCCCTGTGACTTCTCTCTGTGGGGATACTTGAAAGACCAGGTGTACCGCCAGAATCCAGAAACAATTGAACAGCTGAAGCAGTACATCTCATCTGCATGTGAAGCCATTCCGCCAGACGCGTTGTCAAAGGTTTCGGGTAATTTCATTCAGAGACTACGCCATATTATTGCTACGCATGGTGGATATGTGGAAAATATCGTACTATAGAGTTTCCCAGACCGCAGCGCCATCTGTTGTTGAAAAATTGTAACTGCTGTAATTTCGAAAGTTTGTCTGCCTGAAAATGTACTGTTGTCCCAAGCATATTGCAACAAACGGTGTATTTCTATCGCTGCTCATTTAGTTTTTATTGCCGTTTCAAATTTACCGGTCATTTTTGAAACACTGTAGCTACCCAGGTGTGCATTTTAGAGCCCATGTTTACTCGACACTTTTCCTTTTTTTGGTTCCTACTACAATCTCTGAAAGTTGCCTACCCTACAATCTTAGCAACAACAATACCAGCACGTGTATTTCTCAGTCAGACGTATCATAACGGTTTTCACATATGACTTTCCACTCGTTCGTTTCCGGTACAGGAATCCTCAGCCGAAATTGACACATGTATCGTTTTCCATCATCCTTAAATATTTGGAACGTCTTCACGGAAACACCCTGTACATGCAGGGGATAGGCATGAGTGTGGACACCTGTACTTACTTGTGAATGATTTATTAATAAGAGGTTGGACCCCTGCTTGCCAATAATACAGCTGCTGTTCGTCTTGAAATACTGGCATATAATGATTGTATAGTCTCCAGTGGAATGTTATGCCGCTCTTCAATCAGAACCTCTTCTAACTCCTGTAGTGACGATGGAGGCGGAAATATGCTCCGGAGTCTGCTCTCCAATACAGCTCACAAGAGTTCAGTGATGAAGTTCGGGGACTGTGCTGGCCAGAGAAGAGGTTGATTTTCAGTTTCATGCTCCTCATACCACGATTGTACTGTCCTGGCTGTGAATGGGTGCATTATCGCCCTGAAATGTGGCATAATTTTTGAGGAACAACATTTTAATCATGGATGCACCTGATCACCTAAAATGTTCACATGATCGTTGTCTATAACACTGCTTTTGAGAGTAATGACGGTACTAGTAGAATACCATGACATGGCTGCCCACACCATCACACTTCCACCTCCATGCTTAACCGTTGGAATCAATCAATCAGGATTATAGGTTTCCTTTGGCATTCTGTAGACGTAAACGCGGACCTATGTGGGAAATAAGGAAAATGTTGACTCGTTGGACCATAGGACGTGTTTCTACTCATCAGCTGTCCAGGATTTACGTTCCTGACACCATATTTTTCTGTTATTAGCGTTTGTTGTCGTCACTAATGGTTTCGGTATAACAGCTCGTCCATGAATATTCGCTTTAAGCAGTTCTTGGCGGACAGTGTCGATAGCTACGCGGTATAGTTAGCTATTGTGCTCTGCAGTCACATGAGCTGCCGTAGTTTTGTGTGGTTTTGACACAATGCGTCTTAGCGTAACACGATATCTGTCATTTACTTTTGATTTTCGCCCACTATTATGTTTATCTGATGATGTTCTGTGTAGGCTGTCATGACTGTTGAAACAGTTGCTCTTGAAACATTCAATAAGTCGGCTGTCTTGGTTTCTGATGCTCCCGCTAATCAGACCCCACAATCTGCCCTCTTTGGACCTCTGTTAGTAATGAACCGTGATTTATTTTCAAAGAATATTCTTAAGAATTTATTTTATTTACTAGTGATCCATCAAGAACACTAACACACTATGTAAGCATGGAAGTAGTTGCCAGGGAGTAACTGATGAAATCACAACCAAATTCATTTTAACAAATGGGAATTTTATTCACTTTAATAGTGCCTAAAAGCATTTTTTAAAAGAAACAGATTTAATATCATAATCAGAAAGCACCCTCTAAATATCAAAGTTACAATTTATTCAGAGACAGGAAGAAACAAGTTTTGACTGTATGAGCTTTTGGGCAGAGAACCTTGTCGCTCCCTTTTGACACGACCGTAGTTACGACCGCTCGCAGCAGCCTCTGAAAGATTATCTGCAACACACCAGATTACTTTAAACTAGTGGTTTTATCAATTTACACAAGCACACAAACTATGCACCTCTGTAGGAGGGATGGAAATGATACAAAACACTAACATTTAAAATATTAACCTTGCCACCGAAGGTGCAACTTGATTTTAACTTCTAAGAAAAGTTTTACGGTGAAAGGGTGGCAACTTTATATACTAAAATGATCATTTAAATTAAAGCCCATGAAATGCAATCTTATATAAAATTCTACAAAATTCCAAAGATCAAAACCTATTTCAGGTATTAGGCCGTTACACTCCAAACAATAAATCCGTTAACACACCAAATCCGACAAACATGACAGAGGCAGCTACTAACGTGCGGTAGATTGATAGAGAGATTACCGAACAACCCGAACCGCAGGTTGCTCTAACCCGCCCCTACTCCACTGTGGAAAAACGGACCGCCCAATTTATAAACAACCGCCGTTCCGCAGGTGGGCAAACTGGGAAGAATGGTGGGACGACCCCAAAGCAAAACGGCTGGTGACCTCAACAAGGAAACAAGTAGAATTTAACAAGAGTAAATCAAACAACATATCACCAATCACTTAACTTCTAATAAACTGCGATTTCTCGAGAAGACCTGGTGCAGCACCCCCAAAACGCTCTCCCGAACCGCCCGCTGCCAGCCGCTTCAACGGACCGAGGAAGGCGCACCGATCTCCCGTCTCACCTCGTCGCAGCTCGCACCAGCCAGACTGATGTCGTGGGTCCACTCCTGTTGCTCTCGTGTCGACCGCGAAGTCACTACCCCTCGCTATACGCCGCGGCCCACTGGACTCACGTGGCAACCTCACATGCACCGACGCTCAAGGCGTTAGGTTTCACAAATGATTTGACCCTAGTTTCCTATGTTCCAAAGAAGCGAAAGGCAGTAATACTACTCTCTACTCAGCATAATGAGAGACGAGTGAGTGGTGAAGAAAGTGAACACAAAGCCGAAATCATACTGCATTACAAAAAAACCAAATGATAGATCTTGTGTCTCAGTGCACGACCGACCAACCAATCGATCCAGCCGCCAATGACCATTGCCTGAGCAAACTCGAGCAGACTGGCGGCGTAACGCGCAGACTCAGATGCAGGAATTAAGCCCCGACCAGGCGACCAATCGCTGAGTTCTCTTACTGGCGGAGTGGAAGGACTCTCATTTTGCCGGCTTTAACCCTCGCATTACCAAGCAGGGTATTCTGGCTACCCCAGGTTGATTTTTTCCCTATAATAATGTTATCTGAAGGGCCACATGCTTGTGGTTACATGACTTTGTACTAATATGATTGACGTTGAATTGACACTCACGACTGTCTAATTTTCTGGCTTTATCATTGTTATTGAAGTCATTTATTGGTGGGATTTTGAGACTACCCCGCTTGGTATGAAACGTCTTATTTTCTTATTTGTAGAAAATGAAGATTTTGGGAAATATATGTGTCATTCATCTTCTTTGTTGAAATTTTCCATAGATACAATGTTTGTTATTGTTGCTGGTTACTATTGTTGAGTTGAAATTGATGTTCACTGTTGAGCTGACATTACACAAGTCAGTATTTCATCTCCAAGTATGGATGTCCAAAGGACTTTCTAGCGAAGAGAGCATGGAAATTCTATACAATTCTGATGTCAGTGACGATGAAAATGAATGAGACATTGATAATGAACTGAATGAATATATGGAACCTCTTGACAAAGACCATACCATAGCATCAGATGAAGCTGATGATGAAATATCAGAAGACACTACACATTCACGTGAACAAGTAGAAGAAGAAGAAGAAGAAGAAGAAGAAGACACTGGAGATTTGTTTGTTTCTAGAAGTGGACTACAATTTTCTAGTGAACCACCAAAAGGTGGGTGGCTTCGACGTCGCAACATTTTGAACGTAACACCTGGCCCAGTGAATGATAGAAAAACAAAACAGTAACAGAATCATTTTTATTATTTATCTCACCGGAAATCGTGAGCATCATTGTAGAAGAAACGAACAGGGAAGACAAACGAGTAATTTCTTAGTGGAATGCAGGTCATTCTTCGAACACAACGACATGGAGAGATATAAATGCAACTGAAGTGTACGCTGTATTAACAATTCTAATAGGAGCTGGTCGAACTCATGGACATCGCACAAGTGCTTCCGGTCTTTGGGGAGGTAATGTTGCCTCTCGGCAACAATTCTTTTCTGCTGCTGCGTCAAGAAACCGATTTTTGTCTATACTGAAGTTCTTGCGATTTGACAACAGAGACACAAGAGTACAGAGAACTGAAGAAACCAAGAACAAGCTACAAGCCACCAGGGTAGCGTTCTACAAAAATGAATCTAACTTGTGCAAGAACTTCTATCCTTATGAATCCGTGAATATTGATGAACGATTAGCAACGTACCGAGGAAACTACCCTTTTAGCGTTTATATGAAGAGCAAGCCTGGCAAGTATGGCATTACAATTTGGGTTTGTGCTGATGTGAAGACATCTTACTTATTACGGTTCCAAATTTACTCAGGAATGGTGGACAGTATTCGGGAAGTGAATCAAGGACAGAGAGTTGTTTTGGATCTGATGGAACCATTTCTGTGTGTGTGTGTGTGTATGTGTGAAATCTTATAGGACTTAACTGCTAAAGTCATCAGTCCCTAAGCTTACACACTTAACCCAAGCCCGAGGGAAGACTCGAACCTCCGCCGGGACCAGCCGGAACCATTTCTGAATAACGGTCATGGTGTAGCAACTGATAATTTTGTCACCAGTTCCCCATTGGCTGCTGGACTACTAAAACGAAACACGACATTGGTTGGTACCTTGCATTCCAATAAGAAAGAGATTCCGAAGGAATTCTTGCCAAACAGAAAGAGAGAAGTACACTCTTCAATGTTTGGTTTCACAGATGACTTGACCCTAGTTTCCTATGTTCCAAAGAAGGGAAAGGCAGTAATACTACTCTCTACTCAGCATAATGAGAGACGAGTGAGTGGTGAAGAAAGTGAACACAAATCCGAAATCATACTGCACTACAACAAAACCAAAGGTGCTGTAGATAATGGGGACAAAATGACAAGAGAATACAGTTTTGTTAGAGGAACGAGGCGGTGGCCACTAAGAATCTTCATGGAAATGATAGATACTGCAGCACTGAATGCACATATTCTGGACACTCAAAGATTTCCTGAATGGCAGAAGAATAACTAAAGCTGACGTAAACTCTTCACGACTGAACTGGCATTTGGACTCAGCAAAGGCAACATGGAACAAAGAGCAAAAGATGTCAACGATCTCCATAAAGATGTACAAGATGCGCTGAAAGCTTGTGGTATTGCAATTCCTACAGCAGTGATCCACACCCGGTGTTCCAAGTTACCAACGCCACAACGATGTCACGATTGCAAGAGAAACGAAGATCGGAAAACAAGATTCTGTTGTGTAACGTGCAAGAAACCTATTTGTAATATGCAAAGAGAAGAAATGTTACTGTGAAGTGCATGCAGTTCAAAAATGTACTTGACTGAAAAGTTGAAAAAAGTCTTGTGTTATTTTACTGCAGTGGCTGTTGAGGTAAATAGATTATTAATTTTCTGTTCGTTGAGTACTGAATTTAGTGAAAGATACAATTTTTTTTGTACTTTGTATCTGTGATCTGATTAAATAATTCCAATAACCTGAAAAGCTGTTTTTCAATACTAAATAGACCCATTCAATGGAAATAACGAAATCTGAGAACAAATATCACAATAAAACAAAAAAGCCCTTTTGGGTTGCCGGCCGGAGTGGCCGAGCGGTTCTAGGTGCTACAGTCTGGAACCGCGCGACCGCTACGGTCGCAGAGTCGAATCCTACATCGGGCATGTGTGTGTGATGTCCTTACGTTAGTTAGGTTTAAGTAGTTCTAAGTTCTACGGGACTGATGACCTCAGAAGTTAAGTCCCATAGTGCTCAGAGCCATCTGAACCATCTTTTGGGGTAGTCCAAATAGCCCGCTTGGTAAAACAGAGGTGTGAAAAAGCTTGGTAACGGGAAGGTTAAAGGCTGATCCGAACGACAGACATACTAGTACTCCGAACGACAGACAGACACACACTGCCTAACAAATGCGGACGAGAGTGAGAATAGAAAGCTGGGGACGAGAGACTGACCCAGACCATTGTACGTCGACCCCGGCTTATGATTGCAAATACGAAGCGTGCACTACTCGTAAACAACTTACACTGATGCCTAGTCCGTACTGAACACGCACAGTACTGCTCGACACGTGCCTTACCTGTGTTGTTGACCGTCAAACACAACCATCCCATTACTACCACTGCTCACATTATTTTGCCTATCCCCTGTACGTACATTTGCAGGCGGCAGCCCCTATAACTTCGACGCTCTGTAGCGTCGTTGGATGACGCTTTCGTACATGGGTTCATATGCAAAGTGTTATGTACAAGTCCCCTCTAGAAGCTCTGGAAGTGTGTAACTTGAATTGTGAAACGCCCTGTATATTCTGAATGATTGCAGCGTTTGACTGTGCGAAAGGTATCTACTCAACCGTTCCCACAAACATAATCAGAGTGTGCCCTTTCACTTTCACGTGTCTCTCTCTCTCTCTCTCTCTCTCTCTCTCTCTCTGTCTCTCTCTCTCTCTCTCTCTCTCTCTCTCTATCCCCATGCCTTCGGGCGTGAGCAGAAGCGCGCCACAGTACACAGCTGCCACCGCCTGGACGCTGACTTCTCCGATCGCAGATGCAGAAATGAAGTGCAAATATAAACACATTCGGCAGTTTTTGACGTCTGCAGAGAGCCAAAGCTTAGCTGCGCGGCAGGCCGCGCCACGCCTGCCGATGCGTCAACGTCAGGGCGCGCTGGTACAGGAGGCACGATTTATGCGTCGCTTTTGCAGTCGGCAGCGGCCGGTCGGCATATATATCACGGCAGCCCGGCCGCGTTATCGCCTGTTTGCAGAGCACCCTCCGCCACGCACCGCCCGCCATCCGTCACGCTTCGGCGTGCGTCTGCCCGCGTCTATGACGTGCGCTCTTGCCGCGCCGACGCGCTGTCATTGGGCTTATCTGCGCCCCAGTTGTAGCCCTGCTTGACCGAATTTTCATCACATTTCATAGAAAGAACTTTCACAGAGGAATCTCTTGGGGCCAATAACTCTGTGTGCGTCTCATACCACTGTGGAAGTGATGGACTGAAATAGTGTGAAACGCTACTTTTTTTCGCATAGACTAGTTTCATAAGTTTTTGTTAAGAATGAAACTCTTCCAGCTGTACGGGCCTGAAGAAAGCGTTGACGCAACGTCGAAACTAGTAGCCAAATAAATATGAAATCTTAAGTACTTCTGGAGGAGTTTCATTTTTAATAAAAATTATACCAGCTGATATCCCAACAATTTAAATATGGATGTACGAAGAGTTTCATGAGTATACAGCCAATCACTTCGCCGTTTCCCAAAAACGTGGACACACGGGATGGATAAAAGTATGGAAATACCAAAATCATGACACATTACCGTGCATAGTGGGATTTACGCTGAAGAGCCAAACAAACTGGTACACCTACCACATACCGTGTAGGAACCCCGTGAGCACTCAAAAGTACCGCAACACGGCGTGGCATGGACTCGACAAATGTTTGAAGTAGTGCTGGAGAGAACAGACACCGTGAATCCTGCAGGGCTATACATAAATCCGTAAGAGTATGAGGGGGTGGAGATCTCTGCAGAACAGCACGTTGCAAGGCATCCCAAATATGCTCAATAATGTTCATGTCTCGGGGGCTCGGTGGGCAGTGGAAGTGTTTATACGCAGAAGAGTGTTCCTGGAGACACTCTGTAGCAATTCTGGGCATGTGTGGTGACGCATTGTCTTGCTGGAATTGCCCAGATCCGTCGGATTGCACAATGGACATGAAAGGATGCTCCTGATCAGACAGGATTCTTACTTACATGTCACCTGTCAGAGTCGTATCAAGACGTATCGAGGGTTCCATATCACTCCAACTGCACACACCCCACGTCATTGAACAGTCCACTGCTGACATGCAGGTTACATGGGTTCATAAGGCTGTCTCCATGCCCGAACAAGTCTATCCGCTCGATACAATTTGAAATGATACTCGTCCGACCAGGCAACGGGTTTCCAGTCATGAACAGTCCAATCTCGGTGTTGACGGGACCAGGCGAGTAGTAAAGCTTCGTGCCCTGCGGTCATCAAGGGTACACGAGTGGGCCTTCGGTTCCGAAAGCCCGTATCGGTGATGTTTCGTTGAATGGTTCGCACACTGACACTTGTTGGTGGCCCAACATTCTGAAGCAATTTGCGGAAAGGTTGAACTTCTGTCGTTCTTTCAGGGTCGATCTCCGGTCGCAGCGATGTTGGAGATTTCGTATTTTACCAGATTCCTATTATTCAAGGTACACTGTTGAAATGGTCGTACGGGAAAATCCCCGCATCATCGCTACATCGGAGATGCAGTGTCCCATCGGTCGCCCACCACTATAACACCACGTTGAGACTGACTTACATCTTGAGAGCCTGGAACTGTGGCAGCAGTAACCAATCTAACAAGTGAACCACACACTTATTGTCTTACATAGAGGTTGGTCACCGCAACGCCGTATTCTGCCTGTTTGCATATCTCTGTATTGGAATACGGATGCCTATACCGGTTTCTTTGGCGCTTCATTGTAGCTTCACAAGTACACAGCCAAAGCCAAAGACACCCGGGGTAGACGAAAATTTGGAAACACCAAAACCATAACACATTACCAAGCATAATAGAGTTTAGTGAAATTGTTGGATTCAAAGCAGCTTCCAGTCGTCTCGGAATGGATAAAAGCTAACCATGTATGGTTTCGGCGGGAATCTTATACCATCCATCTTGCAAAATTGTGGGAAGATACGGTAGAAATTGTTGTGACCAGGAGATACTACTTTCCTCCAGCTACGACTGTGGATTCTTTGATTGCTCTGGGAGAAGGCTCACCAAACTAGAGCACAAGAAATATTCACTTTGTTACCCAACTGAATAGTCCGCAGCTCGTGTTCTTGCGGCAGCGCTTCCCGACCACGTGGTCCCGGTTTCGATTCCCGGTGGGGTCAGGGATTTTCCGTGTCTCGAGAGTACTGGTTGTTGTTGTGTCGTGTTCATCATCACCCTTCATCCCCATTACGGTCGGAGGGAGGCAATGGCATACCACCTCCTCTGGGACTTTGCCTAATCGGCGATGTGAGTCTCCCACATTGTCCCCTATGCTCCCCGGAGTGTGGGACCTCATCTTCATCGCACAATTCAATAAAATAATTTCTTAACTTTGACACACTTTGCTTGCCACAGGAGTATTACGTAACTTACAACTCTCATGGACCAGCAGGGCATCATTTGATGCACTAATTAGTAACCCGTTCTCTTAAGATACGATGTTCGACATTAAAAAAGCTACAACTTCATCGAAAACTTTACCTCTTCGTTAGCCCTTATTGACGATTGCTGTAGCTGAAGTCTCCGACTGCGAGCTCTTACTAGGTTGACGCAGTATCGATCTCAGCGTGATTGCGATGTTATGCTGAGAGGGTAGTCGTTGTCTTCAGAAATGCCTCCCTTACGGCGTTCCGGGTTGCAGCCAGACTAGTACCATACATTGAGGCGAACCTCCCGGACTATCAAGCAGCGTTCCGTGTGGGAAGGAACTGCTGTGAACAAGTTTTGTCCCTTACAGCATATATAGAGAAAGGCTATCAGAACAAGCTGAAAACGGGCCTGGTATTAATAGATCTTACATCAGGCTATGACACTGTCTGGACCGAAGGACTACTGCTCAAGCTTACTCGAATTATCAAATGCAATCAGACGTACACATTACTAAAAAATATGCTGACAGGCAGGAAGATCAAGGTCTATTTCCATGGAAAGAGCAGCAAAAGCATGGTCATAAGCAATGACCTGCCGCAGGGGTCAGCCCTGGCGCCGACCCTTTTTAATTTATACATATCTGATATGCCGAGCACCAGGTCGCGTAAATTTGCGTATGCGGATGATCTGGCCATCGCATACCAAAGCAAAAATTTCGAAGATCTTGAAAAAACATTGAATGCGGACCTTGAAGCGCTGAACGCCTACTACCTTAAGTGGCATTTGCATCCCAACCCCTATAAAACGACCAGTACCATAATGCACCTTAATAACAGAGCTTCAAGCAGAAAACTACAGCTTTCCCTGAATGACCGGCATATCAGACATGAAGATAAGCCCAAATAGCTGGGAGAAAAATTAGATCGCACACTAACGTTTAGCTCCCATCTGGAAGACACCAAACAGAAATTAAAATCTCGAAATGGCCGGAACATCATGGGGGTGTGGAGCTAATACACTAAGGACGTCAGCAATAGCCCTCGTGTACAGCGTGGCTGAATATTGTTCACCAGTCTGGGCGAAAAGTGCGCATGTAAATAAAGTAGACACCCAATTGAAAGAGACGATTAGAATTATCTCAGGCACACTTAGGGCTAACCCATGTGACTGGCTCCCAGTCCTTGCCAACATAGAACTCCCTGATATAAGGCGCTCCATGGCGACCTCAAGAATATATAGGAAGATCGTACACAATCCAGAACTCCCTATACACCAAGACTTATCACCCATCAACAGGCTAAAATCTAGGTCCCCCTTTTGGAAGAATGGCAGGGAATTACAGGACTTCGACCCAAAACTAGCCTGGGGGGAATCATGACGCAAAGGGACACACAAGAACCAAAAGCTTATCGATGATCCCAGCAGGAAGATAAATGGTTTTGATCTCCCTTGGAAGCTCTGGGTTGCCTTAAATCGCCTTAGAACAAGCGTGGGAAGATGCAAACATCTAATGAATAAGTGGGGACTTGCGGAGAGTCCCGTGTGTGAATGTGGTGAAATCCAGACACTGGTGTGTGAAGTGGTAGGATATAGTGGTGAACTGAAAAACATACATTACCTGCCTGACCTAGCCATAGATTGGCTCAAAAGTATAAGTAGCATTGTGTAGTGTTGTAATTTCCTGGCGGATTGTAATGACACTGTAATATTTGCCTTGTATATGCCGAACGAATAAATAAAAAATTGTATCACACACACACAGTCCCTTTGACTATTCATAGATGTTACTAAACCCGCCGAAAGATGTAAACAACCATGCATGAGCAGCCCCTATTAGACGAAGGGGGTCCGACAGCCGATCAGTTCCAGTCATTCCACCAGGAAGGAGGTACGCGGCTTGTGTTGTCTGTAGTTCAACCATGCCTAGACGTACAGTACCGCTGTTCGACCACGTCCGCATTGTTACTTTGTACCAGAAAGGGCTCTCGACAAGGAAGTGCAGCAAGGTGAAGGGTCCCTACTGTTTTGGGGTGGCATTATGTGGGGCCGACGTACGACGCTGGTGGTCATGGAAGGCGCCATAACTGCTATACGATACGTGAAGGCCCTCCTCCGACTTTTAGTGCAACCATATCAGCAGCATGTAAGCGAGGCATTCGTCTTCATGGACGACAATTCGCGACCCCATCGTGCACATCTTATGAATGACTTCCTTCAGGGTAACGACATCGTTTAATTAGGGTGGCCACCATGTTTTCCAGACATGAATCCTATCGCACGTGCCTGGGATAGACTGAAAAGAGATGTGGTCTACCAAACACTCTAAGGCATCTACGCCGAATCGCCATTGAGGAGTGGGACAATCTGGACCAACAGTGCCTTGATGAACTTGAGGATAGTATACCGCGACGAATACAGACGTGCATCAATGCAAGAGGACGTGCTACTGTGTGTTAATGCTACCGGTGAGTACAGCAGTCTGAACCGCCACCTCTGAAGGTCTCGCTCTATTGTGGTACCACAGGCAATGTGTGGTCTTCATGAGCAATAAAAAGGGCGAAAATGATGTTTATGTTGCTCTGTATTCCAGTTTTCTGTACAGAATCCGAAACTCTCGGAACCGAGGTGATGCAAACCTTTTCTTGATGTGTGTAGTATAAAAGATCTATTTTGCACAGCCGGCTGGGGTGGCCGAGCGGTTCTAGGCGCTACAGTCTGGAACCGCGTGACCGCTACTGAAACGTGCTTACTGTTTCTCAAAGTAATCTACCTTAAAAGTACTAAGTGGACAATAGTCAATATAGATAGAGATGTATCCTTTCAATATTGTTCCTTGTGGCAGGACCGTTTTCCAACATGTCTGAATCAGCTATAAAAAAAACGGCTATTTTAGAATCTTGCACCCTTTCGGAAAAATTTTTGCGGACCATCGTGGCCTTAATATTTAAAAGCTTTGAAAAATCTGCAAGTAAACTTTATTCATTTCTAAAGTAGGAAGAGCGCGTCAAATATCAACTGAAGAAGTGAATCTGGATTTAAAAGTGTGTCCTGTGAGGAACTAAGAGATATCAGATTAAATGTCAGAATTACGCTTGAGCAACAGGCTAAGAGTTTGCTGCATCTTCGAAAACGTTGGTTTATTTAAATGAGTACTCATCAAATTTTCATATCTATCGTCTGGTGTATGAAGACAGCGAGTATCGCTACAACGCAAGTGTCCCAACATACCACCCACGTAACACTAGTTCAGTGGGGTTTAATCTGATGCATAACGAAATCTGCAAGAGACTTACGAAACAGTCCAGCGTTGTTAAAGAGATGCGCAAGAATAGCGAGCGCTATCTGTTATCTTCTGACACGTTCATATCGCAGCGGTATTTCTTTGCTTGCGGGGGATCGATTTTTGTCTAAAACCGGCAACGAGAGACAGGTCACGCCACGCTTTCTCCTGCTTGTGCCGCAAACGTTCCCAACAAATGTACGAGCCGTTCACAAGCAGAGAATTCTTCGTCTAAGGAGGAAGTGCCTTGCAGTCGTTTTTACATCAGATTTTACTTTCGAATGGAGCGACGCTCTGCTGATGCACCCAATAACATTTTCTAAGAGCCTTTACAGGACGTACCATAAAACGAGGTGAATACAAATAGTTTCAATACAAAAAAGAGAAAGTTGATGTTTTTCATCGATATATACGAAATTGTGCCGAATTTTTAACTTATAATTAAATTTGTAATCTTGCTCATACATCACAAAAAATGAAAACTTGATGTTTCCATTCACTCACCAGAGAAGGGTGAATAGAAACAGCCGTGTTAATCTATTTTCTATTTGTTGACGTGTAAAGTGACATATCCATTGCATAGTAAGAAACAAAATTTATGTGGTTGAAAAAAAAAGTTTTTTTCAATACAAATGAAAATCTTACACTAATTCTGTTTTTTCTGATTTCTAAGTAAAGATTGTTATATCTGTAATAATTATATGATAACATTAAAATCATTAACTTGGTTTGTTTTTTAATACACTAAGGCACTGACATCACGTTTAAAAATACTGTCTTTGAATCAAGTCTTTCCCCCTAGAAGTATCAAGGAGCTTTCGAAAAACTTCTCATTTACTAAAAGAATTACTGTCCGTCTCCTGAAATAAATGAGTTTAATTGGCCCTATTGTTTTCAAGAAAACATTAACATAACCTTTGCCATCTAAATAACAAATTTTGTGTGCATTACTTTCTCCATGTACTTCCGTCACAGCACTAGGTCTTGGGATGCGAGAAGTGCCAGGTTGTTATTGATTTCCATAAAATTCTTGGTCTTGTTCTGAAGAAACTCCGACGATTACCGTTTCTAGTCACCCCACAAAATCCGGAAACACAGCCCCTCATTTTCAATTAACGAAACACCAGTCGGTTTGAAGTGTAAATTAAAATTAAGCTTTGGGTTAATGAAACAGAATTGCAAAGTTGCTTATTAGCTACTTAAGGGGAGGTTTACTATCTTTTGGTTCAAAAAATCGATTTTTTTAAAATTACATTTTTGGACCCATAAGAGTGTTTAGAATCAACCCCTGAAACGGTTTTTCCGAATACGGAACGGAAATGTTTGTTATTCGCGGTTGAAAAAAAAGAATGCATCTGCCTGAAATCGGCCTTTTTCACGTACCAGGTTATTTCGGGAATTTTGATTTTGTAGCCGCGAAAAATTATTCTGTGTGCTTCCCTAAGGATCAAGTGATCAAGTGATCAAGGAGCTTTCGACGTACTAACGCTTGGCAATCCGACGGCATTCCAGTTCGGTGGAACAGATAAAGACGGCAATTTGGGCAATGTATTTCCAAAATTGTCCGGCTGGGGAAACTAGTTGGTGCAAGTGGCACATTGCAGAGGCTACCGGATATCTGGACGAATATCAACACCACCAGCCGCTCTCCAAAGAAGTTCAAAAAGTGATTCATCCGATCTACGAGGCCCTTTCGGAGGACGAGTTATTGTACCGGTGCTTGGGAGGAAACACACAAAATCCAAATAAAAGTTTGAACGCATGTGTTTGGAAGTTAGCCACCAAGAACTTGCATTCTGGTGCGAAGACTGTGGAGATTGCGACTTACCTGGCAATGAGAAGCCTCAACGAAAGGTACTCAGCAATTCTGAAGACCACGACAACGATGGACGTCACCCTGTGACTCTAATCGACTCAGTTCGCCAAGCATTCGGACGACCACCGGATTCAAGCGGCCGAAAACCGCTTGTCACCGGCCGTACGAGCGGCTCTGGAACAGCGCAGGATGGCCCAGATAGAGCAGAGCGCCCTCTATGAGGAAAATGAAGGACTAGTTTATGGAGTCGGAATAGCCGCTTGAACGTAAGTTGCATTATATTGCATTTACGAGTATATGTAGTCAAAACTTCAAATGCGTTTTTCTCGAAATGACTTTTTTTATCGCGCAGTATGGTAATTTCAACTCTACTGAACCGATTAGCATGGTTCTTTGTTTCCGACAAAGGTAACTAAATTGTCTAGGAGTTGTACAACTTACTCCGATCCATCGACTATAAATACTTTTACTTGACTGATGATGTCGAAAAATCGATGGGAAAAACCTTACTTTGTTTTAAATGGCCGCCATTTTGTTTCCTATGGTCCAAATAACTTATGCGCGGTACAACTCCTAAATAATCTTATAAACTTCGCTAACGTCAACTCAATTTTGATTTCAGACGAGCCGGCTGACCTGTGACGTACCGCGCGTGGAGGTTTACATCGAAATTTAGTTTCGTTCCGACGGCACTTGCGCCTTTGCTCTTCGACATTTGCAGTCCAAAAAATTCCAGTTTGTAGAGGAAATACCAATAAACATTTTGACCAAAGTTGACATTGATATCTATAACACATCCCGAGAAAATAATTCTCAAAGAACATGCTTTTTTCGGGGCAAAGATAGTAAACCTCCCCTTAAATTAGAACAACACAATCTAGGTTCATACTTACAAATAAAGATCGAAGTAAGCAAATTCGGCACCGCATCCGACAATTGTCGTAAAGTGAACGAAACATCAGCTGAGAGCGTTGCCAACCTTGAAATTCATGACTTTCGTGTGACATTGGTACACTACAAACCTAGAAAAATAGATCTTCGAACGATATTTAGATTTGTCTTCCGACGCGATAGCCTGGTACATTTTGGAAAGTTTCGTTTCTATTCACCCCACCGTTTCTCTTCACACCATTTTACTGTAACTACGAAACACGTGGCGATGGAGCCTATCGCTGTATTGGATTTATCTGTGGTGTATTCCGAGTGTGGGACGAGGCGAATTGCCTGAATGTCTGTCAGTAAGGAAGGGATGTTAGCGTTTAACGGCCAGTCGACGGCTAGGTCACAAGAGCACAATCTCGAAGTGGGGCAGAATTGAAAAGGGTGGTGCCCGGACCCGATTCGGAGGAACCATCAAGGAAATTACCTTCAACGATTTTAAGAAACTACGTAAAAACTATATGTGGCTTATTGGATGGCGATTTGAACCACTTTCCTCGAAACTGCGACTGCTGTTGCGAAGCCACGTATATTTTTGAGGGTTATGTGTTGGATTTTGAGGGTTATGTGTTGGATTTCACAGTACCCCTTTAGCTTAGCTGCTCCATTTCCCTTCCATCCTGTCCCACAGCTTGTTACGTTGCAGTTCAACTAAGGCCCTGTTGCAAGTCACTTGGAAACTGTGGAATATGAAATAAATAAATCAAAAAATAAATCGAATATTCCATGGACTGTTGCCACTAGGTCCGTGGCTGCTACAGTTCTTCACCCACCGGAGAATCTCTGCTACTCAACGGTTGATCGACTGCATTTTTGACAGTTACTGCTCTGTCTTTATACGAGGACTATTCTGAAAGTTAGGTCCGATCGGTCGCGAATCCATTGTGAAAATCACAAATGTTTTATTTGAAACAGTCAGCTACACCTTCCAGCAACTTCTGTATATAATCGCCGCGGCAACTTAGACGGTTGTCGTAGCGTTATACCAACTTTCCAATACCTTCGTCATACAAGACAGCTGCCTGTGCTTTCTGCCAATTTTCTGCATTGATCTGTACCTTGTAGTCTGTGCCGAAATGTTGTCTCCATAGCCAGCGATTCATGTGAGCAGAGATGAAAATCGGAGGGAATCAACCGCGGGCTGCATGGTGTGTGATAACCACTTCCTATTGAAAATGCTGGAGGTGCATCCTATTTGCTCGTGCACTGTGCTGCCGAGAATTGTCATGAAGATGGGAATGCATGACAGTTAAGTTGTGTGGGTTGTATGAAATCAGGCGAAATCTCCCACGTCCTTGTGGGTCACCAGGGCCAGAGGAAATCCCAGTTTGGATTTTCGAAGAGTGCTCTATGACATTCACCCCTTACTTAGCTTGCATTTATCGCGAATCTCTCGTTCAGCGCAAAGTCCCAAGCGACTGGAAAAAAGCGCAGGTGACTCTTGTATATGAGAACAAAAGAATGAACCCACAAAACTACAGATCAATATCCTCAACAACAGTTTGCTGCAGAATTCTTGAACATATCCTGTGTTCGAATGTAATAAATTTTCTTGAGACTGAGGAGCTTATGTCTACGAATCAGCATGGTTGTAAAAGCATCACTCGTGCGAAATTCAGTTTGCCCTTTCTCACATGATATACTGCGAACTATGGATGAAGGGCAAAACGCAGTGTCTGTATTTCTAGAGTCACGGAAAGTGTTCGACACGGTGCCCCGTTGCAGGCTGTTAAAGAATGTACGAGCATATGGAATAGGTTCGCGGATACACGAGTGGCTCGAAGACTTCTTAAGTGACAGAACCCTGTATGTTGTCCTCGACGGCCAGTGTTCACCAGAGGCAAGGGTATCATCAGGAGTGCCCCCGGGAGTGTGACGGGACATGTTTTCCTCTATATACATAAATCACTTGGCGGACGGGGCGGACAGCAATCTGAGGTTGTTTGCTGATAATGTTGCGGTGTACGGTAAGATGTCGAAGTTGAGTGACTGTAGGAGGATAGAACAGAGTGATTGTAGGAGGATAGAACATGACTTAGACGAAATTTGTAGTTGGTGTGAAGAATGGCAGCTAGTTCTAAGTGTTTAAAAAGGCAAGCTAATGCCGATGAGTATGAAAAACAACTTGACACAGTCACGTCGTTTAAATATCTGGGCGCAACGTTGCAAAGTGATATGAAATGCAACGAGCACGTGAGAACTGTGGTAGGGAAGGAGAATGGTCGACTTCGGTTCATTGGAAGAATTTTACGAAAGAGTTGTTCACGTGTAAAGAAGACCTCAGATAGGATGCTGGTGCGACCTACTCTTTAGTATTGCTCGAGTATTTGGGATCCGTACCAGGTCATAGTAAATACATCGAAACAGTTCAGTGGCGGACTGCTAGATTTGTTAGTGGTAGATTCTGGCACCACAAAAGTGTTGCGGAAATATTTCGAGAACTCAGATGGGAAGGCGACATTCTTTCCCAGAAACAGTATTGAGAAAATTTAGAGAACCGGCATTTGAAGTGACTGCATAAAGATTGCGTTGCCTCCAACATACATTACGTGTAAAGATCATGAACATAAGATACGAGAAATTAGGACTCATACGGTGGCGTATAGATAGTCGTTTTTCTCTCGTTCTATCTGCGAGTGGAACAGGAAGGGGAACAACTAGTAGTGGTACGGGGTACCATCCGCCACGCACCGTTAAGTGGATTGCGGGGTATCGATGCACATGTATACGAAAAAGTAAAGGATCAAGAAAAATTAGTTAATAATAAAATCACTTGCATTTTTTATTAGACGTTAATAGGCTAGGAAGGAAACGTATGATACAACTATGATATATTTAATCTTGGACTTACGTTATGATTCCTCTGATCAGAAAACATGATGTATACATCATCACCTATACATATTGTCTTAGACTCCATGTCTAAACACGAACTAATGTAATATAACTTCTCATTAATATCTGTGTAAAATGAACTTTATTGTACACAGTTCCTCGATATGTTTTCGTTTGTACGATCAGTTGAAATGTCAAAGGTACAGATTAAATGTTTATAATCAGTCCAATCCAAGGTTTGTGTACCTGTAGCCTGAGGCCTAAGTTTTGTCATCTCATGTTTCATTACTGACCAGTAATATGTGCCTATATCTTATATAACTCCATAATATGATTTCATTATTTTGTATCTGTAAAATTTTTTTTTCGTTATTTACACACTATTTGACCTCATTGTCTCTAGTATTAGATGTTTACTATCATTTTTTACCTGGCTTCTACCATCTACGTCCGCTTTCTTAAACAGTGTATAGGTCTGAAATATTTACTTCAGTTTATAATTGTTCTTTGTATTTTGCAGGGTTGGTTGGGTTGTGGGGGAGAAGACCAGACAGCAAAGTCATCGGACTCATCGAATTAGGGAAGGACGGGGAAGGAAGTCGGCCGTGCCCTTTCAAAGGAACCATCCCGGCACTTGCCTGGAGCGATTTAGGGGAAACCACGGAAAACCTAAATCAGGATGGACGGCCGCGGGATTGAACCGTCGTCCTCCCGAATGCGAGTCCAGTGTGCTAACCACTGCGCCACCCCGCTCGGTATGCAGGATGACGCAACTAAGACAAGCCGCCGCGAATATATCCAGAATGAATAAACACACAGAGGTGCGGTTTTCATCAGGTTATAGCGGATAATGTGTCGGATATCCTTTTGTTCGGAAGTAGTTTTATCGTTTGTCGTTGCGAATTACGATACGTACTTCGCTCCTGTGTATCTTCTTCTACTACATTCGAAAGAAACTTCTGAGACCTGAGACAACTTCAACGACATTACGTGTATGGTACTTGATCAAATAGTATCACATAACAGCACCGCAAACTATTGTTCCACCGTTCCACCGTCAGGCGAAGAGATTCCACAAAAATCTGCCCTATTATACCAAACGTACGCAAATACGTACCACAGATATGGTTCTTGAAGCCCATCAGTGTGTGTTCTGCTCTTCTAGCAGTCAGATAACTTGCTTGGGAATGTACTGAGACATTCGCCATTTACATAGCAGTCGAAAAAGAAAGTTTCGTTAATTACTTGTTAGCGTTAGAAAATTCGCTATGCTGTCAGCTGCAACGGGGAAAACCATACCTCTGAACGTTTATTCATTTGGATATATTTGGGGTGGCATGGCTTAGCTATCTCGCCTTGCATATGTACAGTGTTCATCCCAAATGAGAAAGACAATGGAATGCAGTCGTCATGTCAACGGACAAAGACGGTAGATTTTATGTTATTATGTCTATGGGATGACACGTTCATTGTTTGTAATTACTATCTACATATATCCCTTATGTTATGTTATTCTTATGCGAAAAAACATTTACCTTACATGACATCACTTTTATGACATACGATTTATTAGATTTTAGTGATTTACATCGAAGCGTGATCTAGGTTAGGTCTCCTTATGCTCTTCTCATTATAGTTCGAGAAATTATAGTAGCCACAACATATTGCCAATATTAGATTAGTCTTTCATTCACTATAGTACTGATCATCATAGATTTGAATTTTTGATGTTATATTGTCTGGTGTTCTTGGATTACACGCGCCTTTGATGACATTTACTTGTTAAGTGTTAGCAGCTTTTGCGCAACCTGTCATAATTGGATTTTATTCGACTTGTGTGATTTGAAACATTACCCAAATTATGTGTACTTTACGGAAAACTGCAGAACGTCGTTGCAATTTTTATGCTGATAACTCATTAATGAGTAGTAATTTTTTTTTCCTGGTCCATCTGATGTTCTGCTTGGTATATGTAAGTACTGACTATGATTTTGATGTTCATAATACAAATTCAGAGATTTTTGTTTCTCTTGTCTCTGTACACTACAATGTTTTTGGTTCCTTAGTTTTCCAGTGATGATGGTTGTAAAAACCGTAAATGGTAAAGAACAAAAGTTGAATATGTATAAACAATAACTACAAAATTTCTTTTATTACAATATCTAAGAACTATAGGAAGTTACCTATACATAGTAATCAATAGTGTACAGTGCCTTAAGATATTTAATAAGTAATCTCATGAAATTCATTGACTTTCGACTTCAGAGGTCTTGAGGTCAACCCTATCACCACTATATGCATTACAGTCTTTGAAGAAATTGTGGCTTTCGTTAGTGGAATATGAATTATTTGATCCCAGTCGTCGAGTGCCAGAACGAAAAGAAAGGGCAGTAACTTAATATTTTTCGTATTATTTTGTCAATGAGATATCGCTTATATGATTCAAAGAACCTCCAGGATGTAAACCGCTGTCAGATTCAGAATTTAGATCTAACAATTCACTGGTACTTCATTAATATTTATGTAGTCAATATTTTTTCATTTTCACATTTTGCATTTTAGTTGACGCCCACTTACACAGCGAGACGATTGCAATAAAATAATAGTAATCAGATCTCGCTCGGAAAAACGTAGTGTTCGTTCTCCCCTCTCGCCTTTCCAGAGTTCAACGAGCGAGAAATAGTCTGTAAATTGCTCGATGTATCCTCTGCCAAGCATTTTAGTGTCAGTTGCAGAGTTCCTATGTTGCGGTTCATGATAGAAGCCAGACCTAAGAAAAATCAGGACAGATTAGTAGGATCTGGCAACCTAGAAAAAAGTTCGGGAATGTGAAATGGTGCCAGATGTTCCAAATTCTCAGGAAAACAGATCCGCATGTTATCACTCTTTTACCAAAAAGTATTTTAAATGTTTTTACTCAGTCTTTCTCTACGGTAAATCCGTCAGCATCTCCCTCTACTGCCACTGTCTATATGTGTCTCTCTTCCTCTGACTCCTTTTTCTCCCATTGGAAGTGTTTTCTGTCTTCAACCCTTTCTCACGCTCTTCCCCACCATTACCTTCTTCTCTAGAATTTCCACTGCCTCTCTGTCCCACTGCCATTGTATTTGTCCGATCTTATTCTCCCATTGCTACTGTCTCTTTTTTACTCGCATACAGTCTGCTGTCTCGTGAAAAATACATTAATGCGAAAGCGACTGACCTTTGTAATGCCGACCGCTTCACTCATGTCTCCAAAACCACAACAATTGCCACAGAATCACCAGTATAGCGCGAATAACGAGGGATCAAAGGGTAGCATCAGCCACAATAACCAGTGATTGGCGATATATATATATATATATATATATATATATATATATATATATATATATATACTCCTAGAAATGGAAAAAAGAACACATTGACACCGGTGTGTCAGACCCACCATACTTGCTCCGGACACTGCGAGAGGGCTGTACAAGCAATGATCACACGCACGGCACAGTCGACACACCAGGAACCGCGGTGTTGGCCGTCGAATGGCGCTAGCTGCGCAGCATTTGTGCACCGCCGCCGTCAGTGTCAGCCAGTTTGCCGTGGCATACGGAGCTCCATCGCAGTCTTTGACACTGGTGGACGTGAACCGTATGTGCAGTTGACGGACTTTGAGCGGGGGCGTATAGTGGGCATGCGGGAGGCCGGGTGGACGTACCGCCGAATTGCTCAACACGTGGGGCGTGAGGTCTCCACAGTACATCGATGTTGTCGCCAGTGGTCGGCGGAAGGTGCACGTGCCCGTCGACCTCGGACCGGACCGCAGCAACGCACGGATGCACGCCAAGACCGTAGGATCCTACGCAGTGCCGTAGGGGACCGCACCGCCACTTCCCAGCAAATTAGGGACACTGTTGCTCCTGGGGTATCGGCGAGGACCATTCGCAACCGTCTCCATGAAGCTGGGCTACGGTCCCGCACACCGTTAGGCCGTCTTCCGCTCACGCCCCAACATCGTGCAGCCCGCCTCCAGTGGTGTCGCGACAGGCGTGAATGGAGGGACGAATGGAGACGTGTCGTCTTCAGCGATGAGAGTCGCTTCTGCCTTGGTGCCAAAGATGGTCGTTTGCGTGTTTGGCGCCGTGCAGGTGAGCGCCACAATCAGGACTGCATACGACTGAGGCACACAGGGCCAACACCCGGCATCATGGTGTGGGGAGCGATCTCCTTCACTGGCCGTACACCACTGGTGATCGTCGAGGGGACACTGAATAGTGCACGGTACATCCAAACCGTCATCGAACCCATCGTTCTACCATTCCTAGACCGGCAAGGGAACTTGCTGTTCCAACAGGACAATGCACGTCCGCATGTATCCCGTGCCACCCAACGTGCTCTAGAAGGTGTAAGTCAACTACCCTGGCCAGCAAGATCTCCGGATCTGTCCCCCATTGAGCATGTTTGGGACTGGATGAAGCGTCGTCTCACGCGGTCTGCACGTCCAGCACGAACGCTGGTCCAACTGAGGCGCCAGGTGGAAATGGCATGGCAAGCCGTTCCACAGGACTACATCCAGCATCTCTACGATCGTCTCCATGGGAGAATAGCAGCCTGCATTGCTGCGAAAGGTGGATATACACTGTACTAGTGCCGACATTGTGCATGCTCTGTTGCCTGTGTCTATGTGCCTGTGGTTCTGTCAGTGTGATCATGTGATGTATCTGACCCCAGGAATGTGTCAATAAAGTTTCCCCTTCCTGGGACAATGAATTCACGGTGTTCTTATTTCAATTTCCAGGAGTATATATATATATATATATATATATATATATATATATATATATATATATATATATGTATGTGTGTGTGTGTGTGTGTGTCTATGTGTGTGTGTTATATAGGACAGTCCAAACAACGTCGATTTGTTGAGTTACCTTTACCACTATGTGAATTATTACGACTGTGAGATAAACATACACATAAAGAACTCAAGTGTAGGGCAGTACAGTTTAATAGTGTGGGTACGTTTCGACGTACTTGTTTTATCGCCGTCACTTGTGATGCAGAAACATCGGTCTGTACCGTCAGGTATGATTATCTGAACACGCAGCACACGAAATGTCCCTGTTTTCGATCCTCCTGACGAATGAAACGCCCAGTGGTTAGCTTAATGATGCTTTACGATGTCACAGATAGCAATCCGTCTGACAGAAACGCATGTTTGCGTCATAAAGGGCAATCTTTGCAGTTTTATTTACTTTGCTGGTGTCCTGCAGAGAATTGCTCATAAATTCGGCTTACAGCAATTTGCTTTCGTGGGAGCGGACGTCGTAATTCACAGAAGCTGTTAATTGTTTTACGGTCAACAGTTTTGTACTGTGAAGCGTTACTCCGAAATATGTTAGTGTTTTCTGTCTACAACACGTCACAAACATCGAGGAGAAACCTGAAATGTCAGTGCTATTCGATTCTAGTCTTATCTATGCATATCCGCTTTTGCGTTACAGCGCTGTTCAAAAGGTGTGTTAATATTCAGTATGAAGGGAAATCAGTGGTCAGTGGGAATTCTGTGCCAGTTCTGGACAGCATTGTTTACGTTTGTGACGCTATGTGATCCAGGTCAGTGGATTAACAATGAGTTCACGAACCACGTTATAATGATGACATCACTAGCTTCACACCTTTTTCAATGGGCATCATCAGGGTGGTGGATGATGGGAAATTTAAAAATAGAAGATAGGTAGCGAAAAATTAAAAAATTTAAGGAAACTTAAAAATATGTAAGAAGACGAATGGACAGAAATTTTTAAAAATCCAAGATAGCGTCGTCGGCAAATTTTCTCAACTGGGTGCCATGTTCGAAGTATTCAATTGTTTATCAATAATTTCGTAAGCACACACACACACACACACACACACAAACACGAAAGCACGCAAATACTGTGGGTACGTTAGCAAATTTCAACGCTTTTATGTTTTACTCTGTCAGTGAGATATATTTATTAAATCCATAGTACTGAGGGACTCTTTGTGATAAAAATGGAAAGATCGGACGTGTGAGAGGATGAGAGAGATTGCGTTGTTGTGAGACGCCATTATGGTATTCAGTAAATGTTCCAATAGCGTTTTGCACAAAATAAAATCAAATAACTAACATCAAGTAGTCTCCAAAAGCGAAATTAGTTAATTATCGTGGTATAGATATTACGAGACGTAGATCGCTCGGAAGTGAAGTTTGGAACGATAGTGCGAACCTGCATTTTTCATAATCCGACGAGAAATTATCTCCGAATTAATAAACTTTACCTTGCTAAATTATTGTACCTATCATCCAGACTCATCAAACAACATAGCACACAATTGTGCCGAACGATCTGCGTAGCGAGTAAAGGTTTTAGAGTTTTCAAAAAAATGTTCAAATGTGTGTGAAATCTTATGGGAGTTAACTGCTAAGGTCATCAGTCCCTAAGCTTACACACTACTTAACCTAAATTATCCTAAGGACAAACACAGACACCCATGCCCGAGGGAGAACTCGAACCTCCGCCGGGACCAGCCGCACAGTCCATGACTGCAGCGGCTTTAGACCGCTCGGCTAATCCCTCACGGCTAGAGTTTTCAGGTGGAGCAGATAACGAGGAGGAACCTCCGCGAGATCGCCGCTGCGGAATATATCTCTTGCTCTCCTGTGGAAATGGTAATATTTTCCAGGTTTTCAGGAGATTAAGCATAAAAGGAAATAAGGAAAAAGTTTAACTAACTGAAAGAATAACTAAACCAATAATTAAAATAAAATCCCACATAAAGAATATTTATTTATAATAATAAATAAACAAAGAATATTTCTAATTAACTAACCAACAATAATATAATAAATTACGCATTGTGCCTCAGTTTCGACAGGGCGCATTTTTGCTCTCAGTCCTATAAATTCAGTAATAATGTCTCCTGAAACGGATAAACGATAAACCGGGAAAAGTGGAGAATGGCAAACTATAAACAGTAAACGTTAAGTATTACCCGTCACCCATTACCGGTTTACCTTTCGCACTTTCTCTGGAACAATATCTGTGTAATTTCCTGTCGAGAATTTGTTACATCCACAGCACAGGGCCCATAATGTGCGTACCCGCATTGTCTTCAGAGCACCAATAGAGAATTTTTTCTCACTATAATTTCCTGCTATTGCTGAAGACTGTCTGATCATATTTCATACAAACAAGCGGTTTGATTCAGTAATTCCACCCCGTATTCTCTTTGGTTCCATTCGTTCCATACAGTAAAACGTTCCAATCATATGACATGATGCGAGGTATTAACAAATTTCTTTTTAAGGCTATGTTCTGACCGTCTTTTCACCCGCCTTCTTCACAACCGTTTAGTGTTTCATAATGGCTCACGAAAGAATTTATTTTATTCAAGCTGACAATAGTCGCGGAAGCCTACTCTCTTATACATAAAATTCCAGACACTGTATAACGTTTAGGTGAAAAATAGCCCACAGAAATCGCTGACAACTTCGTATCCACCATTAATTGAAAGTAATTTTTCGGGAAATGATGTAAAAGGACCTCTGTCATGATAAATTTTCTGTCATCTAAGAGTGCAAGCTCGCAGCTCGGCCTAAGAATAGCAGGTTTGCCGGCGTTTCCTGGATTGTCATCGGGACATTTGGACTCTACATGTTTCATTTCTGATGATGAAACCTCGTTCACGTTGTCCGGTTATGTTAACGCACAGAACAGATGTCATAGCTTGACAGGTGGTGTTCATTCCGTGAATTCACATAGCTGGAAATCCTGAAAGATGTCTGATCAATACAAACGAAAATCTGGATATCCAGAGAGCCTGATGCCACTTCATCGACAAGAGAATAAACACCAGCACGCAACAGAGAAATGAAAGTGGAGATAAATAGTTGAAATATGTAGGCAGTGACGCTGCAGAAGGTTGCTGGAGATTCAGTAAGTTTTCAGGACTTAACGATCCCAAACGGTGAGAAAAGCAAGTTACTATGGTCGAACTAGATTAAAAGAAGCGATCGGCTGATATGACACAGCTTGAGGCATTAAGAAACTTTCTTCTGTTCACTTGAATGGAAGATCCTAGAATAGTTTAGAAAGGACAACATTTTCCGCTTGGACTTAAATAAACGGATGTATTGTTCACAATCGCGTATCTGCCTCACTGTGAAATACAGCAATGAGCATCATTGATTTTAAGAGGACATTGTCCTAGTGTAAGCCTTGTTTACGTATTCCATGTGGAAAATATGACGCGTCCAAGGGATGTAGCGCTTCACATAATAGTTACTATTGCGCTGGGTTCTTTTATATAAATGACAGGGACTCGAAAATACGTATGGAACATTTAAACGAGGTTGATACGTGGACAGTGTCCTATCAATTGAAACGATGTGGACTGACACACTTTATAGCGACGTACTACCTGAAAATGGCATCTTAGGCGGAAATCGTGATCGCCATTACTATATAGGCTCACCGGAAGACAAAATTGGTCGCCCCTAGAGAAATCATAATAAGCATCATTTAATACCGTGTAATTCCGCCCCTCGACTTCATAACCGCCTTGTTTCGGTTAAGAAGTGAGCCACAAAATTGTGCAAGCACGTCGCATCCAGGTTAAGCCACACTCGCTGAGGATTTGATCGCGCAGTTCCACTATGAACCACAGGTATTCTGTGGGTCATGATTTTTCAGATCAATATAGCGGTATTGGTGTAGGAGAGTGTTCAGAAATCAGTCACATATTCTTCCAGCGTTAAGAACTTTGCTGTGGTCGTCTTCATGTGGCTGTGCGTGCAGTTACCTCTTGAGAGCAGACCGACTCCAAGTGTTCGTTGAATGAAGCTCCCTTCGCAATGTTCTCCCACTAACAGGTTGGGATTCACCTCCATTCACTGCCTGCAACAATCCCTGTAGGGATTGGAAGCGGTTTTGATTCACAAACGGTGAAATGCATTTCTAGTCTCAGTCAGCCTCTTTCTCCGAGCACATTTCTGACGTCTTGTTTCGTGGCGATGTGTATTATACCACTACCTGTAGACACTTTTGAACAATCCGACGCGGAACGCCAACGAATCCAGCAACTTTTCACACCGTGTGGCCATGAGCACGGCCAACATTTACCCACCTGAAACATAAATGTCTCACGTATTGATACTGCAGTGCGTACACGGTTGTGAACGTGACTCGATCGCTGCGCCGTCTGTAAAGTCACTACAATGCGTGCGCATTGTAGTGACTATGTCCTGTGGGCTTTCATTTTGAAAGAATCCAGGATAAAATGTTTGTCCTTTCGAAGACCTCAGGCAGTCGCCAGTTTGGTAATGGAGGGAAAGGTAAAGCGTATAAACTGTAGCAAGACACAGAGACTTTCTACGGTAAGCAGGTTCAAACTGACGTACATTATGTGATTAAAAGTATCAGGACACCTGGCTGAAAATGACTTACAAGTTCGTGGCGCCCTCCATCGGTAATGCTGGAATATGGTGTTGGCCCACCCTTAGCCTTGATGACAGCTTCCACTCTCGCAGGCATTCTTTCAATCAGGTACCGGAAAACGTCTTGGGGGTTGGCAGCCCATTCTTCACGGACTGGTGCACTGAGGAGAGGTATCGATGTCGATCAGTGAGGCCTGGTATGAATTTGGTGTTCCAGAACATCCCAAAGGTGTTCCATAGGATTCAGGTCAGGACTCTGTGCAGACCAGTCTATTACAGGGATGTTATTGTCATGCAACCACTCCGCCACCGGCCGTGCATTATGAACAGGTGCTCGATCGTGTTGAAAGATGCAATCGCCATACCCGAATTGCTCTTCAGTAGTGGGAAGCCAAAAACTGCTTAAAACATCTGTAGGTCAGTTCTGTGATAATGCCACGCAAAACAACAATGGGTGCAATCCCCCTCCACTAGAAACACGACCACACCATAACACCACCGCCTCCGAATTTTACTGTTGGAACTACATACGCTGACAGACGTTCACCGGGCATTCGGTATACCCACAGTCTGCCATCGGATCGCTACATTGTGTACCGTGATTCGTCACTCGACGCAGCGTTTTTCCACTGTTCAATCTTTTAATGTTCACGATCCTTACACCAAACGAGGCGTTGTTTTGCATTTACCGGCTTGATGTGAGGCTTATGAGCAGCCGCTCGACCATGAAATCCAAGTTTTCTCACCTCCCACCTAATTGTCACAGTACTTGCAGTACATCCAATTGCAGTTCGGAATTCCTGTGTGACGGTCTGGATAGATGTCTGCCTATTACACATTACGACCCTCTTCAACTGTTGGCTGTCTCTCAGTCAACAGACGAGGTCAGCCTGTACACTTTGGTGCTGTACGTGCCCCGTCACTTTTCCACTTCACTATCACATCGGAAACAGTGGACCTAGGGATGTTTGGGAGTTAGGAAATCTCGCGTACAGACGTATGACACAAGTGACCCCCAATCACCTGATCACGTTCGAAGTCCGCGAATTCCGCGGAGCGCCCCATTCTGCTCTCTCACGATGTCTAATGGTTACTCAGTTCGCTGATATGGAGTACCTGGCAGTAGTTGGCAGCACAGTACGCCAGATATGAAAAACGTATGCTTTTGGGGCTGTCAGGATACTTTTGATCACGTACTGTGTACTTCACATCTACCAACATACATCCATTCACATAATTTCTTCATGGTGCGTCGTCTTCTTTCCAGTCTTTGAATTTAAATAATCAGGTAAGTTGTAGAAGAGAGTGTAGCTTGCAATATGTATGCGGCGATAAAGGAGCTTTACAGGATAGACTAGCACTGACTGCTGCATCAGACTAGTTTCAGACTAAAGATAAAATAACACGCACGCTGAATGGTGCAGCAAACGTCCATCGCATAGTGTTAAGAATGGTGGTTAGTGTGTATTATCTCAGCCAGTTGCTGTAACTGTTGCGATTACAAGCGCAGCAAGTCTATACAGTGATTTCCACGCGGGGTGCGGAGTTCCAGGGAAGCTAACTGAGCGCTAGTACTCGTTATTGAGTCTGTTCGCCGCTGCCGGTTAATTGCGAGCCAGTTAGGCCACAGAGCGGGAGACACACGCGCGGGCGAACAATGGGGGCGTACGGCGGGAGGAGTTGAGTGGGAGAGGCAGCGCCCGCTGCTCCGCACCTTTTGTAGCGGCAACACACTTTGCGCTGCTGTTGTGCGGGAAGGCGCTCTGCCAGGCGCAGGTGACGCATTGTGCAGCTCGCGGAGCGCTGTGCGGTTGGTTTCATTGTGATCCGCGTAACGAGGCGGATGGCGGCGCCAGGGTGTCCGCCGCAGCGGCCGGGTCGGCAGACGAACGGCTCCTCCAGGGCGTGTCCCACTAACCGAAGCCGCCTGGCGCACAAAGGGCCGCCTCCTGAGCTACAAGTGCAGTTGGCTCCAAGTTTACTCGAGAGAGATACACAATGTACGACGATTCCGGCCGCCTGTATCTTGCACCGTGGATGGACCACCATAAAACTTATAAGACGATCAAAAAGTTTCCGTTTGAAGGTGTTGCTACACAGTAAATGCAACGTTTCGCGGGTATATAACCAGCGACATGTAGCTACGGGATTAGTGTCGCATACGTATCATTCCTACGTGCGTGCGGTAAATACGGAAACATGAACGATGGCGACGTTATTACCAAATACGTCCGAACAGGACCAGCGTGATGTTACTCTATTCTGGCTGCCCAAGGAAAAACACCTTGTAAGGGTATAGTACCCTTACATTGCTGTACTCATACACAGAATCAATCATACGCTCTTCGGAGCGATCATAAACTAAAGCAAAGACTGCAGTGCAGTCAACAGGTGTGCGAGTGGATGAGCGATAGTCGGGTGTTAGTGTACGTGAGTGGAAGTCGGGTGTGCGAGAGGCTGGAGACCGTTGCTCGGTAGCGACGCCGGAGATTTGTGGCAGAATATAGGGTAATGACACGCAGTATTTGATTTCTGTTGAGTGTTCATAAATGTTGGTTTCCGGAAGGGTGTTTTAATTAATAAAATCCAGTATTTGAGAAAGACCATGCTATCATTTAGAAGTTTTCCTTAGATTTCACAATAATTGGAGGGCACGACAGTGAGCTTGATGCTAAGGAGCAATTACTGATTATGCAAAATTAATTAAATAGAACGTCATCTTCAGCGTATGTGAATAATAACATTCGGTGCGAAACCTGGGGAGGTTATATATGACGACCGTGACAGGACAAACTGACGGATGATACAAGACATTTTGAGAAACTGGGGAGAGGTTACATATGGCGACCGTGACAGTCTTTGCTGTAGTTTATGATCACTATCGATACTATTTAAGGGCGCTGTATCCTTACAACCTGCAGACATCCATCGGAGAATGAAGGAAGTGTAAGAGGTAGCACGTCTGTGAAAAACCATCGTTGTGGAATGGTGAGCGAAGTTCCGTGCTCATCGTGACTCCACATAAGACGGTCGTCGATCTGGAAGGCCAACCTTATCCATACGGACAAATCAAGTGGGAGAGACTCCAACACTCGCCTTATAGTACTGATCTCTCTCCATGCGGTTACCACGCCTTCGGTTCCTTATAAAAAAGGTCTGTCGGGCGAGTACGTCCAGCAGGCAGTTAAGGACTTCTTCACGCAACAGGACAAGATGTTTTACCAAACTCATTTCTTCAACCTGGTGCGCTGGTGGGATGATTGTCTCAATGCTCACGGTGATTTTGCCCGATTGACACACCGATTCAGGACTGTGCGGCCTTCGGGCGGAAACTATACGATAGCTTCGACTACATCTATACGCATCTATATTAAAAAATAAAAATCTTAAACATGGCTGCGAAACAGCCAATGTGTGAATTTGAATAGGTTGGAAAATCAGCCAATCAGTTGCGTATAAAGGTTTATTAGCCCTAAACCATGGTTTGAATATTTGTAAAAATATCTTATTCAGACGTGATGGTCTTATTACATCACATGATGGCACAACAGATTAGACGAAACTTCAAAAACGATAGTACGATATACGTAATCTGACGCTATCTGAAGCCATGTCTTGCAATAATTCTTGTTTTATCAGTTTTGTTTATGACAAGAGCCGCTCGCCTTCCTTTAATCTATTGTGCCATCACGTGATGTAATAAGGCCATAAAGAAGATATTTGTACAAATATCGAAACCATGGTCAAGGGCTAATAAACTTTATTTGCAACTGGTTGGTTGCTTTTCAAGCAATTCATACCTATTTTACTGAGAACCAGGAACGTAGAACCAGGAACCAAGTGCCAGTTGCAGAATGGGACAAAAAGAAATTGGATTTCCAATATTCAACGTTATTTGGACCAAATTTAAAAATTTCAAATGCAGTCAAAATCTGCTCTTTAAGAGGCATGATCTTATGTTAAAAGTTTAACACAGTACTACAAGCATTACAGTCACAAAATATTTTTCTTAACCCAGCGTAATTGACGGTGCGCAAATACACAGACTTCATTCATCTAGTATTTGAGAGTGAGACCACTTATCGGCTTCCAACGAAGTTTACACACATTGTAAAACTTTTACGAATCTTTTTTCTCTCAGACACCGCCAAAAAATGACGAAATAAAGGAGTACATCGCTTACTACATTTTCACTCTTCGTGCAGTCGAGCATCAGGCACGACATTTTAATCTTTATTTCTTTACTACTAACTCAATTTACAAAACGCTTTGCAGACAACATCTACACATATAACTTAATGTGCCTGCAAAACTATTTCATTCTGTTGGACACACAGTTTAGAAATTATGACGTCATACACATTGACACATTTACAATTTGTACAGAAACCAGATGGCAGTTATAAGAGTCGAGGGACATGAAAGGGAAGCAGTGGTTGGGAAGGGAGTAAGACAGGGCTGTAGCCTCTCCCCGATGTTGTTCAATCTGTATATTGAGCAAGCAGTAAAGGAAACAAAAGAAAAATTCGGAGTAGGTGTTAAAATCCATGGAGAAGAAATAAAAACTTTGAGGTTCGCCGATGACATTGTAATTCTGTCAGAGACAGCAAAGGACTTGGAAGAACAGTTGAACGGAATGGACAGTGTCTTGAAAGGAGGATATAAGATGAACATCAACAAAAGCAAAACGAGGATAATGGAATGTAGTCGAATTAAGTCGGGTGATGCTGAGGGAATTAGATTAGGAAATGAGACACTTAAAGTAGTAAAGGAGTTTTGCTATTTGGGGAGCAAAATAACTGATGATGGTCGAAGTAGAGAGGATATAAAATGTAGACTGGCAATGGCAAGGAAAGCGTTTCTGAAGAAGAGAAATTTGTTAACATCGAGTATAGATTTAAGTGTCAGGAAGTCGTTCCTGAAAGTATTTGTATGGAGTGTAGCCATGTGTGGAAGTGAAACATGGACAATAAATAGTTTGGACAAGAAGAGAATAGAAGCTTTCGAAATGTGGTGCTACAGAAGAATGCTAAAGATTAGATGGGTAGATCACATAACTAATGAGGAAGTATTGAATAGGATTGGGGAGAAGAGAAGTTTGTGGCACAACTTGACCAGAAGAAGGGATCGGTTGGTAGGACATGTTCTGAGGCATCAAGGGATCACCAATTTAGTATTGGAGGGCAGCGTGGAGGGTAAAAATCGTAGAGGGAGATCAAGAGGTGAATACACTAAGCAGATTCAGAAGGATGTAGGTTGCAGTAAGTACTGGGAGATGAAGAAGCTTGCACAGGATAGAGTAGCATGGAGAGCTCCATCAAACCAGTCTCAGAACTGAAGACCACAACAACACATTGACGAACGTGGAAAAGTAGCTTTTTTCTAAAATGGAGAGCAAATTATCCAGTTCATATTCGTCCGGTCTTTCATTTTCAAACTATTACAAAATTTTTCTTCAATTACACACTTAAAGGTGAACATTTAACACATAAAATCATTTGTAAATTAATCATACGTTTCAAGATATTTTGTACATGGGGGTCGATTCTTTAAAGAATTAGTGCTTTACTGGTACTTCACTAGCCATTTTATGGTGTATGACGGAGGGTACCGCTATAGTAGTCACCAACAGACCCCTCACACTGACAGCTGCAGTGAGCTTGGCGTGCCTTCTGTCTCAGCCAAAAACGTAACACAATTTTTGTATACGCTCATATGGAAAAGAATCCGCATTGCCGCAGTTATCTATTATTTTGAGTCAGTATTGCAGCGCATATTGTTAGAGTGCTTTGAGTGCCTGCATTCCACGCATTCTACGTTTGAGTTGCCCTTCCGCAGCTCATTATTTAGTGTGGTCGGGACGGTAGCTCACCAAGCTCGATCAGGGGGCTGGCTAACCTCTGTAATAAAAAAGGCAAGTTTGAGTCGATGGTGGTGTGTCATGCGCTATACACAAATAGCTACTGATAGAAAACAACGACGAAAGGTATAGATAGTACGAAAGGGAAAAAAAGGAAGTGGTTAGCCTTACTGCCTCTCGATCTTGAGTTCCCGGCTTCCATTTCCAGCCGGGTTGAGGGTTTTTTTTTTTTTTTTACGCTCAGCGACTGATTATTTACGTTGTTCTCATCGTTTCGTCTCATCATCAGCGACACGCAAACGCCGAAAATAGGAAAATTTCCACTAGGATGCTGAACTACCACAGACGCGGTCTCCCGGCCAGTAGTGCCATATGATCACTTCGTACGCGAGTAACTGAGATAAAGGTATCTTGTAGCACAGCAGAGATGAAGTATGGAAAAGATGATACTCTGAAAGCCATGTACGCGAATCTGCATGTATTGAGATTACGTTTTTTCTTTGAAAGGAAATGGGACAGTGGAGGCTAGTGAAGTAATCTACTTACGACACCGCTCGATTACACCGGCACCATAGTCCGTGAGTGAGTCTGACTCTTCAGCGTTTAGTAAGACGTGCCTGTAATTGTTATGATTTCACTGACAGAAATTTGGACGGAAACTTCGCGCCACCCGTATTCAACCGAGGTATTGCACTTTTCTACATTATCATTCCCAGTTCTTGGCAGTAACAGGCCGGAAGGAGGGAAGATTCCGCTGTTTTGTGGAAGAAGACACCTGATATATTGCGCTCGCTGAAAAGCCTTTTGATCTTCGCCCACACTAATTCTACGGTACCTGAATCGCAATTATAGGGCGACAAGCGGACGACCTTTGGCCTTAGCTTTCAGCCAATAAGTCAACACGCTATGACTTCTCGGCTGGCTCATTCGCACGGACTAGTGTTCAGATAAATATTATTGCAGGGGAAATGTATAGGCTGTAGCCACTCAACCATTCATTCTTCAATGTCAATCTTTGCGGGAGTTTATTCAGTCTGCTTGTTTTAGTAAGGTATATTACAAATTACAACAGTACAGCAAACAATTGCTACCGCACACAGCTAGTTAACGTTAGCTGCGAACAAAGACAAAATGACTATCGGTCGAAGGATTCCGACTTCAGGGATGGCTTAGGCCAGTTGACTTTTTTTACTTTTTTTCTGTATCGCTCAGCTAGCGTTGTGAGGGAGCCCCCCTCGCCTACTGAATTATAAAGAAAGCCTACTTTTGCCCCCTTCGTTCACGAATGTTGCGTGGTTAAAGCAATTGTCGGTAATCCTGCTAGTGCAGTCGAATTCTGACTTTGCCCGTCGTGGTTATTTCGCGAGGTGTATGTTGGAGTTGGATGAGCACAGAATACAGAGTGATTATAATCTAAACAAAGACGAATTTAATGCAGCAGAAATATGAACAGCGATTAACCAAAAACCAAATTACCTTCTATATATTGGGAGATGAATGAATTCTGCTACCGTGGTACTACAACACGAACGAAGCAGTGATATAAGAAGGGAAACACTTAAAATTCAATTAAAACATTTTCTCTTTCAACAGAAATGATGTTTCCCGCATTTAAATTCCATTTCCGGTACCACACTCCAAAAAAAAAAAATTAAAAAAAAAATAAAAAAATAAAAAAAATAAAAAAATAAAAAAATAAAATCTAAAGGGCCGCCGGCCGAAGTGGCCGTGCGGTTAAAGGCGCTGCAGTCTGGAACCGCTACGGTCGCAGGTTCGAATCCTGCCTCGGGCATGATGGATGTTTGTGATGTCCTTAGGTTAGTTAGGTTTAACTGGTTCTAAGTTCTAGGGGACTAATGACCTCAGCAGTTGAGTCCCATAGTGCTCAGAGCCATTTTTTTCTAAAGGGCCAAAATGCAAAGAGTGAAATATGTTTTTGAATAATCCACGGAAGCAAACTCAAAATAAACGGACGAAACTCGAAGGAGTTATACGAATGGGAAGCAAATCGGTATGTGTGATATACACGTACAGACAAAAAAATGACTACAAATGGTTCAAATGGCTCTGAGCACTATGAGACTTAACATCTGAGGTCATCAGTCCCCTAGAACTAAGAACTACTTAAACCTAACTAACCTAAGGACATGACACACATCCATGCCGAGACAGGATTCGAACCTGCGACCGTAGCGGGCGCGTGGTTCAAGACTGAAGCGCCTAGAACCGCTCGGCCACCCCAGCTCGTCAAATGACTACAATTTCAGAGTAGTTCAACGATTCAACGATTGATTCAAGAATAACTTCACAAATGGAGGAAGTCAGTAATGTGCTGGTCCACCCTTCCCTTTGTTGTTGTCCTGAGACTGGTTTGATGCAGCTCTCCATACTACTCTATCCTGCGCAAGCTTCTTCATCTTCCAGTACCTACTGCAACTTATAACCTTCTCCGATTTTTACGCTCCACGCTGCCCTCCAATACTAGATTGGTGATCCCTTGATGCCTCAGAACATGTCCTACCACTCGATCCCTTCTTCTAGTCGTGCCACAAACTGCTCTTCTCCCCAATCCTATTCAATACCTCCTCATTAGTTATGTGATCTACCCATCTAATCTTCAGCATTCTTCTATAGCACCACATTTCGAAAGCTTCTATTCTCTTCTTGTCTAAACTATTTATCGTCCATGTTTCACTTCCATACATGGCTACACTCCATACAAATACTTTCTGAAACGACTTCCTGACACTTAAATCTATACTCGATGTTAACAAATTTCTCTTCTTCAGAAACGCTTTCCTTGCCATTGCCAGTCTACATTTTATATCCTCTCTACTTCGACCGTCATCAGTTATTTTGCTCCCCAAATAGCAAAACTCCTTTACTACTTTAAGTGTCTCATTTCCTAATCTAATACCCTCAGTATCACCCGACTTAATTCGACTACATTCCATTATCCTCGTTTTGCTTTTGTTGATGTTCGTCTTATATATGCCTTTCAAGACACTGTCCATTCCGTTCAACTGCTCTTTCAAGTTCTTTGCTGTATATGAAGTTGTTATTCGGCTTCGCATTGATTGATAGAATAGCTGGCTGGTTTCCTGAGCGATATCGTGCCATATTCTATCCAATCCGCGCACTGGATCGCCCTAATCCCAAGGTGGTTTGAGGACCCTGCGCACAATCCTCCAGACGTTCTGATTTGGGGAGAATTCCGGCGACTTTAATGCCATGGCCTTGTTGAAATGTAAGCCCAGAATGACCTTCCATGAAGGGCATCAAGACGGGGCGCAGAATGTCGTCGACGATCCGCTGTGTTGTAAGAGTGCCACAGACGACAACCACAAGGGTGGATCTTCCCACGAAATTTCAGTCACCAAGTTTCTCTTACGAATGTGACAATATTTTGCTAACGCCGACCTAGTGAAACAAGAGAAATCAGACTTTGCACGGAAAGGTACAGGTGCTCGTTTTTACTGCGCCCTGTTCGAGAGTGGAATAATAGAGAATAATTGTGAAGGGGGTTAGATGATCCCTCTGCCAGGCACTTCAGTGTGATTTGCAGAGCATCCATGTCGATATAGATGTAGATGTTATGAAAAGACGTGGAACCCGAGAGGTTCCTACTGGCTGTCGGGCCGTACGTAGGCCCACAGCCAGGTTTGTATTCTATCACTGCTCGTGGCGAATCTAGACACGTCAATAGGACTCCAATTTCACTGAACAGATTATAATTGTCTTCAGTGGTAAGTCCAGCCTCGAACTGAGTCCCGAAGACCAACGATGACATGTTTGGGAGAGCCTCCAAGCAGCGCCAGCGTACAAACCTCACTGTCACCTGCCATACTCTCCTAGGGCCAAAAGTGACGGTAAGAGATGTCACTTCTTCAAAAAGCAGGACCGCTTTGATTGTCATCCTGAGCATCCTTACAGCACAGCGGTACGTCTACCATGTCCTAAACACCGTTTCCTTGCCCTTCGTGGCAAGCAATTCTAGGCTTACGTTTCAGCATAATAATGCCCGCCTACACGCGTTGAAAGTTTCTATTACTTTTTTTCGTGCGTGCCACATCTTACCTGGGCAGGGAAGGCAGCCGGACCTCCCCGCAAACGAGAACTTATGGAGCACTAGGGACATCCAATCAGCTGCGGATTTTGACGATCTAACGCTCTAAGTGGACAGAATTTGGTTGTATATCCCTCAGCACGGACATCCAACACCTGTATGAATCAGTGCAAAGTAGAATAATAGCTTGCATAAAGGTCAGAGGCGGACCAACGAATTAGTGGCCTGTTCAATTTTTGTAGCTCTTTCCCATGAATTAACCATCCACCTTTTCTGAAATCATAGTCATTTATTTGTCCACGTATGAACATCACATCTACGGATTCCAACCTCATTCCGGTAATTCCTTTGTGGTGCGTCTTTTTTTGTTTTTGTTTTAGAACTTATATTCATTTGGGATCGACTTTTGCAATTCTGTTAAGTGAGGTGTCATAACATTGATTAGCGTGAAGAATGTTCCAATAAAACATTGAAATAATGTTATAATTTCGAATATGTTTACGTATCTGAAACTGTCCAGCTTTCTCCCATTATTATACTTTCCATTTGTGATTTTTTTGGCTTATTTTGATTTATTTTCAAGCCTACAGTCACCTCAAACATCCATTTTTATTATCTTCCAATGGATCAGCCACAGAGTCGCCACCGCGTCTCTGTCTTGTCGGGTCATTTGTCTGCTCGACTCGTTTACCCCAAAACCAAGATTGCTGCGTATTTCGGTCGCTTATTTCGCTTGTTATCCGAAATGCTGCGAGGCCATTTCCCCTGCGGTCGACATTCCCATCTCTGGTCCTCGGGCGTCGCCAGCCGCCGCGGTGCGCGAAAAACCGCGGACCAGAAACGGGCCGGCCGGCGTGATGCGACGCGGCGGTCTGGCCGCCATTTGCAGGAAACCGCAGGAGTGGTCATTCCCCGTCGCCACCACACAGAGCGCGTAATGCTGTCCGTACCCACTGCCACAATACCTACCAAAGAGGGCTGACCATTGACTGCTGCTCATGGCTCCAGCGCACCGTGGCGTTCGTGTGGGAGGGGGAGAATCGTCTTCGATTGATAAGATCGAGGTACAACTTTTCGATTGCTCTACTGGGTTTCCATAGACAGAGCGCAAGAAACTATTTGACAACGACTGAAAAGACGGTTGGAATAAGAGAGCCATTTACAACCGACTGACTACAGGAATGGCTCCTATATGGTAAAATGCTGCAGCGACTGTCTCACCAAAGTTTCGTCAGGAGCGTGGTTGAGATTCTCTGTTGTTTCAACAGATATTTGCAATTTTGTTTTTTTTTTTCACTATTCTGGTAGGGTCACCCCAAATAAAAAGCATCAACCGAAAACGTCAGTCTGTCAAGGTGTCTACTGAGAAACGCTACCATACTGAATGCTTACTACCTGAGCCCCCATCTTACTCTGTTACTCGCTCCTGTGTACGGGAGCTCGTTATGCAGATCTTGGTGCCTCTCGCGTCCATCTAGAAAAGATAACCTGAAGATGCCTAGATAAGGCGAAACGCGTCGTTGAAAAATAAAAAATCAACCAAGACTGTTTTTAACCAATACTGTTAAACACTGGTTTGCTGCATGCCAAATATGGATTGGAAGAATTTCTATACTGAATATTGCTCTGAAATGCACTTACCTGTCCGCAGCTCGTGGTCGTGCGGTAGCGTTCCCGCTTCCCGCGCCCGGGTTCCCGGGTTCGATTCCCGGCGGGGTCAGGGATTTTCTCTGCCTCGTGATGACTGGGTGTTGTGTGATGTCCTTAGGGTAGTTAGGTTGAAGTAGTTCTAAGTTCTAGGGAACTGATGACCATAGATGTTAAGTCCCATAGTGCTCAGAGCCATTTGAACCATTTTTTTTGCACTTACCTCACGTGTTTACACATGTGATGCCGATAGCTATAGATGCCTATAAGGATGCTGGCAAACATAAAAAAATTACTACGTATATTTAATGCTACAGTATGTAGAAATAGTCACATCATTAGAAGTTTGGAAATTTGTGGTAAGGTCTTATGGGACCAAACTGCTAAGGTCATCGGTCCCTAAGCTTACACACTACTTAATCTAACTTAAACTAACTTACGCTAAGGACGACACACACACCCATGCCCAAGACAGGACTCGAACCTCCGTCGGGGGAAGCCGCGCGGACCGTGACACGACGCCCCAGACCGCTCGGCTAACCCGCGCGGCGACATCATTAGAAACTTCCATATAATAGGGCAATAAAGCGCTAGGCTAGACGAAGAATGAGTTACCAAGCCTCCTATTTACGCTGTTGGTATACCTTTTGGGGTATAAGGTCGCGGTCCACGAAACTCTTCTCTTCCTAGCATTTCGCCCAGAACTGCTCTGTACATCTTCAGAAGTGTTGCTCCTCCATTGAGTCTTGCCGACTGACGGGTCGTACGTCTGAGAGCGACGTATATACTGCAGAAACAGGGATGTGGCCGGAATTACGCGTGACAAGCAGATATGGTCATTGTCAAAGATTGTCGTCTGGTCAAAGATAAAAAAAAATGTTTAGCGATACTGTATAGCTAGTGTCCATACGTGGCTAAGTTTCATGGTCTCTTCTTTGCTATTGAAATTATTCCTGTGTTTATGCATTTAAATAGCTTCTCTACATAATCGTCGTAGATGAAACTTCTGATCAGAAAAATTCACTTCATGACTTCCCGTCTGAAGAGTATACTCTGCTATATTCGATTTGTCTATTTTCCCTAGGCATCAAAGACTTTTGTGCTGCTTTAACCGTATATTCACGCTTCTCTTTGTTGTTCCATTATAAACTCTACTAAACGTACACGGAATTTTGTATACGACACACGCTGACATAGGAGGGCATTTATCCCTCCTGGATCGGGGTGCTTGACACATTTCCTTCGTTGGTGTAAAAACCGGTCGAATGTTATGTTTATATGAAATTTTTCCGCTCTTTTCTCTTACTTTTTTAATAAAAGAGAGACAAATTGTATTCTTCCAACCTTGTTTTTCACGTTTTTCCCTCAGCCTTCCGTTATTTGGTTGTCGAATTCTGTTTACTTCTTTCCCAGAGTAACCATTTTTCTCGAAAACCTGCTGTAGATGTTTTAATTCGGCGGCCTGGTATCCCGGCGTGCAAATACTTCTGGTTCTATTGACAAGACTTTTAATGACACCTTTCTTTTGTATCGGATGGTGATTAGAGTTCTTAAGTAAATATTTGCCCATATGTGTTACTTTTCGGAAAACCTTTTGTTCCAAACCTTCATCGGTCCGTCTCATAACTAAAAGATCCAAGTAACTCACAGTTAACGGACTCCATCGATTGTCTTGTATAATGTATCGTCTTTGCTCATAAGGGGAATGCTATTGTACACATGAATAAAGAGGATTATTATAGAAGTAAAATTTTGATTCTTTTATCGTCTCTGCCGGCTGGTGTGGCCGAGCGGTTCTGGGCGCTTAAGTCTGGAACCGCGCGACCGCTGCGGTCGCAGGTTCGAGTCCTGCCTCGGGCATGGATGTGTGTGCTGTCCTTAGATTAATTAGGTTTAAGTAGTTCTAAGTTCTAGGGGACTGATGACCTCAGATGTTAAGTCCCATAGTGCTCAGAGCCATTTGAACCATTTTGTCGTCTGGACGGTACAATATACGAGGCCTGTTCAGAAAGTAAGCTCCGATTGATTGCCAAATTGAAACCACAGTGAACATCAGAAATGTTTTACTTCTAACAATTAGGTACACCTTTCAGCTACTTCTCTACGTAGTCGCCGTTCTGACTTAGACTTTTGTCATAGCGTTGTACCAACTTTTCAATAGCCTCATCATAGAAGGCAGCCGCCAGTGCTTTCCGCCAATTCTCCACGCTGGCCTACACCTCGTTGTCTGTGTCAAAATGTTGTCTTCAAAGACAGCGGTTCATGTGACCAGAGAGCATCTTCATTGCCCCTGCAGAATGCGGATGAGAATTGTCTTGAAGAAGAAACAGCACGACAGTTATGTAATGTTAGCTGCATAGCTTCGGGCGAAATTTCTCACCAGGCCCTCGTACTTGGCGGCAGACACTATTTTCTAGACATCTTTACGCACTCACTGCGAGCTCAGAAATGAGAAGAGCGACGTGATGCTAACTGGGGTTATACTAGAGACACTACCCAACACATCTGTGCAAAGCTTTATCGGATTTTCATAGTCGTTTCCATTTCGCGACCGATCGGAGCTTACTTTCTGAACGCCCCTCGTACTTAAGAAAGACTGCACGGACGGGTACTCAGGAAACAAAGAATGTGATAAAGTCACATATTTTTATTTAAAAATAAGAAAAGATATCTTCATTTAAGACTGAAACTTTGTTTGTAAGACTTTATGGCCTACGCAAAATTCATAAAATTGATCTTCCTCTGAGGCCGATTGTTAGCTACCAGTTTTCCCATGTACGAAGTACCAAGAAATCTGGCAGCTCATGTAGAACCATATGTTGGGAAAATGGACTCTTATATAAAAGATTCGCGTCATTTTATAGAGAAAATTGAGGGGCTACTTCTCGCTCTTCAATATATCATTATCAGTTTCGATATAGTGTCTTCATTCAATACGAAATTATGATTTTTATAACGGATATTTTTCCAGGAGATTTGCGTGCTCATTTCAGACACTGAGTTACTTCCAGTCAGTTCTAGTAGGATGATGAATTTTATGAAAACTTGATGGTGTAGCAGTGGGTAACCCATTAGGTCCTGCTATAGCTAATTTCTGTGTAGAGAAATTCGAACAGTCAGCTTTAGAAAAAGCACATAAGAAACCATCCCGCTGGTATCGGTTTGGGTATGAAACCTTTATGGTCTCGCCACATGGTGAAAAACGCTTTATAAGAATTCTTTGGTTTTCTAAATAATATAAATCCAAAAATCCAGTTCACCATGGAAATAGAAAATGACAGTAAAAACTCTTTCTCGGATTACTTATGCGACAGAACGACAGAAGATCTGAGCATAAGGTTTATCGAAAAGTACCACACACGGACAGGTATTTACATAAGATTTCAACGCTGGGGCATCAACAACTGTCAGCGTGCGAACCATTCAACGAAACATCATTGTTAGAGGCTTTCCGATCCGAAGGCCCACTCGTGTAGCCTTGGTTACTGCACGACACAAAGCTTTACGCATCACCTGGGCCCCTCAACACCGACATTGTACTTTTGATGAGTGGAAACATGTTTGTTGCGTGGTCGAACGAGTCTCGTTTCCAGTTGTGTTGAGCGGATGGACTTCTACGGGTATGGAGAAATTCATGGATCCATGGACCCTGCAGGGGACTGTTGAAGCTGGTGGAGGCTCTGTGATGGTGTGGGGCATGTGCAGTTGGAGTGATATGGAACCACTAATACGTCTAGATACGACTATGACAGGTGACACGTACCTAAGCATTTTGTCTGATCACCTGCATCCACTCATGTTCAAAAATGGTTGAAATGGCTCTAAGCACTATGGGACTTAACTTCTGAGGTCATCAGTCCCCTAGAACTTAGAACTACGTAAACCTAACTAACCTAAGGACATCACTGACATCCATGCCCGAGGCGTGATTCGAACCTGCGACCGTAGCACTCGTGCGGTTCCATCCACTCAAGTCCACTGTGTATTTCGACGGACTTGGGCAATTCCAGGACGACAATGTGACACCCCACATCTGAATTGCTACAGAGTGGCTCCAGGAACACTTTTCTGATTGTAAACACCTCTGCTGGCCGCTTAACTCCTCCGACATGAACATTATTGAGAATATCTGGGATGCCTTGAAAAGTGCTATTCAGAAGAGATCTCCATTCCCTCGTAGTCTTACGGATTTATGAACAGCCCTGCAGTATTCAAGGTGTCACTTCCCTGCAGCACTACTTCAGACATTACGCGAGTCCACGCCACGTCGTTTTGCGGCACGTCTGCGTGCTCACGGGCTCCCTACACGACACTAGGCAGGTTTACCAGTTTCTTTGGCTCTTCACTGTATATGTTTATTTGAGTCTGTAATCGAATCTCTTTTAAGTAGAGTGGTGCTACTGAGTTCCGTTCTTAATATATAATCATTCCTGTTCTACATGACTGCGATAGTGTCGACAGGGTGGAAAACGGCTGTAGGAGGAGATTATTTCGATGCTTGAGGAACGTTCACTGTAGGCCCTAGGTCAGCGGATATACCTTACCAGGCCACGTAGCTGGGACCGTGGCTTCGCCTTTTGATACACCCACTCACCTGCCCCGTATGAGGAGAACACCAAGAGGGGAACGGACTCCAGCCACCTAGTGCCTGGATCGCAGACCGTTGGGAGACGCTTGCGATGCAGGAAAAATTTCACGCCGAGGACAGAAAGGGTGCCCAGCAAAAGCACAGGGTGGAGTGGTCGAGGACAGACCTGGAGAACCAGGAAGCTCTCGCAGCACAAGAGCCGTCTGACAGTGAGTTCCCTACCCTCTCGGAAGAATGAGTGTAGGAGTGTCACGCTGAAAGTTCTGCATGTGGAAGCAGGGCAGCCTCTCCAACCCGTATCACTCAGGGTTTCAATGTGGGTGTAGTGAACTGCAAGATCCGCGACACCTGCTGCAGTGCTATATGAACCTTGCACAGTAGAAGAATGGTACGGCGCACCAGTGCCTGGAGTAGGGCGTGGTGAGGTACTGAGCTCCGGAAAAACAAAACTCTTACACTGGCATTTTCTTCCACCTACCTGAGGCCTTAAAGGAATCTGACACAATTTAAAAAACTCAATATTCAAGAAATCAAAACACAGTTTATAAAAAGCAAACGGAAGTGCAAGCAAGAATCAACTAAACTTATTACAGTTAAAAGAATACTGAAAGACAATTCACCGCAATTTTAGCAGCCATTCCTCAGTTAATCTATTACAGATACCTCGGCAGTCTTCAAGGAGATTGAACGCAGTTAAAAACAAAATCCTCTTCAATTGAAAGTCATACTTTACCACTTACAAGATCAACAGATACAATAACTTCAGTGAATAAAAGTAATAAGTACAATCTGCTTCTTTGCAGTAAGGCCGTTGATTCAACATATCAATCAAGGTCGGCTCGTTACAGATGGTTTACAAATTACGAAGGCAACTCGCGCTGATCAGCCACTTTGCTACATCACAAAGGAAGCGAAATGGTGCACGTGCCTAACATGTAACTGCACTACTGGTCATTAAAACTGCTACACCACGAAAATGACGTGCTACAGACGCGAAATTTAACCGACAGGAAGAAGATGCAAATGATTAGCTTTTCAGAAAATTCACACAAGGTTGACGCTGGTGGTGACACCTCCAACGTGCTGACATGAGAAGAGTTTCCAACCGATTTCTCATACACAAACAGTACTTGACCGGCGTTGCCTGATGAAAATTTGTTGTGATGCCTCGTGCAAGGAGGAGAATTGCGTACCATTGCGTTTCCGACTTTGATAAAGGTCGGATTGTAGCCTATCGCGATTGCTGCTTCTCATATCGCGACATTGCTGCTCGCGTCGTCGAGATCCAATGACTGTTAGCAGGATATGGAATCGGTGGGTTCAGGAGGGTAATACGGAACGCCTGCTGGATCTCAATAGCCTCGTATCACTAGCAGGCGAAATCACAGGTATCTTATCCGCATGGCTGTAACGGATCGTGCAGCCACGTCTCAATCCCTGAGTGAGCAGGTGGGAAAGTTTGCAAGACAACAACCATCTGCACAAACAGTTCCACGACGTTTGCAGCAACATGGACTATCAGCTCGGAGACCGTGGCTGCGGTTACCCTTGACGCTGCATCACAGACAGGAGCGCCTGCGATGGTGTACTCAACAACGAACCTGGGTGCACGAATGGCAAAACGCCATTTTTTCGGATGAATCCAGGTTCTGTTTACAGCATCATGATGGTCGCATCCGTGTTTGGCATCGTAGTGAACGCACATTGGAAGCGTGTATTCGTCATCGCCGTACTGGCGTATCACCCGGCGTGATCGTATGGTGTGCCATTGGTTACACGTCTCGGTCACCTTTTGTTCCCATTGACGGCACTTCTAATAGTGGAAGTTACATTTCAGATGTGTTACGATCCGTGGCTCTACCCTTCATTCGATCCCTGCGAAACCCTACATTTGAGCAGGATAATGCACGACCGCATGATGCAGCTCCTGCACGGGTTTTTTTCGATACAGAAAAAGTTCGACTGCTGTCCTGGCCAGCACATTCTCCAGATCTCTCACCAATTGAAATCGTCTGTTCAATGGTGGCCGAGCAACTGGTTCGTCACAATACGCCAGTCAGTACTCTTGATGAACTATGGTATCGTGTTAAAGCTACATGGGCAGCTGTACCTGTACACGGCATCTGAGCTTTGTTTGACTCAATGCCCAGGCGTATAACGGCCAGAGGTGATTGTTCTGGGTACTAATTTCTCAGTATCTATGCACCCAAACTGCGTGAAAATGTAATCACATGTCAGTTCTAGTATAATATATTTGTCCAATGAATACCCGTTTATCATCTGCATTTCTTCTTGGTGTAGCAATTTTAATGGCCAGTAGTGCACATAAATGGAATATACCCATTGAACGGGCCATGGAAACGAAATTCATACAGAAAATAATTACAGGTGTAGTAGTACACACCTGTGTGCATGGAAATCGCAATATGTATGTGTTATCAATTCATTTGTACAAGAGAAGTTCACGTTATGCGAAAGACAAGAGTTGTTGTGTGGTGTTAAAACCAATGAGTCTCTGGAGAAGTAACTAGGTACAGGTTGGCGTCACCACACCAAAAACCCATTATAAAACGCGTCGATAGCCTCTGTCATTCTTATTTTACTTTGGTAAAGCGTTGCCAGGGATGTTGTAATAGAATGGATCTCCAATGAAACAAAACCACTGGTAGAGGTTTAACGTACTAAGACACATGAGATTGAACATAATTCAGTTTTGTGATTAAATTCCAGAAAATCATCTGTGGAATACGCCTGCATGACGGTTACCTCCAGTCCACTACAACGCACCACGCACAGGGACAATGACTGCCAAATGACACACTTCCTTACGGCTGCGCCAACTCCACCCCAATGAGCGTATAAAAACTGGATGTGACCCGTCCGTTGCGCAGCTGACCGCTTCTGCCCCGAGGCGCCATCGACACCATGCAGGATACTTAAAATGACAGAGCTCTAGCAGGCATGTACAGAACTAAATTTCCTTAGCTGCCTCTTCGCATGCCCCCTATCGGGTCGTCCAGAAATATGTCACCCGACGACGAAGCAGCAAGGTCTCTGGTCACACGCGTACTCATCGATATGAAGCGGTGCATGGCTCAAAGATGATTTTAAAGAAAATAGGCAGCCCATTTCGGTAGCAATTTTCGAGAAATATCTTGCCTGAACGGACACGGAAGTCAAACAAAACGTTTACTGAGTCGTTAAATTTTTTATTCTTCCTGCAACACCTGAAGTCCCTATTTTATAGACAAAAATAGTCGCGAACCATTACTCAATGACAAATTATTTCTGAATGACGAGAGTACATTTTTCTTTCTTTCTAACTAGTACCGATACATATGAAGACTCATAAAGCGCTTACATCAAGGACGTATCAGGTTTATATCATCCCGATAACACAGAAGGCATCAAAGACGCAGGGTGAGAGAAATAATCGAGTGTTACTGGCAGCCAGCCAAGTTTCTGACATGAGAGAAACTGTCAGTTTTGCATTGTTCACGGAGGTAAAAACGTACTGGCCGCACAACCAGGCCGGCCGCTGTGGCCGAGCGGTTCTAGGCGCTTCAGTCCGGAGCCGCGCTGCTGCTACGGTCGCACGTTCGAATCCTGCCTCGGGCATGGCTGTGTGTGATGTCCTTAGGTTAGTTAGGTTTAAGAAGTTCTAAGTCTAGAGGACCGATGACCTCAGATGTTAAGTCCCATAGTGCTTGGAGCCATTTGAGCGCACAACCAGTTAAATATTAATTTCGATCTTCTTAAATACAGTGTGATCACATGACACCACTCTGATTTCCAGACACAATAAAAAAGCTATGAGAAAGAGATACGTACTGGAAGAAAATGAAACACTTACAGCCGTTCTTAAGATCTTATTTACTGTGAAGCTGCCAGTTTCGGCGCTTCAGTGCACCATCTTCACGCCCCAGTTAATGCTGAAGGGGTTACCACGTTCCCTATATGCGATGCAGCAGTGGCTAAAATAACCGGTTTACGCAGACTACCTGTAATTGTGATGTCATCTGACTAAACCGGTTATGTTGGCCGCTGATGCATCCCATATATGGATCGTGATAACTAATTCAGCATCATTTAACGCCTGAAGATGGTGCACTGAAGCGCCGAAACTGTTAGTTTCACAATAAATGACATCTTAAAGACGGCTGTAGGTGTTTCATTTTCTTACAGGCCACTAGTCACAAGTATGAACCAACAAAGTGTGCTTTTGGCCTTGTCGTAAAATACACTGAAAAGCCAAAGACTCTGGTACACCTGCCTAATATCGTGTAGACCCCCAGTGAACACGCGGAAGTGCCGCGACGTGGCATGGACTCGACTAATGTCTAAAATAATGCTGGAGGGAACTGACAACATGAGTCCTGCAGGGCTGTCCATAAATCCATAAGGGTACAAGGGGATGGAGATCTCTTCTGAACAGTCATCCCAGATATGGTCAATACTGTTCATGTCTGTTGAGTTTTGAGGTCAGCGGAAGTGTTTACACTCAGAAGAGTGTTGCTGGAGCCAGTCTGTAGCAATTCGGGACGTGTGGTATGTCGCATTGTCCTGCTGGAGTTTCCATTTTCTAACTCACTTAAAGTTTGATAAACTGCCATTGTATCAGTAGCAACTGATCTAACAAATACGCCAGACACTTGCTGTCTTGTATAGTTGTTGCCGACCGCAGCGCCGTATTCTGCCTGTTTACATATCTCTGTATTTGACTACGCATGGCTATGTGTTCTTTGGCTTGTCAGTGCAACTGAAAAAAAACTTAATATGTTTCTATATGGACTCCTTTATAGCCCGTAAAATGTCTAGAAGATACTGTAGCCCAGTCCATGCATGCACAATTATATCTGGGGTTATGGAGGCTATTGTTATCACAATTCTTCTGCAGAGATTCTCAAGGTCACATATAGGCGAGGTATACACAATGTCCTTCACACAACTCCACAGGAAGAAAACCAGACGGATTACCAGAGAAGAATTATGTCCGGAGATTGTGGTAGTCACTTGCTTGGCCCGCTGCATATTACCCATTGCAGTGGAAATGTTCCATCCAGGTACTCAAGAGAATTTAAACTGCAGTGGTGTGGTGCACCATCCTGCAGGAAGACCACGTTTGACTGAAAAGAAAGAAGCTGAGGGACAGCAAATAGCTGAAGCATGTCGATATAAATGGCTCTTTTACTGTTTTGTTCACGAAGCGCGCTGCGACATTCAACTTTTCACTGTTTTTGACATGTTTGCGAATAATATAGGGGTTTCCTCACCATAGATGAGAATGTTTTGTCGAATAACCTTCCCACGTGGGTGGAAGATTGCTTGATCAGAGAAAATGACGTTTTATAGGTAGTTGGTGCTTTGCAAGGTCCAGAGCAACTTGTCAATCGTAAATTCGAGTTGAAGTTGCAGGTCGTTTCGCTTCAGTGCTAGTACAATTTAAACTTCGAAAGCGTGGAAGTGAAGTCTTGTATGCAGCACCTTGTGAAGTGCTGGGCGAAGGGCGGTTATCTTTCCTAATGCTCGTCAAAATGACATTGATGGACCTTATTGAAAGTCCTCTCATATCTCTTGTAGTATTTCATCAGATGTGGTCACTTTGAGATTCACAACGAAAATTTCTTTGGTCAGCAGTGTGGGATTTCGTTTCCAAAACCAATTGGACTTCCTCTAGAGCTATAGTAATTTCTGATAATTATTTTGAACCTGAAACAAAATAAAAGGTATATTCAGAAAAGAATCTGCACAAAACGTTTTGAGTTCCTGTACATGATGCCGCAAATTACAACTGTCTACTTCTTCTTCTTCTTCTTTTTTTTTTTTTTTTAATTGCTTTTGGAAACGAGGGAGGCCTGACATGGACACCCTGTATATACTTGTAATGTTGAAACATGAAACATAGTTCATTCTCTCTTACATACAAAGAAAGGTCGCCGCCTCAACAGAGGACGTTAATTCCTTTGAAAAGTGGCTTGCTGACAACCTGACCGCTCTGCACCCGCTGTGGGAAGTCGACATGGAGAATGGTAGAGAAGTCACGTGTGGACTGATAACCATTGTCGGTGAACGTCGAGTCCAAGCCACAAGCGCCCTATCGCCGCGGACGTGGTCTTGTCCTGTCTCATTTGTGGGCTTTAGTTCCGCGGCGGCTGACTAACACTTCTAAAACATCGTCTCTCGGCCTCGCTGGTCTCTTGCAAACCAACATGGGCGCGCCGAACTGTTCACGAAATGAGCAAGAAACTTTATTTTGTTCATTAAAATCTACTGATTATGCTTTAACTGTCCCTGAAGGATACCCACAGCTTGTCTAACCTGAACAGACTCAGGTATACTTGTATGAGGTATCCTAACATTGTCAGTTTCGGTGGAGAATTGCTACCTTGCAAAGCAAATCTCGTTCTGAAATGTGGTACCACTTTGTTTCTTCTACACAAGTAAAGAATTTGGATCGATCAGACGGAAATTATTGTATTTACCAAACATAAAAATGTGGCTAGTAGAGACCTCCGTACCACCGAAGTAGTTACTGAATAAGTCGACTTTCTGGCAGGTATCAACAATGCACGGTAGTCCCAGGCCAAATACGGTTAGGCAAAAGCTGTGCCAAAAATGGATGGCAACGCAGATTAGCAACACTTTACAATGACCTACAGATAAAAGCTTTCAATATTTAAATGAAGTATGAATATGATGTATTTCGGTATAAATCAACGCTCAGCTGCACAGATCCGTCCTCGAACCTGGTATAGTCCTAAATCCAGCTAACGCTGACTAACATAACTTGCATAGTGTGAAACATCGCCCTAGAAAAATTTATAAATGACAGTGCTGGAAAACCTCTGCGTTATTTCATTTTCAAACAGCTGAGCAAATCTGACATTTCTCTCTTTACTTATTCCGATCATCACTAAATTGACACAATATTTTTAGCGCAACGCAATCTGACTCTGAGTAATCCCTACAAAAGAATGGCCCTGACTCACAATAAACTATATCTTTCATGAATCACTTACCTCATAAAAATCTTCGTTACTCAACCTACTGCAATACAGCGCGCGCCAATACTGCCAGCTAAATAAAAGATTCTAACTACTGAAGGAACTAACTACTGATAGGCATAGTTAGCAAATGAAAGATTTCGATAGAGAACAAACAACGTATTTACCTTAATAGTGTTCAAAAGTCATAATACATATATTAGATCATGACATCCAGTCTTATAAATTTCCTTTTTTTGACGGACACACTTCCAGATCGTCCTCTCTCAAAACTCTGCCATCTCTCTCCCCACATCCACCACTGCTGGCGGCTCACCTCTAACTGCGCAACGCTACGCGCTGTTCACATCCAACTGCCCAACACTACAATAGCGAATATTCCAGCAATGCAAACCAGCCACAGACTGCACACAGCACAGTCAGTGATTTTCATATAGAGCGCTACGTGGCGTTACCAGCATAAACACCTAAGCAGCCTACTTGCAAGTGTGCTGTTTGACTCTTCTTGCGGACGACCACAGAGGAGTCCTGAGACACCGATGGGGCGTGTGACTATTTGTATCCTAACGTGCCGGATTGGTGTCCACTTGGTAACTATTTCTGCGACTTGAACCGAAGGCCTAACACAGTCCTTGTCTGTACACCATCTATAGAGTCAGCCTTAACTATGTTGCGCCTGAGTCGTAGGGTAGCGTTCTTCTACGTAGGCTGTGTGTATCTTCTGGAGGACACAGCAGAAGTAATACGTAATGAGGTTAATACACTGCATAACACAACGAATAGGTCACTTTTACGAAAAGCCGTATTTATCTCACATTGTTTGAAATGGTTCAAATGGCTCTAAGCGCTATGGGTCTTAACATCTGAGGTCATCAGTCCCCTAGACTTAGAACTACCTAAACCGAACTAACCTAAGGACATCACACACATCCATGCCCGAGGCAGGATTCGAACCTGCGAACGTAGCAGCTGCGCGGTTCCGGACTAAAGCGCCTAGAACCGCTGGCCTACCTGATATTGCGACGTGGTAATTTGAAATTTTGCTAAAATGTTCCTACAACCTTTCTTTGTCTAAGTGCCAAAGCTTGGCACCCTGCACTTCACCCCCGAGCACGGCAACGCTTCAAGCATCGACAGAAACGCCAGAACTGAGAAGTTCATGTGAGTTGCAAGATCAGCTAATGATGTTACATTGACTTCAGATTACACCACAATTCTGCCCAACTTCACCGCGAACGTGTCACACGATGGAAAGACTACCACATCCTCTCTTAACCAAATTTCACTCTCTCTTTTGACGCCTCTGCGCTGGAGGTCAGAATGTGTGGCCAAGCTTTGAAATCACGCTATTGTCTTACGGATCGACGAGGAAGACATCTGAGACACCGCATCTCAGAATCGACACGACAATGTCTCAGGAGGTGCTGCGGACGACCCACACATTTCGCGGTCAGAAACGACGGTTCTTAGTGCGATGGGCAGCAGGAAGTCATTCTTCAGAGTGTTCGACACTGATGAAGCCTCCGGGTGATACAACCTTCTCTAAGGATTACGATATCAGTGTACATGATCTGATCCCTTTGGAGTGTAGCAGGATCGCGATTTGTGCTCTGGTAAGCAGGGTGGACCACTGGGAACTGTTCAAAACCATTCGTTGAAATTTGAAGGTGATCCGGATTAGCAGAGGGTGCTTTCTCAGGCCTCCTGAGTGGCGCCCCTTCTTTGGCGTGATATAAGGGGGGCCCAACACCGACACGTGCGAGAACAAAAGCCGAGCGGTTGTAGGCGATTCAGTCCGGAACCACCCGGCTGCTAGGGTCGCAGGTTCGAATCCTGCCTCGGGCATGGATGTGTGTGATGTCCTTAGGTTTAAGTAGTTCTAAGTCTAGGGGACTGATGACCTCCAATGTTAAGTCCCATTGTGCCTAGAGCCGTTTGAACCATTTGCAAGAACAAAGTGGCAAAGAATCCGCGCAAGCACCATTTCCCCTGCCTCCCATCTTCGGTTGCATCCTCGGCGCCACCTGTGCATATCTGTGAAAGTGTGCAGTTCCTGTAGAGAGACTTTCAGGACCATTCAGAGGACTGGCGCTCCACACATGCTCTGGCGCCTGGCGGTACACAGCCCTTCGACAACCCTTAGATTCCGCAAGCCTGTCAACATGTACTAGACTTACAGCGATGTGGCACTCAGCTGAATGAGTAACAAAGTCTCTGTATAGGTACTTTTGTAAAGTGCTCGGATAAGTTGTTCAGGTGGCACCGACGGTTAGGCTGAACTGGAGAGCCTTAGAGGCACCCTTTTCCATTTTACTAACGCACAGGTTAATGTTCTATCCTCCCTGTAATCTCCCCAAAGGAGGAAGCGCAACAGAAGGGCTGAATAATCATAAACACACTTTGCTTCTTTGGATCAGGTTCAGATTTCGTCGAACGGTTTTGAACAGTCTCTTGTGGTTCCACCCTGCATAGCAGAGCAGAAATTATGGTCGGACTACACTTTAAAGAAATCAGATCACGTAAAATGGGGTTGCAGCCCACGATGCCTTAGAGAACAGATGAATCGCCCGGTGGATTTCAGGAGTGTCAAAAATTTTCAAGAACGTAGTCTTGTTGCTAATAACACAGCAAACAGTCGTTTCCCACCGCGAAATTTGTGGTTATCAACGCCCAAACGGACGGGGTGGTTCCATTGACGCCGTTTATGTCACCTTCTAAGATCTTTTCGTCTTGATTCTGAATGGCGGTATCTGAAATCGTTTCCTGGTCTACCCATAAGAAAATCGCGAGATTTTAACGCAGGGCGTCGCATTCTGGCCTCCATCGCAGAGGCATCAAAAGAGAGAGTGAAATGTGGGTAAGAGGGGTGCGGCAACTTTCCCTTCGTGTGACACGCTCGCGGTGGCATTGGGCATAATTTTGTAGAAATATGGTGCCAATGTGACATCATTAACGCACCTTACACCTCACATGAACTACTGAGCACTGGCTTCTGCCTTCGCTTGTGCTGGCACCTTCATGTTGGAAGCGTCGCCGACCTCGACGGTGAAGTCGTAGTGCGCCATACTATTTCTGCATTACAGAGCAGTGTTGTAGGCAACTTTCTCCCAAATTTAAATATTCTGCGTCCCAATAAGAGACAATTAGACCACTGATCACTCCGTCTTCAGGCCACGGGTGGTCTACCGGGACCATCCGACCGCCGTGTCATCCTCAGTGGCAGGCCGGATTGGCTGTGCGGTTCTAGGCGCTACAGTCTGGAACCGAGCGACCGCTACGGTCGCAGGTTCGAATCATGCCTCGGGCATGGATATGTGTGATGTCCTTTAACCTAAGGTTTAATTAGTTAGGTTTAATTTGTTCTAAGTTTTAGGAGACTGATGACCTCAGAAGTTAAATCGCATAGTGCTTAGAGCCATTTGAACCATTTGAGCCATCCTCAGTGGAGGATGCGGATAGGAGGGCCGTGGGGTCAGCACACCGCTCTACCGGTCGTTATGATGGTATTCTTGATCGAAGCCGCTACCATTCGGTCGAGTAGCTCCTCAATTGGCATCACGAGGCTGAGTGCACCCCAAAAAACGACAGCAGCGCATGGCGGCCTGGATGGTCACCCATCCAAGTGCCGACCACGCCCGACAGCGCTTATCTTCGGTGATATCACGGGAATCGGTGTAACCACTGCGGCAAGGCCGTTGCCGTTAAGAGACAATTAGGGGTTTCCAAAATTGACCCTTTAATTGCGCTGTGCTGTATACATCCAAGAATTTTATCTTTGATAGAGTTCATTGAGGAATATCCGATACATGCCTTTTCGGCTGTGAGTCTTAAACCGAAGTGTTAAAAGAATGTTGACCACAAAAGTAAGAAAAAAGGGGCGTCTTCATTTTTAATGGCGTTCTTTCGGTTTGTCGACATTGCTGGCACAGTGGCCTAAATGCTGGAACTTTGTTAGATGGTACCTTGTGATAGGATATGATGCAGTCTGCAACCTATTATTCAGTCGAAAGAGCGGGCTTCCTTTCCTTAGGCAGCAGACAGCTGTAGACTATGGAGGGCACGTTGTGACGTCCAGTAGCTCCTTGCAGACGATTCGCGCACTGCATGCTGTAATTCTCTGTCCTTTTGACGCTCGCCTTGCTACCGACAGGAAAGGTGAGTGAAGGAGCTACCACTGCAGGGAATAGGAACGTGGCAGGCGATTCGGCTGAGTGATAAGACCGCCGCAGACACTGTGCGGGCAACAGGTGGGGGACCCGTCACGCTTTCGCGGCGAAGCGTTCGTAGCGGCGAACGGAAGATCGCGCGTCAGGCGGTACTGCAATTCGTTTGGCCGCCTACGTGATCCATGCGTTGTACCTTCGCGACTGTAGAATATGTGGCTGTCGATATGGAAGATATGAAGGATCCAGTACTGGAGTTTATCACAGGTTTGGAAGACACTATCAAGGCGGTAGGTGCAGACAAAATACACTACTGGCCGTTAAAATTGCTACACCACGAACATGACGTGCTACAGACGCGAAATTTAACCGACAGGAAGAAGATGCTGTGATATGCAAATGATTAGCTTTCCAGAGCATTCACACAAGGTTGGCGCCGGTGGCGACACCTACAACGTGCTGACATGAGGAAAGCTCCCAACCGATTTCTCATACGCAAACAGCAGTTGACTGGCGTTGCCTGGTGAAACATTGTTATGATGCCTCGTGTAAGGAGGAGAAATGCGTACAATCACGTTTCCGACTTTGATAAAGGTCGGATTGTAGCCTATCGTGATTGCGGTTTATCGTATCGCGACATTGCTGCTCGCGTTGGTCGAGATCCAATGACTGTTAGCAGAATATGGAACGCCGTGCTGGATCCCAACGACCCCGTATAACTAGCAAGCGAGATGACAGGCATCTTATCCGCATGGCTGTAACGGATCGTGCAGCCACGCCTCGATCCCTGAGTCAACAGATGGGGACGTTTTCAAGACAACAACCATCTGCACGAACAGTTCGACGACTTTTTCAACAGTATGGACTATCAGTTCGGAGACCATGGCTGCGGTTACCTTTGACGCTGCAGCACAGACAGGAGCGCCTGAGATGGTGTACTCAACGACGAACCTGGGAGCACGAACGGCAAAAGTCATTTTTTCGGATGAATCCAGGTTCTGTTTACAGCATCATAATGGTCGCATCCGTGTTTGGCGACATTGCAGTGAACGCACTTTGGGAGCGTGTATTCGTCATCGCCATACTGGTGTATTATCCGGCGTGATGGTATGGGGTGCCATTGGTTACACGTCTCGGTCACCTCTTGTTCGTATGTTGCAGGTCCTGTAGGGGCCTTTCTGGATACAGAAAATGTTCGACTGCTTCCCTGTCCAGCACATTCTCCAGATCTCTCACCAATTGAAAACGTCTGGTCAATGGTGGCCGAGCAACTGGCTCGTGACAATACGCCAGTCACTAATCTTGATGAACTGTGGTATTGTGTTGAAGCTGCATGGGCAGCTGTACCTGTACACGCCATCCAAGCTCTGTTTGACTCAATGCCCAGGCTTATCAAGGCCGTTATTACCGTCAGAGGTGGTTACTGTGGGTACTGATTTCTCAGGATTTATGCACCTAAATTGCGTGAAAATGTAATCACATGTCAGTTCTAGTATAATATATTTGCCCAATGAATACCCGTTTATCAGCTGCATGTCTTCTTGGTGTAGCAATTTTAATGACCAGTAGTGTACCTTCGGAATTTCTAAAATCATTGGGGGAAGCGACAACAAATCGATTTTTCAAGCTGTCTTTCTGTTTGATTTTTATATTTTTGTGCTAAATTTTAAGTCAGCATGAATATTGGTATTTCCAAAATGAAAAGTGTTATTATGAGAGAATCCGGTAAGTAATGCAACCTTCCCCCCCCCCCTTTTTAATAAAAATGTGGAATTTGTTGTGGAACATCGTGTATTCCCACTTCAGTCATTATAACTTCATGAAGTTTCCATACATGGCTGCTCTATACATAGCCTTCAAAATGGCGTCTATACAGAGGTGTGTTCGAAGCAGAGGCCTGTTATTGAGTTTCTTTCGGCGGAAAACCAGAGCATCCCAGGTACTCGTAGGCACTTGGAGAGAGTCTAAGAAACCTAGCAATGTGCAAAATCATGTTTAGTCGTTGGGCGAAGCGGCTGTAATCACCGCAACAAAGTCGCGCAAACCTGTGCGATCGCCCGCGTGCCGGCCGGCTGCACACATTGTTGGAGCATTCGGATATTGTCATTCGAGGTGATCGATGGATCACAGTGAAACATCTCGCAGCTCTACTGGTCGTCTCTGTTGGTAGTCCTGACGCACTCGTCTTCGAGGCGTGTGCCCATTGTGTTCCTCACAGCCTAATAGTAGACCATAAAGAGCAACGAAGGACCATCTGTGCGGAATTGTTTGCGTGGCAAAAGGCTTATCGTGGCAGTTTTTCGTCAAACGTCCTCACAGGCAATGAAACATGGGTTCATCACTTCGACCCGGAAATAAAACGGGAATCTATGGAGTGGCGCCGAACCACATCCCTTCTGGAGAAAAAGTTCAGAGCCATACCCCTCAGATAGTAAAGTCATGGCGGCGGTGTTCTGGACTGAAACGCTTATTCCGTTTGATCTTACGGTACAACAATCGATTCTGAAATTTATTGTGTTACATTCAAGAAATTGAAGAAACTACTTCACCATGTTCGTCGCAACAAAAGTGTGAACGAACTTCTCCTTCTCCATGACAACGCAAGGGCTCAAACAAATCTGCGCACCCAAGAGGATCTCGCAAAGCTTCATTGGTCTGTTCTTCCTCATCTAACTTACAACTCTGGTTTTGCACCTTCCGACATCCATTAGTTTGGCGCACTGAAGAATGCACTACGCGGGATGATGGGGAGGTTACTGACGGAGAAAGACGTTGGCACAGAAGGCTACTGACACCATGCAGGTATAAAGGCCCTTCCAGTAAGGCAGCGTAAGGAAAAGAGATTTTGTAGTGAAAAGAGTGACGAATAGTATGGAATGCTGGAATCCTGAATAAAACCAACTAGCTTTCAGAAAAAAAAAAAATGCGTTGCATTACTTATCGAACGCCGCTCATATCATTAACTAAAATTCAGTACTTGATAATTAATATCTATATTTGTTAACAAGCATACACAGTGTCCTAGGAGGAGTGGTCAGGACGGCCGGGGTGGCCGAGAGGTTCTAGGCGCTACAGTCTGGAACCGCGCGACCGCGACGGTCGCAGGTTCGAATCCTGCCTAGGGCATGGATGTGTGTGATGTCCTTAGGTTAGTTTGGTTTAAGTAGTTCTAAGTTCTAGGAAACAGATAGAAATTAAGTCCCATACTGCTCAGAGCCATTTGAACAATTTTTTTGAGGAATGGTCAATATTCGGGGATATGAGAGGAACGATCATTTGAAGCAAAACTTGTAGGAAAATACATATCTTAAGTCCTGTGAGCAGTTCTTCATCCTCAATGCTGTGAAAAATATCTCTTCTACTGCTACCTCTGTCCTTTCCGTATTTTGGGGGAAGTAATACGGACCTAAATAAGAAAAATATCTAGTAAACATTGGCTCTGAATGCCTATTTCTTTCAATCGACTGAAGCGAATGCTGGGATGCTATCTGTGGACAAGGTCCAGTTGTATCACTCCTCATACTCCTCCCTCATACACGTCCTCTCTGAGCTTGAGTTCGCTTTCTAATCGTCAGAAGTTAAAAACCTGATTTTCCTCCCCTCCTCGATCGAGGTCCAACCTTATTGACTGTAATCTACCAGTGTTCGTGAGGTAATATTACACTGTTATGGTCCACTTTACCTAAATTACTCTGGTTTGTGCCCTCAGTTGGGCTGCAAATCCCTATCAATTCGTGTGGATGCAGTTCGATAACATGTGCGGGCGTCGACAGATGCAATGAAACAATACTCAAAATTATTATATGTATTACAATTAACTCAAGTTGTTGCCGCTTCTTCAGCGCCAACTGGCCGGTACGTAATTTGCGGAAGTAACCGCAGAATCCAGTAGCGTACTCACTGCTGGCAAAGATGCTGCATCAGCTTGGAGTGAAAGCCGCAAGTCCTGGTGCGGTGGTTCTGACGCCCTGTGGCGAGGAAGGCATGCCCCGTGTTGACGCGTGTGTTGTGATTCACACGCCGTCTCGGTTAGTACTCAATCCCTCCCTTATCACTGCCCACGTCATGCCTCCCAGGCGATGTCGGATGCCGTACAGTCGTGGTAAATGCCGAATCCGGCTGTAAGCCATCAGACACGTGCGAAGCTGGAGTTTACCTTCGGACTACCCATCAGCGTTGGCTGCTGTGGTGACGTCAGCACTGGGTGCTGGACTCAATCAGTCGTGGCTTCGGATCGCTGACAGTGTCTTAGGGCAGCAACTGCAAGAAGAACACTAAAACAACGTCACACACAAAATGTTACTCTACCATAACCAGAGAATCGGGTGCAAGCGATAGAACGGCATCGATCCTAATGATCGAGTGCCAAAAACAAGTTGGAGTGGAGTATTTATGTTGTAGAGGAGAGGCTCTGCTCTGCTGTGACGTCATTCACAATGACCGAATTGGTTCTGCTTTTCTCGAGTTGTCAGCGATCTTCAGTTTCGCTGCATTTGCTTAAGAAATTTGTTACAGGGTCTGAGCTGTTCACTCAAATTCTCGCTAGTTGTTGCGTCCTATCTAGTGTCTCTTTTGTAATGTTACGCAAGAAACCAAAGCGATTCTGCCCTCACTGTTCTAACACTTTTCTGCTGAACTGTTTGCGATCTCTCTTAAGAGTGGAGAGGCGGCTGTTCTGCCTGACCAGGTAACAGTGCTGAAACGTTTGCGTTTCACGGCTGGCAGCAGGCGAAACTTCTGCATGGTTCATTAACCCATCAGTTAGAACTTAATTTTTTATACTCTTTCCAATTTTGTCGCGTAATAATACTGCACAAGTAAAAAACGATGTAACATATGAATACGCATTGCTCGGTCAAATGAGAGGTGCTTGTGGAAGCGCCGTTGTTAATGGACTGCCTGCTTGGCGTGTGACCACGCAGTTGATCTGAATGATGCAAATACTAATCAACTGGCTGGAGGAGCATGCAGATGTGGTTATGCACGTAGCAGTACCAACAGCGAAATCTGATACGGGCCATAACATATATGTACTATACAGAAAGCTGATTCATTAAATTATTACAAAAATTAAATGATGAGAATAGCATAGTAAAACATAATGTACCAGATTGGGTACAATTTTTAACTATGACCACTTTAATGTGTTCAGTAATTGATACGAGCGTAGCCTTATTGTCGTAGCTAAGCTGTAAGATATATGGACAGAATAGTAACAATGTTGCGACCAAATAAATTCAGGCTGGATATTTCTCTGCATATACACAGAGTAAGCTTTGACAAAATACCGTATTTGTCGATAGTTGTAACAGGTTTTTTCTAATAATTAAAATAGTTAGTAGTCGAAAAACATGAAATTCACTAAAACTTCATGCAAATACACGTGGCTTGTTAAATTATATTACCTCTCAAATGCCCGCACCTGGTAGGTGAGTGGTGAGCGCGACGGAATGTCATGTCTAACGGCCCGGATTCGATTCCAGGCTGGGTCGGAAGTTTTTCCGCTCAGGGACTGGGTGTTGTGCTGTCCTTATCATCATCATTTCATCACCATCGACACGCAAGTCGCCGAAGTGGCGTCAACTAGAAAGACTTGCAACAGGCGAATGGTCTACCCGGCGGGAGGCCCTAGCCACACGGCATTTCCATTTACCCCTCAACTGTCATAAAAATTAAATAATGTGAATACTGAGGAAAGAAATACAGATTAAAAATTAAGTATGAGCTCGAGTCGAACTGTTACTTCATAGACGTTCGTCCTTACGTACCTCGAATGCTAACCACTTAACCACCGTAAACTCTGCCCACAGGTACATCAGTTACATAATAGACACGTAAAACTTATCGATTTTTTCGGAATTGTCAGTGTAGTGCACCTTACTACTTTCACATTATGTTGTTTTTTTTTGCCTACTAAATGTTTACGAAGTCTGAAGTAAATCTGTTATCCTAACGTCATGGCCTTCCCTTGTGAGTGTTACTTGCTGTAAGGTATCGCATTTGTGGCGGCGCGAATTTATTTTTAAAGGGGCTTCATTTCATGTGTTACGTCAGGCATGTACTATTACTAAGAGCCCATAATTTCATTTGTTGCCCTGTTAGGTGTTTATATTGTGGTGGTCAATCCACCCTAATCAGGCAATTGCTGTTGAGTGGGAGAGCCGGGTCACACAAGCAACATTCACAGTTTAGAACAACAACACTTTTGTTAAACTTTTCTTTAGGATATAAAATTTCATCTTTAAAATTTTTGGTGATAAGGTATGTTAGCAAAGAATCCTTACAAGCACGGGCAAGCGCCCTATTCAAACAACAACATTAATCTTTAAACAGGCATTAAGTGATTCGCAAGTTAATTGAATTCTGAACACAGTAAAGCTCGCAAAAGGAGACTACAATAATGAGATAAAGTTTAACCAATCATGGATATCACAGATTTTTTTAAAAATAAAATACAAACAGATACACCCCTTCGGGCCAGATTTTCAAAACAGTTGACGTCACATAGGCACGGGCTAATTCAAGTAGCAGAAAGGTTGCGGGGGAGGGGGGGGGGGCACTGGACCCAGACCAGAGGCGGCTAGACCCAGAACCCGTAGCAAGTGGGCGAGCTGGACAGTGTGTCGCACACAGTACACTGTAACACACTGGAAAAAAAGATCTTAGAGCCCGTGTTACTACACAATTTCAGAAGGAGGAGGGGGGGGGGGGGAGAAAACGGCGGCAAACATTGATTCCTCAGACGTAAAATAACTACGATGTGTAAAATAATAGCCGACTTCACGAGCATTGAAATAAAATTGTCTAGGGTCAATCAATAACTAATACCCTTGACGTAACCTTAAAGGACGACGGCAAACAGCATAGTACCAAGTCCAAGTCAGCTTAGAAATTTAATCTGCGCTAGTAGGTTAACATATGCTCACTGAAACTGGGGAGCTCATTTAAATTACCCCTTAACTGGATACTGATAAACTTATACAGTCAAGTAAGGCTACCATTTCACAGTTTACGAGTGAACAAGTAATGCATTTAGATAACACAGGATGTACAGATTCAGTGTTAAGCCTGTACGTTGAACCAACTATAACAACGTCCACACAGCTCAGTGTGCCAGGAGAAATATTACAGTTTCACCATACTGGCTTATGCCCTCCGTCACTCCGAGCAGCAATGGTAGCAATTAATACACCTCGCTTATTCGGACTGTACCGCATCACAAAATCCAGATAAACCAAATCTTTTATGAAATCCTTTACAGATCCAAACCAGGGCCGCACCGATTCGGGTAATGTGGCCGAGTCCTGTTCCCACACTACAAGCCACGTTCGGTCTTGCAGTCGTGCCAAACACACCACAACCTCTGCGTCGTGCCCCGGCCTGCTCAACCACGCTCCCCCAGATTCTACAGCGCCGCGCGGCTCTCCGGCTTTCACTCTCTAGCGCCACACGCCCGTCGCGGCCAAAAGCCACGTCAAACGGCCGAGCCCAAAGATCACACGATGCTGACCCGATCGATCAATCGAAACGACCCGGCATGGCTCATGCATTACCATGTTTTTTTAATATTTTGTAAGGGTTCTACATGCTGAGGGAATTAGATTAGGAAATGAGGCACTTAAAGTAGTAAAGGAGTTTTGCTATTTGGGGAGCAAAATAACTGATGATGGTCGAAGTAGAGAGGATATAAAATGTAGATTGGCAATGGCAAGGAAAGCGTTTCTCAAGAAGAGAAATTTGTTAACATCGAGTATAGATTTAAGTGTCAGGAAGTCGTTTCTGAAAGTATTTGTATGGAGTGTAGCCATGTATGGAAGTGAAACATGGACGATAAATACTTTGGACAAGAAGAGAATAGAAGCTTTTGAAATGTGGTGCTACAGAAGAATGCTGAAGATTAGGTGGGTAGATCACATAACTAATGAGGAAATATTGAATAGGATTGGGGAGAAGAGAAGTTTGTGGCACAACTTGACTAGAAGAAGGGATCGGTTGGTTGGATATGTTCTGAGGCATTTAGGGATCACCAGTTTAGTATTGGAGGGCAGCGTGGAGGGTAAAAATCGTAGAGGGATACCAAGAGATGAATACATTAAGCAGATCCAGAAGGATGTAGGTTGTGGTAGGTACTAGGAGATGAAGAAGCTTGCACAGGATAGAGTAGCATGGAGAGCTGCATCAAACCAGTCCCAGGACTGAAGACCACAACAACAACAACAACAAGGGTTCGACCTGTTAATCTTAATTATTAACGTTTAGACATGTCAGATTCTACGTCTCCCTTGTTAATTCTTTCTTTTCCAGTGAACACCCTGTTACACAATAATTTAATTGAGTCGAACTCTTGAGTTGGCGTATAACAAGGTCGTAGTTAAATTATCGTAACAGTGTACACAATGTGGAAACGAAAGGGAGACGCTGAGGTAATGAAGGAGCTGGTGCTGGCAAAGCCCAAATTTCAAGTCGCCTCACAAACTATTCCCGGAAATTTCACGGACAGACACAGCGCAGCGCTGTCGCCCTGTCCTTTCAGCGAAAAAGACAGAGAGAGAGAAAGAGAGATGGAGAGAGAGAGAGAGAGAGAGAGAGAGAGAGAGAGAGAGAGAGAGGGAGGGTGGGAAAGAGAGAGAGCAGTCACGCGTACCGAAACCGGAGGCAGCAGGACTAGAGCCACAATTACGGACGACGACGTCACGTGCAGCGCACGTGCTGCCGGCGGACGGCAGAGGCGCCGGCGCCTTTTTGCAGGCGTCGCGACGCCCGCCTCTCCTCTCGACGCGTCGTCGCCTCGCCTCGCCTCGCCTCGGCGCCGGAGACAAACTGCGCGCGCGACCGCCCCCGCCTATCTCGTAATCTGTTTAATTGAGACCGTTTAGCAGCCGGCTACGGCGACGACTTGCGCCGCTGCACAGCGAGCGCGAATTAATATCCCAGCTTCCCCCCCCCCTCCAAACTCCCCCCCCCACAACCTAACCCGCCCCTCTCCCTCTCCCCCCCCCCCCACCTCCACCACCACTTCGCCGCCTTCCGCTTCCTCACTGTGCAACACCCGCTCCGTTTGTAAATTATTGCCAGCCGTAAATTATTTTCCGTAGCAGCCTTACGCGTGGCCGCGCCGGACTAGTAACGGGATTATTCACTAACTGCATTATGCGCAAAACAAGCTGGCGAGCCGTTGACTCTGCGCTCACACATCGCCGGGAATACGTCGCTCGAGCGCGCCGCTTGCGCTTCCAATACCGAGATCGGGGATAACAGAATCAAGGGGGAACTGGCCTCCGCTCGCTCCGAGGATGGCTTTGAAATATACTGCGTTATCAAATAACAGTGAATGGATTCTTTTTTCATCGTGGCATAATATATCAAATACGCTGTTCTCGTTTCCCTGTCGAAATGGATATTTTAAGAGATAATGGAATCTGAATACGATAGAATCAAACAAAGCAGTCCATTTACTTTTTTCCTACTACAGCCACAACTTAAAAGCAGAGGGAAAGCTTGATACCTTCTATGAAAGACTGCGTCCCTGGCACGAAATTGCCGACTGTGGTGGCCGAGCGGTTCTAGGCGCTACGGTCGCAGGTTCGAATCCTGCCTCGGGCATGGATGTGTGTGATGTCCTTAGGTTACTTAGGTTTCAGTAGTTCTAAGTTCTAGGGGACTTATGACCTCAGCAGATGAGTCCCATAGCGCTCAGAGTCATATGAACCATTTTTTGGCACGAAATTGCACTTGGAGAATGTAACATGTGGAGTTCCACAAGGATCGGTGGCAGAGCCACTCTTGTTCTTAAACTACTTAAATGGTTTCGCAGTGCAAAGTTTACTGTTGGCAGAAGTCTGCTAATCATCGTTCCAAACTCAGTCTTATCAGATTTAACTTAGATGATAACAGACTCATATTTGGCGATTTCGAACAAACAATAATGACCTGTTGTTACGGGAGTGGTCAAACATGAAACGAGGCACATCGCGTAAACTTTACCTGAGTACCGCCGCGCGGTATTAGCCGAGCGGTCTTGGGCGCTGCAGTCATGGACTGTGCGGCTGGTCCCGGCGGTGGTTCGAGTCCTCCCTCGGGCATGGGTGTGTGTGTTTGTCCTAAAGCTAATTTAAGTTAAGTAGCGTGTAAGCTTAGGGACTAATGACCTTAGCAGTTAAGCCCCATAATATTTCACACACATTCGAACATTTTTAGAACCTGAGTACCATTTGGAACAAAAGTTAAAGTGGAATCAACACATGTGAATTATCAACTGGCTAAAACCGTCACCTGGTCATCTAGTTCCAGTTGCACCTTGCCCATCTAACAGCTTGCACGGAAACAAATTTGATTTTCAGTATTTCACATAATAATTGACAGAAATCAGAAATTTAAAACGTTCTCATAACCTAGGAAATCTGATATAACTTGCGGCAACAGTGCGGTAAGTGCAGGGTTATTCAAATTGACATAGACACTTTCGAGTGATTTTAAGAAATGTTTATACTCAGGTAAGAGATTATTTCTGCTGCAAAGGTTACCGATTTCGAGCTGACACGCCCTCTGTCTTGCCACACACCTTGCTGTTAATCGTAATTATTCACATAGTATGGAGCCAAAAGACACAAATAGCTTTTGTACAGCAGAGTATACTGCGTGCAACAAGTAACGTCACTGAACTTAGCCTATGTATGAAAAAAAAATAATAAAAAATCAAGTAGTGAAGAGTTGTAGACATACCATCCCGTGACAGCATACTTCGGATAAGCAAGTTGTTAGAATCAACTTATTAACGAGTATAAGCCTACATTAAAGGTTTATAATAAAACTGACAAACTGCAGGGACGGATTCCTGGCTGGAAATGAAATGGAGGAAAAAAAAGTTCGTATGAACATGTGTCTGGAAATGCAACGTTGCCACGGTAGATGGCGTTGACGAATGACAGGTCCTCTACGTGCCGTGTGCTTCTTGTGTTTTGCAAGCTGTGTGATGCCATTGAGGTCACTTTGAACATCGGCTGTGACGTGGATGCGATGCAAATCTGCACTGTTCTCTAGGACGATTTTCACTCTGCAGCGGAGTGAGCGCTGATATGAAACTTCCTGGCAGATTAAAATTTTGTGCCGGACCGAGACTCGAACTCGGAACCTTTACCTCCCTCGGGCAAGTGCTTTACCATCTGAGCTCCCCAAGCACGACTTACGCCCCGTCCTCACAGCTTTACTTCTGCCAGTACCTCGTCTCCTACAATCCAAACTCTACAGAAGCTCTCCTGCGAACCTTGCAGAACAAGGACTCCTGAAAGAAAGGATATTGCGGAGACATGGCTTAGCCACAGCCTGGAGGATGTTTCCAGAAATGAGATTTTCACGCTGCAGCGGAGTGTGCGCTGATATGAAACTTCCTGGAAGATTAAAACTGTGTGCCGGACCGAGACTCGAACTCGGGACCCCCGTCTGTGAAAGGCAAAGGTCCGAGTCTTGGTCCGGCACACAGTTTTAATCTGTCAGGAAGTTTCACGATTTGAAATCTTTGCACGCACACCGACCGCTTCCGGACACATGTTCGTAGGACCTCCCTTCCTTCATTTCCCGTCACGAATCCATCCATGCAGTTTATCGGTTTTATTAGTGTTCAACGTGTATAGAAAGAGCGACCCAAAAATGTTGTTTTGTTTTCGTGGTCACCAACCACATGACTGCCAGATTAACGGAAAAAAAGCATTTTGCGTCGTTCATGCCGTAATAGAAAGAGGACAGTAGTAATAGCATTTGTCAGCTGGATGGTGCTCCACTGCAGCTCCACGACGATGCTCGTGAATTCTTGCATACTGAGCTGCTAAGACAGTGGATCGTTTGCGAATCAGCAGTAAATCTCCAGCTGCTGGTATGGCCCCACATACTGCGGATCTGATAGAGTGCGTTTTTTTACCGGAGGAATTACATCAAAGACACTGTTTTCACTCCGCCACGTCCCACAACATCGCTCACTTGAGAGGACGCATGACGGCAGCTGTGACTGACATCGATTCGGGCTCTTTAGGTCGAATATGGACCATAATGGACTAAAGGTCTGATATGTGCCGTGTGAGTAACGGTACACACACTGAATGTCTGCGAACATAGCACAAAGAACTCCTTGAGGTTATTTTTCCATACATACATTTAGGCTATTACATGAATACAGACAATTTTTACAAACAATGAGTCATTTTGAATCACCCTGTTTTACTGTTGCAAACTGTGTACACGTCTTGAGGTAGTTTAACTCACTGTGCACAAATTACCCGTATTGTATTCACACAGTATTTGAGAATGAGAGCACCTAACTACTTGCTACAAATTTTACACATGATTCACAATCTCTCTTAAAACTTTTTCTCGTGGAAACCACCCACAAAACAAAGAAAGCAAAATAGTTTATCGCTTTCTACATTTTCCTCGATCACAGTAAATCTTCAACATCAGGCAAGACGTTTTAATTTATTACTTCTTTACTACTAATTGTATTCGCAACACATTTTTCAGACAGTGTCCACACACACACCACTGAATGTACCTGCAAAGTTATATCTTTGTACATCATAAAGTTTAGAAGATATGGCGTCATGAACATGACATTCACGAAAACCTACGATGCCTTCAACCGTAAAGGTTTAAAGATTGAGAATGCTTAAGGGGCTCCGGAAAGGCTCAAAATCATGAAAAGTTCAATTTTTGCTTTTTTGCGTTTTCTGAATCTGCAGACTATCACCTTTTAATAGATGTATAATTTATTCAATTCCGAAGACTACAACTATTTTTAAATTTTTTTTGAAATGTGTTCTACATGGGCGTGACCCACTGTGGCGCTGTTAAACTGCTGTCAAATGGTGTTATTATTAACGTCCGTGTTCATCAGGTACATTTTAGTGATGTGAGATAAAGTATGTGTTGTGGCTAACCTGTGATGGTTCAATATATATCGCTGGTGTGATTGTCGATTGTTTCATGCTTATTTACTCTGTCGTTATCTCGAAAATATTCGTAATTAATTCTGTTTCTTGAGTCTCTGTTTTGTTGAAGTATAATAATGAGTAAAAGTAAAGTTATTAGAAATCCTCTGAAGGCTTTTAAGAAAAGGAGAAATGTTGGAAAGCCAAAGGTATGTGTTATTACTGTAAACAATAAAGACGATAACCAAGTGAGTGAACCTAACCTCTCAAGTACACCTGCCCATAGCAGTCAAAGTGGGAAAGAAAATACTTCACAGAAGAAGCTTGGTTCAATGAGTGAAAACTATGAATGTTTTATGGGCGAATCGGATGTGAATGAAATATTTGATATGTCGGTTCTCAAAGGAATTTTTTCAAACTGGGGTAAGATATATTCATTGTAGTGAAGTTGGTCTGGAACTCTCCATAATAAAGCACGTCGGACTTGCTAGCGAAATACAACTGAAATGTGATAAGTGTTCATACATGACCACCTTTTGGAACAGTGTTGCAGTAACTGCAACTGAAGAAAATGGTAGCAAAATCTACGAACACAACAACGAGCGATGCTTGCTTTAGACAAGGAACGCCTTCGGGCTGCAGACAGGCCTGTAAAGAGTCTAGAAATACAAGCAAGAGTAAACAGGAGGAGGAACAAGAGGAAGCTGGAGGAGGAGTTTGCAGAGGATGAAGATAATCCATCCTATGGACCTGGAATGCACTAAAAAGTTAATCCAATCTTTGTCGCTCGATTCCCAAAACTTTTATTTTCTCATACTAATTACATGTTTTCTAAGGATCTTCCAAACATATTTGTTTCAAACTTTCAGTAAATGTTACACAGTACCTTCTGCATAATTTAACACAGCCTTTTTCCAAAAAACTGTATATTTTTGAATATATAAATAAAAAATTGCAAAAAAATGTTGTGAATTTTCATTACAATTGAAAAAAAAATCATCTTTAGTAACTGAACTAAAATTTTGTAAAATCCCTGTGTTAAGTTGTAGCCCATATTCCAATAAATAATCTCTAAAAAGTTCAATTTCCTACCTCAAATACTTTGTGAGGAAAGATGTAATTTATAAGCGTTATTTTAACATTGCAAGTATAGGGCGTTCCGGAGTCCCTTAACGTCAAATATTTAACACGTTAACTCATTTGTAAGGAAACGAGCCGTTTAGAGCTGTTTTACACATGAGAGTTTAATTCTTTATAGAATTGGTGGTGGGGATGAACCTGTAATAAGAAGCTAATCAAGACGCTCAGTCCAGCACATACTGCACTGAAGTGCATCTTTCATTGTGTTACCCTAACGGTAGTAACGTTGTATTACCTTATATATTCTCACTTGCTGTTCTGCTATGGAACTGTGTCCTACAACGTTAAATCTAAAGTAAACAAAATGCGTATTCGGAGAGGCGAGCAGTAAGCAGATTGTGTAAACTAAATAACTGTGGATCTTGAAAAAGACTTTTTAGGGATGTTGGCATGCTTACTGTAACTGTATACGAACAAACAACCTATCATATTACCTGGTAATAACCTTCACACTATCAGCCCAGGCGTTGCATCCAATTGCCACAATTTTAAAAAATCACAACCAATGTTGACAACTAAGACGGCCAGTTTAAAAACAAAAGGTCCTGTATGACATAGTGCAAGAGGTTGATTAGGAAACGCTTCCAATTCAAAAGAAATTAGAAACATAACTCATTAATCTTTACAAACTATCTGAACACCAAATTTCAAGGACTGGATAGTTCCGTTAGCTTCATGGAAAGTAACAACGTTCGTTGTATATCTGCGTGACAAGTAGTAATGTGTGGCAAACAGGATATACCTAACAAGTATGTTTTTCATGACTGATTAGTGCATATAATGAGGCTTAATACATAATACAGGGTGACAATTATTGAACTATATAAAAAAACGTAAATTAGTTACAAACTAGGGCGTGCACACGCTTTATTCAACAAGTGAACGTCACTAAAGATATTCAAATTTATGTTATGATATGTTCGAAATACCCATCATTGGCGATGACATGGTGCAGACGAATAGCTAAATTCCGCATGACCCGCTGAAGCGTCGGAACATCGATGCTGTCGATGACTTTCTGAGTGGCTGTTTTCTGCTTAGCAATGGTTTTGGGATTACTGCTGTATATCTTGTCTTTCATATAAGCCCACAAAAAGGAGTCGCTTGCGTTCAGATCCGGAGAATATGGCGGCCTATTCGAGGCCCATGTCAGTGGCCTCTGGGTACCCCAGAGCCACAATGCGGTCCCCAACGTGCTCCTCCAGAACATCAAGCACTCTCCTGCTTCGATGGGTACATATAGTTCGGTAATTGTCACCTTGTATGAACTCTCCGTTACCAGTGGGCATCAATCACTTCATGCGTAAATAAAATAGAAACTTTGTAAATGATTGATGTTTACAGCTTGCGAACAACCATTTTACTGAAGGAAAAACGGAAGCTTAGAGATTAACGTCCCGTCGACATCGAGGTCGTTAGAGATGGGGCACAAACTTGGAATGTTTCAAAGAGAGGGAAGGAAATTGGCAATACTCTTACAAAGCCACTATCCCGGCATTCGCCTAGAGTGGTATAGGGAAATAACGGAGAATCTAAATCTAGATGGCCGGGCCCTGATTTAAATAGTCCTACTCCAGAATGCGAGTCTGATGTGCTAACTATTGCACCACCTTGATCGATTATTTTACTGAAAACAAATTTACATTTGTGTAGTTAAGCTGACATAAACATAAATTTTCATAAAGTAGATCGCATATATGTTTACTTTGGTGATATTTACGTGTGAACTTATACAAAACAGTTTGAATATTTTGTTGAATATCTGTGTAAATGACTAAAATATTTGGTGTACATTTAGGTAGATTGTCTCTGTTGTTGTCGTTTGCACCTGGCGGGAAAACTAGTTGCGAAAAGAGTCTGGGGTTAGTCAGTGTAAGCTGTAGAATTTGTCAGAGTTTTGCAGCTGATGTGGGCAGTTAAAATTTATGTGAAATTTGTATTATTAATCATGACTAGTCATTTGAGAAATTAAAAATACTGAAGATATAGTGAAGGAACTACATTTCTTTGTAGTTAGTAAACCACTAAACTTAACATACATGAAAACAGTACCGTTTCTTCATATAAGCAACACCTACGGACGTGGTCATATCCATGAGAAGAGACAAAATGACAAAAATTCGTACAGTGAATAAGTCGTTGGATAGACATTTTAGACAGAGAAATGTTTGCAGGAGGCAGCAACTTTCTTCGCAGTAACAGATTCCTTTCCAATTGGCTTGATTAAATTTAGGTGGAATAAACATGAACAACATTAGGCAGTTTACTGACATTTAATTTTTAACACATTTGACGGACTGAGTATCCACGATTTGCGTTCTTTGTGTTAATGACTACATTTAACTCGTTCCACACTCTTAAGGGTCATCATTGATGGAGTCTACGGAAGATGACTCTATGAATTTATAGGAAGACAATTTTTTGCCGGCCGCGGTGGTCTAGCGGTTCTAGGCGCTCAGTCCGGAACCGCGCGACTGCTACGGTCGCAGGTTCGATTCCTGCCTCTTGCATGGATGTGTGTGATGTCCTTAAGTTAGTTAGGTTTAAGTAGTTCTAAGTTCTAGGGGACTGATGACCATAGATGTTAAGTCCCATAGTGCTCAGAGCCATTTGAACCATTTTTGAAGACAATAGTTATACAGCGTAAGGGATAGAGGCATGCATGCAGCAACTGATGTGGACGCCTGTAGCTGCCAGTATGCAGGAAAACCTGACAGGTTACTTGCGTCAGAACAGTCAGATACCTGCCACGGAATACCTCAAGTGCTGGCGCACGAGTTTCGGGAGTCTATACCCCGGGTTCGAATGAGGCTGTACAGGTTTAGGAATCTAGACAGGTTCGTGAATCCTGTGACGGCGCTTAAAGATGGCGCTAGTTTCACATAAGTGGTAAAAGAGCTGTAACCAATAAATACAAGTTAAAGAAAATAAAATAAAAATACAGGACAAATGAGAGTAGGAATCGTTCTCTGGAGGTTCCGTGCAAATTTAGTTATGTATATATGGGATGGTAATAATAATAATTTCGTGTGGCTCAATGGTGTGGTGCATGTCTTTTTATTGGACACGGGAAGCTTGCAAGCCCGTAACATATCCCAGTTATCCAACTGGGGACGGGAGCCCATAGTTTGAAGTACGAGGTAATGCGCTGCATTTTTTTCTCAGCCGGAAACAATGCTACGAATGCGAAACGTTGCGTATGTGTTATCTGAAGTCTCCCAAGTGAGAGCGCGCTGACAGATAGCCTAGCTGAAGGACAGTTTCAAAGCGGCGTCTGTAGGTGATGCACGTTACAAGCAACGTACCGTTACTGAATTTCTCACAGCAAAGAAAGAAACTGTGGGCAATATTCACAAACGCTTGTGCAAAGTCTATAGAGCTTCTGCTGTCGACAGAAGTGCAGTTAGTAGCTGGGCACAGATAGTGAGGTCAACAGAAGGCGGTTCGTCGGAGCTCCACGATTTGCAGCGGTCGGGGAGACCATCCGCGGCTGTCACACCTGGCAAGCCTGACATAGACCCTTCGAAATTCCACTTGTTTGGGGCATTGAAGGATGCCATTCGTGGAAGACATTTTTAGGACGATGAGGAGGTGATTCACACAGTGAACCATTGGTTCCGCCACCATGACGAGGATTGGTACAGACAGGCCATACACGCGCTTGTTTCGCTCTGGAGGAAGGCCATAGAACGGGATGAAAATTAGGTGGAAAAATAGGGTGTGTAGCTAAAACACCATTCTTTCGCGTGTGTAATTCTCATTACGTTACATACAGAATTGTTGAAGAAAAAAATGCGGTGCATTACTCATTACTTTGTGGGCAACCTTCGTCGAATCCAAACTACGGTTTCTTTCCAGCGAGTTCTCACATCTTTGAGATGTGAACGCTAGGTTAAAACGAAGACTAAAAAATGTTCGTTCCTGTGACCGAACAATTTGTAGGGACCTACTCTATTAATAGACCACAAAGTCCGACATCTATGGAGATGGTCCATCCATAGGTTCTGAGGAGTGAATTTGCAAGTGTAAAAATATATGAGATAATGGCCGTATCTTTGACTGCATTGACTTACAAGCTTAAATTTTTCGCCAAGTGGCTTAGACCCTAGTATGTGACTTAAATTTGAACTTGGTGCCTGTACCCGTTCATGAGAGAAAAGGGGCTTAACAGTCACAAAGAGACACACGCAGACAGACAACAGTGATCATATAATGTGAAATCGGGGATTTCCAGGATCAGGGAAATGAAATGGAAGGACGAGGCCCCTTTAATTACCCGTTCATGAGAGAAAAGGGGCTTAACAGTCGCACAGAGACACACCCACACAGACAGACAACAAAGTGATCATATAATGTGGAATCGGGGATGTCCAGGATCAGGAAAATGATATGGAACAACGAGGCCTCTTTAATTAACAACATTTACCCTTGAACAAAGACAATATTTATTTTTATATACTTTCTCTGATAACAAGTTTCTTTTGAAAAACAGGTAGAAGAATTGAAGTTAATTTGCCATACGGGAGTTCAGAGTAAGACAGCCGTTAAATTACAATAATAATAATCTCAAACAAATTCAAGAAATAAGACCTCAACAATATTGGTATTTTCAAAATTTTGAAATTAAACACGCAAAACCAGAGAGGCCATCGAAATACTTAAAAAACCCTAAGAACATGAATAGAGAGGATGGACACAGGCTTGCCCCATCTTCGCTGCCAGCAATCAGAGCCCGACAGACCGCACTGTCAACACGAGGCACGAGCACTACCGGCGAGTAACTGCCGCCGCGCGGCCGACGTCCAGCAGATGGTAAACAGCAGCCAACTTCTCATTCGAGGGTGACCACCAATCATTTCACATAACACGAGAGCAAATAGACAACAGAGGTTACGCTCTCCCTCCATCGCAATAACCTATTAAAATAAATTTCTCTCTCCTTCCTCCGTAAGTGACCAATAAAACGATGTATATTTTTAAAATTATGACGTAATGGCATACGCAGTGAAAAGTAACAACAAAATATCAGGGACACTGCATAGTTACAACGCACCAGTAGACCCAGAAGAAGGTCACTGCAACCGTGGGCGAAACGTTGGTTTTTCTCCTGCTGCAGTACTTTTATACATTACGACGCGGTACCACACCCAGAAAACTTTTATGTTGACAGTTCCAGATATATTTCTTGAAGCGAATTCAACTCCAAGACATTAGAGGGGACTTCAAAAGATAAATATTAACAAAGATAACACAGCAATTAGCCAAAGGCTTACAGCAAAAAATTTACGAGAATACAATATGCTTTAAACATTAAAGAGAAAATTTCCTGTGCGAAGCCAGTTAATCAAAGGGCTCCTGGCTGACAACAAAGATTTGTTTACAGTGCCAGTCACATAACATAAGACACTGAGCTTGAGCACAGCCAGCCAGGACGTGCAACTGTAACCTAATAGGAAGCCGCGCATGGAAATGCTAGAGAGCGGTGCACAGGCCGCAAGTAAAAGCCAGGCCCACGGGGCAAAAAGCCACCGACGCGGAACACTCCCCCAGCAACTTAGTATGTGCTGATAACAAACAAGGGAAATAAGTGTCTGACTAGATTACATTACGAATAAAATTGTGAATAGTGAACTGCAGAAAGGGAGCTGTTATTTCCTTGAAGAAAAAGAGACTGGCGAGCCGTGCTAAAAATTAGTTGTGAAGAGAGCGCCGCAGCGCGTAGTGTAACGCCGTCGCCCTCCGTTTCTGGCGGTGGCGCCGCTGTGGCAATCGCAGCTTTGGTGTCTCCCTCTGGTGGGAAAGGGGAAAGGTTGCCTGTTCACGTGCATTTAAGGGGCGCTATGAGCTCGCCAGGTGGTCCGTCTGGGTCAGTCTCTCGTCCCCAGCTTGCTAGTCTGTCTCTCGTCCGCATTTGTTAGGCAGGTAGGGTCTGTCTGTCGTCCGTAGTGCTAGTATGTCTTTCGTTTGGATCAACCATTAAAGCTGGCAAAATGAGAGTCTTTCCACTCCGCCAGTAAGAGAACTCAGCGAGTGGACGCCCGGTCGGGGCTTAGTTCCTGCATCTGAGTCTGCGCGTTAGGCCGCCAGTCTGTTCGAGTTTGCTCAGGCAATGGTTATTGGCGGTTGGATCGATCGGTTGGTCGGTCGCGCACTGAGACACATGATGACTTGTCCGTCTGGAGCGTCGGCGCATGTGAGGTCGCCACGTGAGTCCAGTGGGCCGCGCCGTTTATCGAGGGGTAGTGGCTTCGCGGTCGTCACAAGAGGAGTCAAACCACGACATCAGTCTGGCCGGTGCGAGCTGCGACGCCTTGAGACGGGAGATCGGCGCACCTTCTTGCGTCAGTTGAAGCGGCTGGCAACGGACGGTTCGGGAGAGTGATTTGGGGGTTTTGCGCCAGGTCTTCTCGAGAAATCGCAGTATATTAGAAGTTTGGTGATATGTTGTTTCAGTTACTCTTGTTAAATTCTACTTGTTTTCTTGGTGAGGTCACCAGCCGTTTCGCTTTGGGGTCGTCCCACCATTTTTCTCCGTTTGCCCACCCGCAGGAAAGTGGTTGTTTATAAATTTGGTGGTCCGTTTTTCCCTTGTGGAGTAGGGGCGGGTTAGAGCAGCCTGCGGTTCGGGTTGTTCGGTAATCTCCCTACCAATCTACCTTACGTTAGTAGCTGCCTGTGTCATGTTTGTCGGATTTGGTGTGTTAACGAAGTTATTGCTTGGAGTGTAACAGCCTAATACCTGAAATATGTTTTGAGCTTTGGAAACTTTGATATTATTGCCTATGATCTTGAGAGGCGGTGTCTGTGTACTGTAGAGCATCTTAACTATTGTTTGGCCAACCTTGTAGAATTTTATATAAGATTGCATTTCATGGGCTTTTATTTAAATGACCGTTTTAGTATTTAAAGTTGCCACCCTTTCACCGTAAGTCTTTTATTAGAAGTTAAAATCAAGTTGCACCTTCGGCGGCAAGGTTAATATTTTAATTGTTTGTGTGTTGTACCATTTGCATCCCTCCTACGGGGGGTGCATAGTTTGTGTGCTTGTGTAAATTGTTATAACTCTTAAAGTTATCTGGTGTGTTGCAGATTTGCACCAGTGTAGTCTTTCAGAGGCTGTTGTGAGCGGTCGTAACTACGGCCGTGTCAGAAGGGAGCGGCAAGGTTCTCTGCCCGAAAGCTCATACAGTCAAAACTTCTTTCTGCATCTGAATAAATTGTAACTTGATAAAGCTTTTTACAATGTTGACTGGAATACTCTCTTTCAAATTCTAAAGGTGACAGGGATAAAATACAGGGAGCGAAAGGCTATTTACAATTTGTACAGAAACCAGTTGGCAGTTATAAGAGTCGAGGGACATGAAAGGGAAGCAGTGGTTGGGAAGGGAGTAAGACAGGGTTGTAGCCTCTCCCCGATGCTATTCAATCTGTATATTGAGCAAGCAGTAAAGGAAATAAAAGAAAAATTCGGAGTAGTTATTAAAATCCATGGAGAAGAAATAAAAACTTTGAGATTCGCCGATGACATTGTAATTCTGTCAGAGACAGCAAAGGACTTGGAAGAGCAGTTGAACGGAATGGATGGTGTCTTGAAGGGAGGATATAAGATGAACATCAACAAAAGCAAAACGAGGATAATGGAATGTAGTCGAATTAAGTCGGGTGATGTTGAGGGTATTAGATTAGGAAATGAGACACTTCAAGTAGTAAAGGAGTTTTGCTATTTGGGGAGCAAAATAACTGATGATGGTCGAAGCAGAGAGGATATAAAATGTAGACTAGCAATGGCAACGAAAGCGTTTCTGAAGAAGAGAAATTTGTTAACATCGAGTATAGATTTAAGTGTCAGGAAGTCGTTTCTAAAAGTATTTTTATGGAGGGTAGCCATGTATGGAAGTGAAACATGGACGGTAAATAGTTTGGACAAGAAGAGAATAGAAGCTTTCGAAATGTGGTGCTACAGACGAATGTTGAAGGTTAGGTGGGTAGATCACGTAACTAATGAGGAGGTATTGAATAGGATTGGGGAGAAGAGAAGTTTGTGGCACAACTTGACCAGAAGAAGGGATCGGTTGGTAGGACATGTCCTGAGGCATCAAGGGATCACCAATTTAGTGTTGGAGGGCAGCGTGGAGGGTAAAAATCGTAGGGGGAGACCAAGAGATGAATACACTAAGCAGATTCAGAAGGATGTAGGTTGCAGTAGGTACTGGGATATGAAGAAGCTTGCACAGGATAGAGTAGCATGGAGAGCTGCATCAAACCAGTCTCAGGACTGAAGACCACAACAACAACAACAACATTTAGAGGATGCTTTCTGATTATAATTTTAAATCACTTTCTTTTAAAAAATGCTTTTAAGCCCTATTAAAGTGAATAAAATTCCAATTTGTTAAAAGGAATTTGCTTATGATTTCATCAGTTACTCCCTGGCAACTACTTCTATGCTTACATAGTGTGATTAAATGTGTTAATGTTCTTGATGAATCGCTAGTAAATAAAATAAATTCTTAAGAACATTCTTTGGAAATTAATCACGGTTCAACTGGTACACCTGCCTGATATCGTGTAGGGTTCCCGCGAGCACGCAGGAGTGCCGCAACACGACGTGGCATGGATTCGACTAATGTCTGAAGTAGTGCTGCAGATAATCGACACCATGAATCCTGCGGGTCTGTCCATAAATCCGTGAGAGTAAGAGGGGTTAGTGATCTTTTCTGAACAGCACTTCGAAATGCATCCCAGATATGCTCAGTAACGGTCATGTCTGTGTAGTTTGGTGGCCAGAGGAAGAGTTTAAACTCAGAAGAGTTTTTCTGAAGCCACTATGTAGTAATTCTAGACGTGTGGGGTGTCGCATTGTCCTGTTGAAATTGCCCAAGTCCGTCGGAATGCACAATGGAAATGAATGCATGCAGGTGATCAGACAGGATGCTCATGTACGTGTCACCTGTCAGAGTCGTATCTAGACATATCAGGGGTCCCATATCACTCCAACTGCACATGTTCCACACCGTCACAGAACCTCCACCAGCCTGTTCAGCCCCAGCTGACATGCAGGGCCCATGGATTTTTGAGGTTGTCTCCATACCCGTACACGTCCATCCGCCGATATAACTTGAAACGATACCCGTCCGACCAGGCAACAGGCATCCCTTCATCAACAGTCCAATATCGGTGTTGGGGCCAGGCGAGGCGTAAAGCTTTCTGTCGTGCAGACATCAAGGGTACACGAGTGGGCCTTCGGCACCGAAAGCCCATATCAGTGATGTTCCGTTGAATGCTTCACACGCTGACTCTTGCTGATGACCCAGAACTGAAATCTGCAGCAGTTTGCGGAAGGGTTGCACTTACGTCACGTTGAACGATTCTCTTCAGTCGTCGTTGGTCCCGGTCTTGCAGGATCTTTTTTCGGCCTCAGGGACGTCGGAGATTTGATGATTTGCGGGATTCCTGATATTCACGGGACTCTCGTGAAATGGTCGTACGGAAAAAATTCCACTTCATCGCTACCTCGGCGATGCTGTGTCTCATCGCTCGTGCGCCGACTATAACATCACATTCAAACTGACTTAAATCTCGATAACCTGTCATTGTAGCAGCAATAACCGATCTGAGAACTGTGCCACACACTTGTTCTTTTATATAGGCGTTGCCGACAGCAGCGCCGTATTCTGCCTGTTTGTACATCTCTGTTCTTGAAAAGGCATTGCCTATAACAGTTTCTTTGGAAGAGACGGTTATTTAGCTCTAAACGAGATGTATGAGGTTCAGAATTACTCTGAAGAATAAATCTCCGGACAGTTTTGCAGGATCCGTCGTATATGACTGTTATCTACTACACTCCTGGAAATTGAAATAAGAACACCGTGAATTCATTGTCCCAGGAAGGGGAAACTTAATTGACACATTCCTGGGGTCAGATACATCACATGATCACACTGACAGAACCACAGGCACATAGACACAGGCAACAGAGCATGCACAATGTCGGCACTAGTACAGTGTATATCCACCTTTCGCAGCAATGCAGGCTGCTATTCTCCCATGGAGACGATCGTAGAGATGCTGGATGTAGTCCTGTGGAACGGCTTGCCATGCCATTTCCACCTGGCGCCTCAGTTGGACCAGCGTTCGTGCTGGACGTGCAGACCGCGTGAGACGACGCTTCATCCAGTCCCAAACATGCTCAATGGGGGACAGATCCGGAGATCTTGCTGGCCAGGGTAGTTGACTTACACCTTCTAGAGCACGTTGGGTGGCACGGGATACATGCGGACGTGCATTGTCCTGTTGGAACAGCAAGTTCCCTTGCCGGTCTAGGAATGGTAGAACGATGGGTTCGATGACGGTTTGGATGTACCGTGCACTATTCAGTGTCCCCTCGACGATCACCAGTGGTGTACGGCCAGTGTAGGAGATCGCTCCCCACACCATGATGCCGGGTGTTGGCCCTGTGTGCCTCGGTTGTATGCAGTCCTGATTGTGGCGCTCACCTGCACGGCGCCAAACACGCATACGACCATCATTGGCACCAAGGTAGAAGCGACTCTCATCGCTGAAGACGACACGTCTCCATTCGTCCCTCCATTCACGCCTGTCGCGACACCACTGGAGGCGGGCTGCACGATGTTGGGGCGTGAGCGGAAGACGGCCTAACGGTGTGCGGGACCGTAGCCCAGCTTCATGGAGACGGTTGCGAATGGTCCTCGCCGATACCCCAGGAGCAACAGTGTGCCTAATTTGCTGGGAAGTGGCGGTGCGGTCCCCTACGGCACTGCGTAGGATCCTACGGTCTTGGCGTGCATCTGTGCGTCGCTGTGGTCAGGTCCCAGGTCGACGGGCACGTGCACCTTCCGCCGACCACTGGCGACAACATCGATGTACTGTGGAGACCTCACGCCCCACGTGTTGAGCAATTCGGCGGTACGTCCACCCGGCCTCCCGCATGCCCACTATACGCCCTCGCTCAAAGTCCGTCAACTGCACATACGGTTCACGTCCACGCTGTCGCGGCATGCTACCAGTGTTAAAGACTGCGATGGAGCTCCGTATGCCACGGCAAACTGGCTGACACTGACGGCGGCGGTGCACAAATGCTGCGCAGCTAGCGCCATTCGACGGCCAACACCGCGGTTCCTGGTGTGTCCGCTGTGCCGTGCGTGTGATCATTGCTTGTACAGCCCTCTCGCAGTGTCCGGAGCAAGTATGGTGGGTCTGACACACCGGTGTCAATGTGTTCTTTTTTCCATTTCCAGGAGTGTATATCTATCTTTGTATTAGCCTATCGTGAATTCCCTCAAATCTAGTTACTTTAGAAACATATCTTCCAAAGTCCTGCATTATGTTATGGGCAATTCATATGAGGACACAAGGCAGTAGTTTGGGAAAGTCCGGGCAGGAAGTTCCACATTATTTTCATGTTTGGGTTCTGAATGCAAAAAGTCTGATTAACTTTAAAAGCGGTTGTAAATTATGTAAAGCAGTGGCTAAATTTAGTCACGTTTAATATGTGACAGTCAAACATCAATTAAATGAATTAACAGCCGATATCATGCTGTAACAATAACAACGCTGTACTATTGTACATATAATAATTTTTTCTTCTGATTTTCGTTAAATTAGTGTAATCGATGTTACGATTTCATTTCTTTTTTTTTTTTTTGTTTCATGCCATTATGTTAAAGAAACTGTAAACAATTTTCAATGTGAATATTAATGTTTATGTAAAATTTCAAGCAATATTGTAATAGAATTGAAGTGTAACAAACATTGAATCTATTGTAACATGTTTAAAATTGTAACTGTGCATCTGGTCCATACGTAGGCAATTTATTAGGATATGTAGAATGCAAAACCTCTGGTGAATACCCTGTCTGTAAGGGAGCGGTAAAAGGTGGATGGCAGGCGAGCGCGGAAAAAATGCACATGGGCACTGCACGGCATAACGGGCTCAGCAGTAGTAGTCGGAGTTGGGCATTGGTCTGAGCAACACGTTCTGGATCGAGGAGGCTCTCCTGGAAGACGTGGTTTCATTGAGCCTCGGATATGCCGTTCCGACGCCTATACAGCATGGCAAAATTCCATAGGCACTAAATGGAAAAGTATTGCGACGCTAAGAAGAAGTAAAGTGCCGATACGTCAAGAGTCATTGCTGTGGTTGTATGTGTGCTCTGTGCCTCGCCATATCGCCGCCCGCCAACTGCCGCATCGATACGAACAGGTTGAATCTTTCAGTACTGTATTCGTGTGGACCAGTGTTACTTTTGTTCCATACTGTTCAATAACAACTTAAATTTTACCAGAACTGTCCTATCATTTAATTATCCTCACAACTAACATAGCCAGGGTCCTTTCCAAATGTTGTGCAATCCGAGTGTCCCGAAATGAAGAATTAAAGTTTATGTTAATAATAATTACCTGCAGACCTAGCTATGTTAGAATGATGCTTAAAGAATTTTTTTTGTTAATGAACTAATAGACGAATAACAAAGGTCTGACAAAATTGGAAGATAATTTTGATATTGATTTAGTAATGAAGCTAAATTATTTCGAGGCAGATATAATGGTATTTAAATGAGCAGGAAATAAGACGAAAAGAGTAGTAAATCATATATTGGAAATCTTGAGGGCATAATGATTTCAGAAATTAATTGTTTTAATACAGTGATCATAACAGTTTCAGGGCCCCCCCTTTTTTATTCATTTGCATTCTGAAGTGTTCTAAACTGATTTGACCAGCAAAGTCAAAGCCAAAATAGAAACCAAAATTTATCAGTGTTTTACCTTTATCATAATTGGCATTGTGTGTGTGTTTCGAAAGTGCTATTTCTAGGGTAACCTATGCCCGATTTTAATCAGATCAATAGACAGTACGAAGTTTTGTAGTAAACATTATAGTGTAATGTTATGTATTTATGGTTTATCCATATTAGTACAGAAAGTGAAATTATCAGTTCAGTAGATTTTCTGGTTCTAAAATTTACCATATTATGCTGTGTTACTACGTGTTGTTTTGCTTGAACGTACATCAACTTGTACACGGAAGAAACTCAGTTAATGGCTAATTAGGCTGGCGACCGTATTATTAACAAATTGGTTGCATCTTCTGTGTTGTTTCTTGTCCGTCCTGACGTGTAGTTGCATTTCGGACTTGCTTGACGTATCATTGTTATTACAGAGTGGGTGTGAGTCTGATTTGCCTCCATTCAGGTATACGCGGTCAATTTCTATACAAAAATCCTTTCTCATAAGGTGAAGCCCGTCAACTTACCATAGTACAGGCTTTAAGGAGTATCGTGTGCCCCGAAAGCGCAGCGTTACAATGCAAGCCAAGTATATAAATTAAAACGATTCGAAGTAAGCAATTATTGGTATGTTCATAATGTTAATGAAACGGCAGTAGTAACATCTGTGTTTGGAGCTGCCTTGAGAACAATCAGATGTATGTTGCTATCTTGTTTTACCAGTCTCCGTAACGCTGTAAATCATAATTGAAAGTGATCAGCTGCAAAGAAGTGGCTATTACACATAACGTTTAATATTGCACTAAATCTTTTCAATACATTTCTTTTTATACTTTATGAACCAGATGGTTTTAAGTAATTTGCTTCTGTAAAATTTTCTTCCATTGATTAGTTAGAATTATTGGGCCTCTAATCCGAAGTTGCGCAAAATTTATCATTCTTTCTGATATTCTATGGAAATTTTCTTTTGAGACATGACTTGGAAAAATGTGGGAAGTTCGGATCCTGGTATATTTACATCTAAGAAAGTCTGGAGTTTATTTTGTAGTCTGGTATATTTACATCTAAGAAAGTCTGGAATTTATTTTGTAAACTGCGACGAGTACCTTTTTACAACTGTTTGGTTTAATAATCTAGTCTCCATTACTGTTCATTCATTAATGTATGGTTCTGAAAGTATTAAGACTACGATGTACTTGATAATATTGTTCAGTATTCACATAACAGTGTTTGTTAACATCTGCAACTGTTTATGTGTATGTATGGGTTAATAATTCTACACGATGAAAACTGAAAACTAGATCCGTCTTCCGTAGTGTGTATTTCTGTAATAAAACAATGGCATTGTCACAGTTGGATACAATCGTATCATTGTCTATAATAAGCACACTTGAGTGGAGGCTACTAAGATTGTGTTCTTAGTGCTCTAATTTTGAGAAGTGTAAGCAGCATCTTAAGTCAGCAGTTTCATTCCATAACGGAAAAAGATAACTACTGTGGTAAATAAAGTGCAGTCCATAAAGATGAGCCAGGCTACATATGTTATAACAGTATAAGGATTCCGAACTACCATGTCAAAACTTTGAGGATGATTTCCTCGCAAACAATAATACGCCTATGTAATTCTTTTCTCCAGTCACTTAAATTGTAAGTTTGGAGACTTATTCAAACTGGTCTTTGTAAAATGAAAGCATCAATAATTTTTTTGAGTGTGCTGGTTTGCCAATTATTAAAAGGAAACGTAACAGATGTAATAGTCTTCTCGTTGACTGTTGTCATTGCTGCGACCCATCAACTCGTCTCTGAATTCTGGTTACATGATGCGTGATGTCCATCCATCCAGTCCTGAATGTTGTTTTAGTCCTCAGTTCTTCCAGGTGCTTCCTTTGATGTCCTCTATCAACATTCTTCTTGGTTTTCCTTTACGTCTTTGATCTTCTGTTCTTCGATTAATTACGGCTTTTTCTATCTACTCTCCAGCTCCCATGATATGCCCAAAGTACCTTAATTTCATCTGCAGTTTTGGTTTACAAAGATATTTTTGTTTTATTTTTCCAGGGCTCTCTATTTTTCTCTTCCTGAGTCCAGTAAATCCTCAGGATCGATCTCCACACCAACATTTGAAAAGACTCGATTTTTTTGCGAACCATTTTTTGTTTATCGTTCACAACTCACATCCCTACAAAATTATGCGAAAGATTTTTAAGGTGTCACCCATTTTTATTTTGGTCAATACCGACAGTTCCCTTTGGTTCAGCAACTTCCTTCATTTAATGGTAGTGTCCAAATTACACCCTTCTCTTTAATTCTTCAGTTCAGGAGTTTGCTATCGTATATCCTAAAAATATATAAGTATTTATCTCGTGCTTCCTCAATGCTTTCTCCATCCGTCACCAGTTCGTCAATCCATCATGTCTCGTTGCACAAGATTTTTTTTTCAAATATAACTTCATATTGACTTTTTATCTTTCTTTTCGTATTTCTTCCAGCACTCTTTAATGTCCTTGTCTAAAAGATCGTGTTAAGTATGCTGGTTCTGTAATTCCCATCAAAAGATGTCATTCCTGTAATAAATCGTTTAGTTATAAAAAAAGTAACCCAGATCGCTGTCACGCACCTGTGCGACGGTGTTAGAAGCGGAATAGCTGATTCGAAAACGACTGCATTGTTGTTTGGAATGCTTCTGTGCAGACATTCAGACTTGACGTTTCCTGTAGGTGTTATCCGAATGTTGAGGCTTATGTCAGAAAAAAGACTGAAGCGGGACTATCCTTCTACGGATAACGATGAAAGAATAACCAGCACAATTCGAGATTTGTTCGCATTGCTACCAGTAAGAGGGTTTTACATGTGTCCTCAGATAAGTTAGGGAGAGGTACGCTTGTTGCAACATGGAAAAAACCAAAGCCTTCTTTTTCGAAGAAGAATAAGCACTGCCCCACCAGGTTCTGTATAAGTGGCTTGTCTCCTTAATGACCAATTAGGCACTTGAAAGCAGTTAGCTGGTAACGCTGTATTCTTGGGGCGCGATGTCCGTCTATCGCCACTAATTGGATTCACTCCTTAAAATGGCATTGCTAGCCACCATATGTTGTAATAGCGTTGCAAGGAGCGTCCAGCTCAAATAGCAAAGCACTTAAAAAAAGACTGCTTTCAACTAATACCTACCAATCGTCGCACAGAACTCTAGAACTGAAATACAGCGCCAAGATTCGCAACCGACTTGGAACTTTGCATTGTTCCTGACCACAAAAGCTTTTCCCTTTATTCGCATTTCGTAAAAAGAGCTACTTTGCGTAGTCAATAGCAGCGTTGACAGCTAAAATCATGTATGATATGTGGCCGCCATGAAACAAAGTTCGGTGTGGAACATCCAAGGATGTATCTATGATTTCTGTACCAAATCAGTTTGCTAGTTTTTATAATAACTATAGTAACCATGCAAGCTCACACTAAAATTTCTGCCTGTTTTATCTTATATTTCACAATTAATTAACAAATATTTGCACTAGTATGAAAAAGTAAGTGTTCAACCGAAAACGAAACATGCTTTAGTTTGGGTTCTGCAGAAATGTACAGACACTCGATCCTGTGCTGACCTTACAAGACGAGTTGAAGAAAGCCAAACTTACTTTTATAGTATTCGTAGATTCTGGGGAACTTTTCACAGTGTTAATTGGTTTATACTATTTGAAATTCTGAAGGTAACAGGGATAAAATACATAGAGCGAAAGGTTAACTTGTACGGAGACTAGACTGCAGTATTAGTCGAACGACATGGAAAAGAAGCAGTAATTCTGAGGCGAGTGAGACAGTTAGCAATAAAGGAAACCAAAAAGACCGTTGGAAAGTAAATTACAATTTCAGGAAGCATTACTAAAATCTTTGAGATTTGTTGACTACCTTGTAATTCTGCCAGAGACGGCAAAGGACTTGGAAGAACGGTTGAAACAGATGGATGATGTCCTGAAAACAGATTGAGAGACGAACGTCAACAAAATTAAAACGACGGTAATGGAACGAAGTCGAATTAAGTGTTGAGGGCATTACATTAGGAAATGACACGTTAAAGGTATTAGAGGTCTTTTGGTGTTCGGGAAGTAAAATAACTGATGATGGCCGAAGCCGAAAGTCTATGGAATGCAGACTGACGACAGCACGAAAAACATTTCTGAAAGAGAGGAATTCCTCAGCGTCAAACACAAGTTTACGTGTTACGAAATCTTTTCTATAGGTATTTGTTTGGAGTGTAGCCTTGTACGGAACTGAAACGTGGACGATAAACAATTCTGACAAGATTATAATAGAAGCTTTTAAAATGTGGTCCGGCAGAAAATTGCTGAAGATTAAATGGGTAGATCGAATAACTTATGGAGAGGTACTCATACGAATAGGCGACAAAAGAAACTTGAAGGTATCGGTTTATACATGTCGTGTAATGACCCTCTCAAGAATCCCACGTGCCGTGACGAGCGCATGGGTGGAAACAAAGGAGGAGTCTAGAAGTAATTAATGGATACGAAATCAGGTGACAGATTCGAGACCTTTTCATAGGGAAAAAACCGCTACTGTATTCATGATTTGCGTATCAGTTTTATTTCGACTTGCATAAAAATTTAGCCAGGAATTAAATTGTAAAAATATTTACATCAAGGAAATAAACTTTATAATAATGATTCTCCGAAGGCAATGGAAATCAGTGCGTTATAGACACATAACGTGTATCAACAGGAAATGTGGCCTGTAAATGAAAAAAGTGTCATGATGACCTCTCCATTGGCAAAAGATTCCTGAATAGTCCACCATTCGGATCGCCGGGAAGGGACTGCCAAGGGAGAGGTAACAATGAGAAAAAGATCAAATAACCAACGAAAGAATAACGTTCTACGAGTCGGCGTGTGGATTGTCAGAAGCTTGAATGTGATAGGGAGCTAGAAAAAGTGAAAAGGGAAATGCACAGGCTCAACCTAGATATAGTAGGAGTCCGTGTAGTGAAATGAAAAAAAGACAAGGATTTCTGATCCGTTGAATATCGGGTAATTTCAACAGCAGCAGAAAATGGTATAATGGGAGTAGGATTCATTATGAATGGGAAGGTAGGGCAGAGAGTGTGTTACTGTGAACAGTTCAATGACAGGGTTGTTCTTATCAGAATCGACAGCAAACCAACACCGACAACGATACTCAAAACTTCCGGGCTCGTAGATCGAGGTCGATGTATAAAACTCTCCCCTGACGTTTCGTCTTCGACTGCGGGAGACATCCTCCCAGGTAAAGCGGCGGGCCTGTCAGTCCAGAAGTTTTAAGTGAAGACAATACCGGCCGTGAGAGCCTACATTGTATGACCAACGACGATAGTTCAAGTATAATTGACGACGTTGCAAGCTGAAGAGGTAGAGGAAGTATATAAGGATACTGAAAGGGTAATACAATACGCAAAGGGAGATGAAAATTTAATAGTCATGGGGGACTATAAAGCAGTTCTAGGGGAAGGAGTAGAAGAAAGGGTTACAGGAGACAAGGAACGAGATAGAAGAAAGACTAATTAGTTCAGTAATACATTTCAGCTAATAATAGCGAATACGCTGTTTAGGAATCACAAGAGGAGTAAGTATTCTTGGAAAGGGCCACGTGATACGGAAAGATTTCAGCTAGATTACATCGTGGTCAGACAGAGATTCCAAAATCAGATTCTGGATTGTAAAGTATACCCGGGAGCAGATATAGACTCAGGTCACAATGTAGTGGTGATGAAGAGTAGATTGAAGTTTAAGAGACTAGTTTGGAAGAATCATACGCAAAGAAGTGGAATACGGAAGTACTAAGGAATACCCTTGAAGTTCTCTAATGCTACAGATACAGCAATAAGGAATAGCTCAGTAGGCAGTATGGTAGAAGAGGAATGGACATCCTTAGAAAGGCAAATCATAAAAGTTGGAAAGAAAAGCATAGCTACAAAAAAGGTAACGCATAGAAACAATGGATAACAGAAGAAATAATTCAGTTTATCGATGAAAGCAGGAAGTGCAAAAATGTCTGGGGGAATTTAGGAGTACAGAAATACATATGGCTTAGTAATGAAATAAATAGCAAGTGCAGGGGAGCTAAGACGAAATGACTGCATCAAAAATGTGAAGAAATAGAGAATGAAATGATTGTCGGAATGACTGACTCAGCATATACGAAAGTCAAAATAACCTTCGGTTAAATTAAAAGCAATGGTGGAAACATTATTAGTGCAACGAGTACTCCACTGTTTAATGCAGGGAAGAGAGCGGGTAGGTGGAAAGAGTACATTGAAGGCCTCTATAAGGTGGAAGATTTGTCTGATGTGACACAAGAAGAAACAAGAGTCGATTGAGAAGAAACAGGGAATCCAGTATTATAATTATAATTGAAAAGAGCTTTGGAGGACTTCAGAACAAATAAGGCAGAAGGGACAGATAACATTCTATCAGAACTTCTAAAATCGTTTGGAGGAAGTGGCAACAAAACGACTATTCACATTCGTGTGTGGAATGTATGAGTCTGGCGACATACCATCTGACTGTAGGAAAAATATCATCCACACAATTCCGAAGGCTGCAAGAGTTGAGAAGTGCGACAAATATCGAACAATCAGCTGAACATCCAATACATCCAAATTACTGACAAGGATAATACACAGAAGAATGGAAAACAAAACTGAGGACGTGTTACATGACGATCATTTCGACTTTAGGAAATCCAAAGATACCAGAGAGACAATTTTGGCGTTGCGGTTGATAATGGAAGTAAGACCAAAGAAAAATTAAGGCGTTTTCATAAGATTTGTTGACCTGGAAAAATCATTCAACAATGTAAAATGGTGCAAGATGTTCGAAATTCTGAGAGAAGTAGGGATAAGTATGGAGAGAGACATGTAACATGCAATATGTACAAGAGCCAGGAAGTAATAATAAGAGTGGACAACTAAGAACGAAGTGCTCAGATTAAGAGGGATGTAAGACAGGGATGTAGTCTTTCGTCCCTACTGTTCTATCCGTACATCGAGGAAGCAACGATGGAAATAAAAGAAAAGTTCAGGAGTGGAATAAAAATTCTAGGTGAAACGATATCAGTGATACGGTGCGCTGATGACATTGCTACTCGCAGTGAAAGTGTGGCAGAATTACATGAACTGCTGAAAGAAATGAACAGTCCAATGAGTACAGAATATGGATTGAGAGTAAATCGAAGAAAGACGAAAATAATGAGAAGTAGCAGAAATGAGAACAGCGAGACAACATCAGGGTCGATGGTCACAAAGTAGATGAAGTTAAGGAATTCTGCTGCTTAGGCAACAAAATAACCAATGACGGACGGAGCAAGGAGGACATCGAAAGCAGACTAGCACCGGCAACAAGGGCATTCCTGGGCAAGATAAATCTATTAGTATCAAACATTGGCCATAATTTGATTAAGAAACTTTCGAGAATGTACGCCTGGAGCACATCTTTATATGTTAGTGAAACATAGAATGTGGGAAAACCAGAACAGAAGAGAAGGGGCGTAGTCCACATCTTCCCCGCGGTCTGATACTGGGGAGAATATTAATACGAGATCTCTGTGATCTGATTATGTCGGCCGCTAGCATAGTACGTCACGTGCATAATTCATATTACTTGATAGTTCCAATATAAGCCAATAAATGGCAACACTATTCTAATTTTAGATTTTCATGAGTGGCAACTACGTCAGGATGTGTTCATGCAAAACAGTGGTAAGTGCCTAAAACTTGGCTCCTATTTTAGGAACGTGTTCGCTGAGCGTGTTTGGAAAATGTTTTGCAGGAACAATTCGTACAAATCCAAGGATATTATGGTTAACTGCGACTTAGATAAAGCTCCTAAATATTTTTCCCATTTCATTCTGTGATTGGTACAGCACCCAATATGTGTGATATGAAGAAACAAGCAGTCTTGGTTGCACCGTTTAAATTTTTTATTACTTCCCATTGACGCGTTTCACCCTTATTTAGGCATCTTCGGCTAGGCCTACGGAATTTAATAGCAGTGTCGTGACCTCATTTTGTATTTCTTTCGTTGGCCAGTCCGAAGCTGTCTAAATAAAGTTGAAAAGCGTCATTGGAACGTAATGAAAAAAGTTAACACTACAACCAAGACTGCCTGTTCATACTCCTTAATACTTTTCTGTACTCAAGTGCGCTCCAGAAGTTCTTGTTAATCATGTAAATGTTAATTATCATTTCAGCAAGTAAATAATGTTTACCTATGCCCTTTAATATAGTTCACGTGTGGTGGAAGAAATGTTAACGGACATCCTTCACACTGTATACGAATTGTAGTGAGGCGACAATATAATTAATTTTATATAGTGCTGAATAATAGATAAATTTTCATGGTTTATTATTTCAGAAATTGGCAGTGCAAAACTTAGTGTCAACTGAAACACTTCAGACCTTTTAAATTATAATTTTTGAGGGTTTTCACTGCAGTTGTTTCGTTAACTCACCCAGTAAATAAACAGTTGTAAGTCAATGTTAAGTATACCCAGCTTGCAGGTAAACAGTTTTAAGCACGCACCGGTATATTTCGAAGAACAAAATTTTGGATAGAACTTACGATTTTAAAAACGTGTCGATACTCTCAAAATATTTGAAAACAGTGACTTATTTGAACAAAATTTCGCAACGGGTGTACATGAAACATCTCGTTTCTGAGACTTTATTGAAACTTCACTGCGCCATTTCCCGAAATAACATATTGTTGCTTTCCTTAAATAGTTTGTGTTTGATAAATAAAGTAGACTGATTGAGAAAGCAGGCTTTCTCGGCGATGAAGCTTTGCTGGGTAATCTAGCGAGTAACGACGTCGTCTTCTAACAAACTTCCTTAACGCCCCCCTCAGATGAAGTGTTGCAAGGGGCCGCTGCTACTCGGCTGATAACACGAGAAAATTTCATCGGAAAAACTGTGGGCTGAACTTTTATAGCACGATGAATCCTGAATAAGAGCATTATGTGGAAATCAATCGAAGGCTGCAAACAAGGAAGAAAGATACCATATGTACAATTCAAATTTGAAATTTCTTACCCTCGTAGATGATCGGGGCAGCAAATAATAATATTTGATAGCACTTACATACTTAGTTCTATATACCGAAAACTAGTTCTATATCTACACTCCGCAAACCATCTCTCAGTGAATGGCTGAGGGTACTTCAAGCACCTTCGTAGATTATTCCATAATTCCAGTCGTGAATTTTGGGCGGGAATATCGACTGTCTGTCGATATCTGAGCACATTACAACAGTATGTAATGAGAGACTACCTCTAAAAAACTAGGTCTGCCATATTTTTTTGGGTACAACTCAGGACGTATTGTCACATTTTTTGGGTCCAACTCAGGACAAAATTTTGAAATTACTTGAAGGTCTAACCAGTTTATTGAAACATTAAATTTTATTTATTCAGTCCTGTTTTGCATTAGACTTGATTCTTTCGGAAGTGGTTTGTTTATTTTAATTGCATCATAAAATTCACAACAAGAAAGTTCTGAACTGATTTTAACATTCAGCAGACGTGTAACACCTGATACCGAAAGACTATCACTTTCTGCATACCAAATGTTCCCCATAATTAGAGAAAAAGACACTCTCTCAACCGCAGCAGATGTCCCAGGCAAAGACATCGCAAACTCAGTCGTTTTAGAAATACTGCAAAAAGAAATACCACCTTCTGAAACAACATAAAAATTGCTGTTATGTTTGCTGAAGCAGTAGAACTTATAGCGCTCCTATGCTTACCTGTTTACACATGGGGCTTTAATATCACCCTTAATGGGCAACAAAAAATTAGTGCCGAGAGTGCAATAAGCGCGTTCATTGATACTGTCGCTATACACTTTCACAAATTCCTGTCACGGTGAACACACACATTATTTTGCCCATTGCTAAACAATCAGGCAAGAAATGATTAGAGATAAAATTACCAAAAACGTTTAGGCAAGTTACTGCACATATGTCAACGACACAAACGCGTTGTCCTTGCAGTCTTGTTGTTAAAAGTTGTGGGATAGAGTTGTTAGTTACGCATCCCCGTCGACGTCAGTAAGTGCTGTAAATGCTCCATGATCGGCTGAGAGGAATGACCTCATCAGAACGTTTAAACGCGGATATCGAACATATAGGTCTAAAATTAAAACAAAATCCTCGCCAGTCATAAAATTCTCAAAGCCCGGACATTTTTGCAACCCCGGAGAGCACTAAAACACGAGAACAGTCGGGGCTGAACCCACACGTATGGTAAACCTTAAAATAACGGGTGTACCAATAAAAATGAACAGCGTAATTTTTGAATGGAAGAAATAAGTTATTTTAATGCTGAAACCGTTCTGTATCAGTACACAGGGCATTGATTACTTCGACTCCAAACTGCTATCACTATTTAATATATTACATCGATAGGAATTATAGAGAATGTAACAAAAAAAATTCTAAATATAGTTCGTTGCGCAAGTGCAGCAAATTGGAAGCCGGCGCATGCTACAGTAGTGCTGGAATTGTAGAGACACAAATATATATATTTTTTTCACGTCTCATTTTTAGCGATGGGGCAGCTGTTCACCTAAGGGTCACAGTTGATTGGCACTAAACTCGAAATCGCAGTACAGAAAAGACTGTAACATCTCGTATGCTTTCCGGCTTCCATCGTCTGTAGTAATTACAATAATAAAGTTATTAGTAAATGTCAAGTAATAATCCAGCGATTAACCTCGGCCTGAGATAATGTTAGCCACAGATGACGTAGAGTGCACATCGCCGCCTACCTCATTAATTTTTATGAATTTCTCGTTTCCGTAGAGCAATTACCAAATATCAGTCTCGAGTCACCTGTCTTGATTAACAGTGTGCAGAAAGCGACTATATAAGGAGAGCTCTCCTTTAGCAGAAACTACACATCAATGAATGTCGGTATATTTTTTGCGAGTGTACAGAAGAAAATATATATAGAGGCATGCTTAAAATATTATTCTTATTTGATGAATAGAGCTAATGTGTTCGAAACTGTGGCCCCAGATCCAGAGCACCTTCTACAGTGAAATAATTGTTTTATAAGATACTCTTCACAAGTGCAGTCTTATCTCTTCAATAGAGCACGAACCACAGTTACATTATATTAAGAAGTGCGATTTTATAACCCTTTATGAGCAACGTTAGCATGGCTCACCGAAAGTTAACGTTTTGTCCGGTGTCGCTACAAAAATTTTACGACCCATTTATTTTCAATGGGCCAACTTGGCTGGTTGGTTGATTTGGTAGAGGAGAACGAACAGCGAGGTCATCGTCCCATCATGTGTAAGTTGTAAGATTCCGAAATCGTATGTGCAACGTCGTACAACTATATCCAGTTCAAAAATAAATTACTATTAAAAGTTTATTTGATTAATAGCATCACTTTAAAGAAAATGTTTAACTCTTGCAAGTGGGCCTTGTTAGGAGACCTTGTTCCTAATATAGCCCGTAACCACATCTTGTTCATATTAACATTCTGGGGCATGTAAATGACTGGAAAACCGTTTGAATACACTGCAAGAGTTGTAATGTAATTTTATTTTAGAAACAAGTGGAATGAGATGATGCATATACTTTTATAATTGTTTTTACAAACGCTTCATACAGAACTGTTGATACTTACTGCTTATTAACTCTTCAGATTATTGAATTTAATAAGCAATCAAAATTGTTCTGACAGCAGTAAGTTACCTTATCGTAACAGGGACAGTAATTCTAATCATTAGATTTTCAATGAACACATAAATAATGATTCGTTAAGCTGGTTTGGCTCATTGTGATCGTTTTTTACAGGTTCGGCACGGGAAATTTCGCACTTTGTCTTTTGGTGTCAACCCTACACAATCTTCATGTGCATATTTCATACTTTTTGCAAAGTCTCTTGTCGAATATCCTGTCTTCACAACACACATGACAAATCCAGCCAACCTGTTGCAACGCTTTCTTAGAAGCAGAGCTGCTGCTTGCTTCAACCGAGTCTTTATTTTTGCATTTTTTCTTCTGAATATTCCTTACTGACAGTGAATTTTTTTGCAACGTGTATCTTTCTTAGACCCAGTACTTTCGTTGGTACCATTTTTCTTTTGATTCTCCGTGAACATACGACTTGCGCCTTGTAATTTAATGCCTTCTTCCGTGGTGTTTGGTTTCTTTCTTCGGCTTTGGGGTTTGAAGTATTTCCTTCAAAGAACAATCGAGATATTCAGCTGAGTCACTGTCTTCGAGACTGAAGTCACTTGAACTATCATTTACTGAATATTCCTCACTCTCTTATGAAATTGAATCAATGGACTGGCGTCTCTTTTGTCGGGAAGCCTTTGTGACTGATTGTGTCTCTGGCGGTTTCCCTGTTCAAGGGCCATTGTCATGTCCTCTTCTGGGCCAGGACGCTCTGATAGACCAGAGGGAGCAAATGCAGTGTCTGGAATAGCTTCTGGGTCAAAAGGACAAATCCCTGTTGCAGGGAACCCAGAAATGACATTTACTGGGGATGCCGCTTTTGGCCACTCCTTGCTGAAGATTTTTCCAAACACACGTCTGTTCATTGCTCTGTTTTCTTCCCTTTCATGTGTAGACCATTACAGCTGAACTTCGTCATCACAGTAAGACCCAAGCGGCTTGAATACTGATTTATCCGTGGGTTGCAGCTCGTGTGTTGTGTTGTTGGGCAAGCAGTAAAATTTGATATTGTGCTCTTCAGCAACGTCGCATATTTCAGGGTCCAAATGTGACGATGCTCCATCAAATACCAAAATAAAATCTTTTTCAGGCTTGTATTTGGCAAAATGATGTAGCTATTTGATGAATGTCGCAGTATTCATTGAGCCCTTATCTGTCATTTCTACTGCTGTCCCAAGTGGCAAAGAGTCTTCCAATTCTGGCTTGCGTCGCGTCGCTCTTCCTTGAAAAGAATCATGGGGGGAATAACATGTCCAATTGCATTCCCACATGAGACAATGGTAACATTTTCCTCATCTTTTGGGGCAACAAAGAGCAAGCGTTTCTCGCCTTTCTTCGCTAATACTTCAGGAGACTTGTAAAATGAGAGGCAATCCAAACCGTTTTCCGGGGGGGGGGATGAGCTGACTTTTCTATATCATCTCATTCGACATCAGAACATCAGACCGGTCGACGTGCGTTTATCGCGCCTCTCAAGACAGAGGACGGCAGTGTTCTGACGGTACAGGAGGACATATTGAATGCTCCAGATTAATTTCTCTGTTGGGCTGTACGAGGTAATCGTTCCTGTCGATACGTCATCCTGTTTGTTTCGATTGTGGATCGTAGACCTACCAGTGCTCATAACACTGCGTTTTTAGGAACTTTTCAGTGTGATGATGTCTATGACCTTATTGTCAGATCGCCTTCACGCAAGTCGCCAGCATTGTCTGCTTAATGAGTGCATGTTCGACCTTCGCTCTGTACTATGTTTGCATCGCTTTTGAAGGATTTGTTGGGACGAGCGCTTGTGCCAGACCCGTTTGAAGTTGGCAAAATTATGTTCACTCTTAAAAGTTCTGATCAGGCAGCAACTGATAAATTTCGCCCGATTACCTTAATAAATTTTGATTACAAGACTGGTGAAGACCGCGAATGGCAGGCTCTCTACGTTGGTGGAGAAAGTTGCTGCCGATCATCAAAGAACTATTCTGACCCCGGTACTGAATGTGCAGCGTAATATCGGTGGCCGCTGTTACTTCTGTTCCTGATGCTCTGGTATTTTTGGATTTTGCCAAGGTGTTTAACAGGGTCAGCCATGACTTCCCGTTGCAGGTACTGGAAGCTGTTGGGTTCGCAATTGAACCGCGCAGGATGTTGTATAATTTGTTTACGGTTATCCATGAGTCGGTTGCTGCCAATGGCAAACTGACATCCCATATTACCATTCGTAGCCGGCCGTTGTGGCCGAGCGGTTCTAGGCGCGTCAGTCCGGAACCGCGCTGCTGCTACGGTCGTAATGCCTCGGGCATGGATGCGTGTGCTGTCCTTAGGTTAGTTAGGGTTAAGTAGTTGTAAGTCTAGGGGACTGATGACCTCAGATGTTAAGTCTCATAGTGCACAGAGACATTTTTTTAACATTCGTAGAAGTTTTCCTCTGGGAAGTCCACTTTTAATGTCACTGTTTTTATCAGTTGAACCCCTTCTTCGAAGAATATCCAAGGATGGATACTCTTGCACGAGACTATCTTGATGCACGCATACACGTATGATGCGTTCTCTCGCTGAGATACCATTGCTCAAGGCTAAGCTGGACGTCTTTTACCTTGTATCTGGCATCCGCATCAACGATGACAGGTGTCGATTGATGAAACTGCGAGGTTTTGATAATGCTGGGCGACGGTGGTCGATAGACATGTATCTTTGGCAGTCACAGTTAACCGTTCTCCATTCCAGATGGCTACACGTAATTGGAAGTTGGTTGATGAGAAGATACAGGGAGCAATCGTGGAACATGAACGACGTTCCGTTAACCTGCTTTAGGAAGTTCTGATCCTGATACCTGCGTCTTGTGAAAAGCATGTTACATCCCTCACACCTTTCTCCTTCCCAATGACGGCTAGGAAACTAATCCCGCTGTCTGATTGTTTTTTTATGGAAGTATCATATTTTTCGATTACGATACGAAGTGGTTGCGCAAACGCGTTCTCTCGGGTGTTTGGGCTTTCCCGGTATTCAAAGGAAAGCGTCTGTGTTACTTGTTCTGCACACCATGGTCACTATCTCTCACGCAATCTACACATTCACGTCTCGGTTATTTTACTGTTTGTGACCGCGCAGTCTTGATCCGCCTGTCGATGCTAGTCGAATGAATTTCCAGTCAAACCTTGCCCGTGAATTTTATGTTTCTGTCATTTATTTGCTGGCTGATATTCGGCAGAGGCAGCATTTCAGTACCACATTTTGGTTAAGACCCGAGAGAGGGATTGACCGTGTGGCGCTGATTGAACGGGATTCACGCAAACTTCTTGAATGATAGTGTGGTTGCATCTTAGCCTTCATCTTCGTCATAGTGGCGATTGTGCCCTCGTGATGTCAAGTGGTACACAATCTATTATCCGCCAATGAGCGCCTGTTTTGTATTGGACTCAGTATCACGGATCAGTGTAGTCGCTGTCCTACCACAACGTAGATTTACCTGTCATGACCACGAAACGAACTAGCACTGGCTTAGAAACCAATTGGCGTTTCTAACTCGATCCGTTGAGACTTTTCGGTTGATATCCTGTAGCGTCCAGACTCATCTACTTTCCGACAGCAAAGTCGAATACCATCGCATGGTATGTTCACACTGCAGATGGAGGGGGCATAGGGACCCACTCGCCCTCCACCAATATATGGCCATTGCATATTGGAAGTTTTTGCGCCTGCCACGGTATAGCGACTTGCTCGCCAATATGTTGAACCTTGAAGTTCGTCGTCAATGTATTGCTTGAGTTAACCGGTCGTGGTATTCTCGTCTTGATCCCATTCAGGAATATTGTTACGCATATATATTATAGTGTGCAGCTATCAGTCGTCCTTTTTAGATTTTATTATGCAAATCCGGATTTCTGCTAGTAACTAGCCATTCCCAATGCGCTATTTTTTATTCTCAGTGCATGTAAGTCCCTGTTGTTCGGGCGTCAGTCACAGTTCTTTGAATTTTTTATTCTCAATACATGTAAGTCCCTGTTGTTCGGGCGTCAGACAGAGTTCTTTGAATGAGAATAAAAAATAGCGCATTGAGAATGGCTAGTTACTAGCCGAAATCCGGATTTGCATAATAAAATCTAAAAAGGACGACTGATTGCTTCACTCTATAATTTATAAATCACATACAGTCGCCGAGTGCATCCATTTTGCGAATGGAAGGTAACCTGATATTGTTACGCAGTTTATTTTTGTGCCCTTGTTTGCCTCGTTTCTCTTCTTTGATTAATAAATAGAAAATAAGCAAAAATTATTGCAGGCAACGACTGTAAGAGAATTTTTTTTTCTTTTTCAAGTCGCGGAATCAAATATATTACGAAACTAAAAAGCTAAAAATAAATATAAAAATTAATAAAATCCAGTTCTGTGTGAAGGACCAGCACAGTGACAGGCGTGGGACGGGTGGGGTGAGGGGTGTGGGGGGACGGCAGGTATTTTCTGAATTATGAAAAAAATGAGTAGCTTAAAAAAGTGGTAAACGATGTGCCTGAAAAATCAAAACGTCGCGGGGTCGAATCTCGGTCGAACCTAGTCTTCATCTCTCAACGATTTGAGGGCTTGCCAGAAAGAAGTGGTTCGTTTCCACGTTCAACCATCGGTCCTCTTCCCACAAGTGAATAACTGGGGTAGGTCAGGAGAACGCAAATTGCAGAAGTGGCGAACAACAGGAAGGCTTGCACTAGACCATGGTTCAAATGGTTCAAATGGCTCTGAGCACTATGGGACTCAACTTCTGAGGTCATTAGTCCCCTAGAACTTAGAATTAGTTAAACCTAACTAAGCTAACGACATCACAAACATCCATTCCCGAGGCAGGATTCGAACTTGCGACCGTAGCGGTCTTGCGGTTCCAGACTGCAGCGCCTTTAACCGCACGGCCACTTCGGCCGGCCACTAGACCATGGGGCCACTTGAAATTATTATTATTATCTGTATGTACATAATAACGTTTCTAGGTAAACCTTACAGCGTGAGTCCTTCTCACACTTGCATAGCTATTTTTTTTAGCTGAATGTACTTTCAGTGTTGCTTTTTGTAGTTGTACATGTCCAACAAATAATCTCTCCTAAGTTTCTTTACAATTCCCTCTTCATTAAAAAGCTTTGATTCTTTCAATTTACTCTTCGCAACTTTCTTACTTAGCATCAATTTATGTTGATTCCTGTTCGCAGCCCGTAATTCCACTTTCCCTCTTACTTTTGAGGTCATAACAATCACCAGTATCACGAGAGCAGATACTGCCTGCAGGAGAACAGTGACAGTTGGAATTAAGTTTGAAGGACAGCCAGAAGTCGCGTTCAGTATTTTTTATTGGCCAGTTTTCCCAAACTACACAAAAGCATGGTCGGAAACTGTGGAAGCTGCAGTTCGGAGTAGTTGGTAGAGCCGGTAATGAAGTTTTTGAATCACCATAACCAAATCACCATAAGCACACCATCATTGGAGCCGCGTTACTCCTCAGAAGCATCAGATGCTGGTTCACAGTCTTACATATAAATTCCCCCTGTGGCTATTAGGACATGTATCATGGCTATATCTGTAACAAACTGATCGTCCACTGTCAGCGGGTTGCTCGGTTTTGTGAAACTCGTCGCACAGTATCATCACGGTTCAAGGAAGAATTATTGTCTTGCGTTGATATACCACGACAGTTGGGGACGGGGGAAGAGGAGGAGGGCGATTATTCATAACTAATTCCAGAGTTCCAGAAAACGACTGCTTCAAAATTCCAAAACGTGGAGAAAAATGACACTTATCAGTGGAGGGACCGTCTCTCCAGGTTTCGATTCGTGAAATGGGTCGTGGGCAGGCGTATCAGTACATGTTGATGAACCGTCCACTCTGTATTGTTGCATGGAATTAATTCGTCACTGCAGACAAGCAACCTAATGACCAGATTTTCAAAGCAGGCTACTGCCATTCCTCTGCTAGCAATTCATGTTAGCGACTTCAAAAAATTACAGTTGCAAACAGTGCCCTTATTGACCATCTGTAATGTGAGTTAAAAATGTGGATATGTTTTCTGTATTACTTGATGTTATTGCGTAGTCTGAAATCCCAGAGCTACTTGTAACTAACACAGTAGTTTCTGAACGGTGCTACAGGACTCCTTAAATTTTTGTCGAGTGTTGTGATATTTATCATTTTGGATTAGAGCACACCGTCGTCTTCAACATAAATCAAAATCATGGTATCTCAAAATCAGAAGATTATGATTTAGTATTAGTTTCTAAATGTATCTGGCGTCCTCCATTGATCGGCCAGAAATTATCATAGTGCGTACGTTATCCTTTCTACTACTACACACCTTAAAAAAGGTTCTCATCACATCGGTTCCGAAACTTCCGCAACCTGTACAGAAAATTAGAATAGAGATCAATATAAACATCATTTCTGCCGTTTTTATTGCTAGTGAAAACCACACATTGCGTTTTGTACCACCATGCAGCGAGACCTTCAGAGGTGGTGGTCCAGATTGCTGTACACACTCTTACCTTTAATACCCAGTACCAAGTCCTCTTGCATTGATTCGTCGTGGCATACTATCCAAAAGTTCATAAAGGCACTGTTGGTCCAGATTGTCCCACTCCTCAACGGCGATTTGGCGCAGAGCCCTCAGAGTGGTTGGTAGGTAACGTCGCCCTTTTTCAATCGATCCCAGGTATGTTCGATAGGAGTCATGTCTGGAGAATACACTGGCCACTCTAGTCGAGCGATGTCGTTGTCCAGAAGGAATTCATTCACAAGATGTGCACGATGGCGGCGTGAATTGTCGTCCATGAAGACGAATGCCTCGCCGAGATGCTGCCGATATGGTTCCACAATCGGTCGGAGGATGGCATTAACGTATCGTACAGCCGTTACAGCGCCTTCCATAATCACCAGCGGTGTACGTCAGCTCCATATAATGCCACCCCAAAACAGCAGGGAACCTACACCTTGCTGCACTCGCTAGACAGTGTGTCTAAGGCGTTCAGCCTGACCGTGTTGCCTCCAAACACGTCTCCGACAACTTTCTAGTTGAAGGCACAGGCGACACTCATACGTGAATAGAACGTGATGCCAATCCTCAGCGGTCCATTTTGTTGGTCCCATCTGTTCCGCGCTGCATGGTGTCGTGATTGCAAAGATGGACCTCGCCCTGGATGTCGGGCGTGAAGTTGCACATCATGCACCCTGTTGCACACAGTCTGAGTCGTAACACGACGTCCTGTGGTTGCACGAAAGACTTTAATCAACATGGTGGCGATGGCGTCAGTGTTCCTCCGAGCCATAATCCGTAAGTAGCGGTCAGCCACTGAAGTAGTAGCCCTTGGGCGACCTGAGTGAGGCATTTCATCGACACTCCCTGTCTCTCTGTATCTCCTCCATGTCCGAACAACATGGCTTTCGTTCATTCGAAGACGCCTGGATGCTTTCCTTGTTGAGAGCCCAGCCCGGCACAAACTAACAATACGGGCGCGGTCGTACCGCAGTATCGACCGTCTTGGCATCGTTGAACTACAGACAATACGAGCCGTGTACCACCTTCCTGGTGGAATGACTGGAACTGATCGGCTGTTGTTGCTCATGCATGGTTGTTTACATCTTTGGGCGGGCTTAGTGACATCTCTGAACAGTCAAAGGGACTGTGTCTGTGATACTATATCCACAGCCAACGTCTATCTTCAGGAGCGCAGGGAACGGGGGTGATGCAAAACTTTTTTTTGATGTGTGTATTTATATTTTTATCACACCTGTTCATAGCCTGATGTAAACCATACCCGTGATGAATTCATTTAATATTTTTACCTTACGTAATTTAATTTTAATATTTAATAACGTATTCTCACTTCCAGTGTATTTAAAATGATTACATAGTAATAATTATATTTATTTCAGATAGAAAGTTTGAAGCAAACTATGTGATTTCATTCTTCATACTGAAACAGATCCTCTCCACCTAAGAGTTACTTTTCTCCTCTTTTGCTTACCATAAAACTCAGATTAATGCAAAGCTGATTAGACTTGTGTATACTCAATCAGATAACGTCTCAACTCTTTATATCCACATTCACAAAAAGTTTATTACGTCTACTCAAAAAACTACAGTAAATAAACTTAAAATGTCAGTTGCACGCCTCGTTTAGTTTCTCCATTGAGTAACTAAACACAATTCTTATGTCACACTTTTCGAGTCTCGGGTCACCTACAGCTGCAATCATAAGCATTATGTTTAGAAGAAAGTGTGCCTAGTTTGTATAAGCGCAGTCCCCTTATGTTCCGATAGACGAACTATATTTCGTGTTGTATTACTCGTGTGTACTTGCTGTTTAATCTGGGATTTTTTTTTTTTTCAGGTGAGGTGTTTTGTTGCTGTTAGAGAACTTCTAACCACCACTTCTTCTAAATGGTATGTACATGAATACGGGTATTTAACAAGTGAATTTAGAACGATGCCTAGTACACTTTTTACTGTCTCCGAATACCTCTAAAAATCCAGTTATTTTACTTTTTCGTCCTTGTATGTCTGAATATCTGTAAAGACAATAACTCGAAGGTTTCAGACATAGCGCATATCTTAGTTAGGTTCTATACAAACAGTATTTAAACTCTCAAAACACTCGTCAAAACAACAGCTATAGATTGGAGAATTTAACTCAGTGAAGAAAGATTGGGGCATTAATTCTCAGAAGATTCTGTGGCAAAAGTTAGTACTATTACTGGTGCGCCGATGAGAAATCAGAAACGACTTACTCACGACACTTTTCAGCGATTTTAATAAAAACTTTGCAGTAATTTATGTAATGACATTTTGTGACGGCACTTCTTTTTTCTCAGGTTACTTCAATATTGCGTGAAGACGTAGGCTGTGCACCAATTTTTTGTAATCAAACAGAGGTCTCTTTCTCCTGTATATTGATGCATTGATTATCTCTTTGCGAAAACTTGGAGTAATCCTTTCTTGTTATTCGTAGTGCTGTTCTGCAGACTAACTCGATTTTTTCCCTCTGCGTTATTTTACATTGATTTAAAATTAACGATTTGCAATTTATTGATATTAATCGTTATTACGTAACTATATCTACTTGTTCCCTTTCATATTGAAGAGTAGAGCAAATGGTTTCACTGATAAACTCTACGGAGATATTTTATATCCTTATTGCAGCTATACATCACAACCTTTTGCTGCAACTTGACTCATCAAAGGAAGACGAGTATAGTGATTTAATGCTTTTTAATGATGGACTTGGAAGTTTTCGGAAACAAACCCAAAAATGTGCTGAAGCTAGAAGACAAGGCACCAAGAGTCGACTATTGCTGTGTGAATAGCGCATATATATGTGCTTCATCGATCTAGAAAAGGCATTTGACAATGTGGTTTGGGACAAGCTGGCGACTATTATGAGGGAAAAGAGAGTGGACTGGAAAACCAGAAGACTTATACACTCATTGTACCTTAATCAAAAAGTTTCAGTTAAAGTGAGAGGAGAAAGTACAAACTGGATCAGACTAGGGAAAGGAGTAAGACAAGGATGCTGTTTATCACCTACTCTTTTCAACCTGTACATGGAAAATATGATTGACCAACGCTCATTAGATGACAAAGGAGTAGAAATTGGAGGAAGAAGAGTAGGGTGCTTGAGATTTGCTGATGACATGGTCCTTCTAGCCACAGGGGAAAAAGAATTACAGGATTTGGTGGACACCATTGCAACTAACGGAAAAAATATGGAATGAAAATTAACACAAATAAAACAAAAGTATTGGCAATAGGAGGAAATAAGGAACTAAAAATTGTGCTGAATGGAGAAAAACTAGAACAGGTGCAAAATTTTAAGTATCTTGGAAGCAGGATAGACACCGACTGGAAGTGCACCACAGAAATTAAAACAAGGATAGCAATGGCAAAAGAGGCGTTTTATAAGAAAAGGAGAATCTTCTGCAGCGGTATGGACAGAGAACTCAGAAAGAGACTCATAAAATGTCTTGTATGGAGTGTTCTTCTATATGGCTCTGAAACATGGACTATGAGGAAAAAAGACAGAGAAAGGCTGGAGGCTTTTGAGATCTGGACATGGCGGAAGATGGAAGGAATAAGTTGGATGGACAGAGTAAAAAATGAAGAGGTACTGAGAGGAGTGGGAGAGAAAAGGCAGTTACTAGATGTAATAAAGAGAAGAAAAAGAAATTGGATTGGGCATATATTAAGAAAGAATGACGGACTGATAAAAACAGTTTTAGAAGGTTATGTAGAAGGGAAAAGGAAGCGAGGAAGGATAAGATTCCAGATACTGGATGACATGATGGACGGTACAACATACAGCAGCCTTAAGAAGGAAGCAATGGATCGCAGAAAATGGAGAGGCAAAGGACCTGCTAATATAGCAGATAACTGATGATGATGAGCGCATATTGGGACTCCGATGAAAGACTCCGACATTGTAACGAACCAGTATACTGCCTTCATTTTTCAACAAAAGTTGTTCACTTAAACATAAGCACGCACAAACATTTGAAACAGTTTTCCCATATCCATTCCGATACCGTAGAATTAGCACACACACACACACACACACACACACACACACACACACAGGATGTCCCACAAAGGGGTTTACACTGTTTCAACTTTAATAACTCGAACAAAAACAATAAAAATTATGAATTTTTAAGTCATATGTGTGGCCACGACATCAGCGAATATGTTTTACCGTTGAAGATGTTTAAAATGTCCTCTGTCGTTAACAATACAACTTCTGCAACGCTGCGGTACAGATCGGCACGGGTGTGTTGCGGTTGCCATTGGAAAGGGTTGAGAGACAGTCAGAATCACATATCTCATGTCATACAGGATACGCGGCTTTCGTCCCCACAGAAAGAAATCTAACGGCTTTAGATGGGGAGATCTGGGTTGAAACTCAACACTTCTTAGTCAGTCTATCTACCTTTCAACAAATGTTTCATCCAGGAATCACCGCACATGACGATGATAAATAACGCTGGGTCCCTTGTTGAAGAGGGGAGAAAAACGAAAAAGTTCATCTCAGTACAAATGGTGAAAAGCTCGTACAATTCTTTCCTACAACATGGTAAGGTATTTTACACGTGTCAATGTTCTTAAAAAAAGTGTATCCCTACAAGTCTTTGACAAACATTCCACATCACACTGATAACCCAGGAAGATTAAAAGCTCGTTCTTGCGTAACATGAAGATTATCTCTTGCCTAGTACACACGTTAATGGCGATTATTGGTTCGATTAAATTTAAACGTAGCGTCATCAGACCTAACAACGACAGTCAGCTGCTCACTATCGCAAATCCATTAGCAAAATTCGAGGCGCCTACCCGGATCATCCTCATGTATCGAGTGTATCAAAGCTGGGAATGTAGTGTTTCCTCTTTGCTTGCTCTAAAATGCGATGAGTACTTGATTTGTGTACACCAGATACACGCTTAGCTTGCGGTATGATCTTCTTTTCGGATTTTCTGAAAGCTTGTTCGACTGAGTCCACCCTCTTTCGTCCACTCCTGATTTTTGCCTATCACAACGTTCCCTCTTCAGATCAAGCAAACTTCGTTCCCTCTCAAATTTGTAGCTTAATTTCGTTATTATTAAGCGTGATGGTTGCAAAGTATTAAACTGTGCCCTCCATCGCCCCCGCATTTATTTCATGTTTTCGGGTCTCCCATAACACTTTAAAACCCTCTTGCATTTCAGCAGGGGCACGTTTCCAACGATCTTCTCATTTACATATAGTTACTGGCAGGGGCGGTTCTAGAAGTCGGTCAATGGGGGTGGGGGCTATTGGTGGGGGGAGGGAGTTTCGGGGGGTGAAATATCGCTTAACAAAAGGAGAGTTGGGGTTCTCCACCGACAAACTAGTAAAATTTGGTGTTGCTTAAAGTAGTTTTTGGTATCTGGTTTGGAGTTCCGGGTAAAAACGTGTCTACAGAATGTGTGTGCCCGGGAAAATAATTCGATATGACTGACCCAGATGTCCGGCGATTTCGAAGTTTTTGTCTGGGCTCAGCAATTTAAGTGTTGGTAGGCATACGCGGCATATTTAGTTTTCTTGATTATTGTAAGTGGTACTTGTACATTATTATACGTCCAGTGTATATTAATAAATAATAAGACGCCAATTTTAATTTGAATGATATTTATTGGTTTTGATAGTAAACAGTTTTCTGCTCTTATTCTTTTGTTAAAATGTGTTTGAAATACATTGCAACCTACATTGTTACATAATTATAAAAAATGATTGAATCTGTTCAAGTAATATATTTGCTGATTTCTGAAGTCGTTTTATCCTGTGTAATATGATTGTACTGTATGTTAACCGGGAACCTAGAAACGACGGAGAGGCTCCGTCCCCGCCGCAGCCGCAGTGGTCCAAAACCCCACGACGGCTGCCGCAGTCCACTTCACCCCTCCGCCGCCCCACACCGAACCCAGGGTTATTGTGCGGTTCGGCCCCCGGTGAACCCCCTCAGGGAAAGTCTCACACCAGACGAGTGTAACCCCTATGTTTGCGTGGTAGAGTAATGATTATGTACGCGTACGTGGAGAACTTGTTTGCGCAGCAATCGCCGACGTAGTGTAACTGAGGTGGAATAAGGGGAACCAGCCCGCATTCTCCGAGGCAGATGGAAAACCGCCTAAAAACCATCCACAGACTGGTCGGCTCACCGGAGCTCGCCACAAATCCGCCGGGCGGATTCACGCCGGGAACCAGGCGCTCCTTCCCGCCCGGAATACCGTGGGTTAGACAGAACGGCCAACCGGGCTGGCCATGTGTAATATGATACTTAATTTGGGGGGGGGGCTACTATAGCCCCCATAGCTTCCCTCCTTTGCCACCGCCCCTGGGTTCTGGCTGCTGAGAATAAAGCAAAGAAAAACAAATGAGTGGCTACGCGCTAGTAATGAGAGCTCCGTATAATCCCAATTGAATCGGGTTATCGTTATCACCTAATCTGTTATTAAAGTTCAAAGAGTTTAAATCCCTTTGTGGGACACCTTGTTGTTTTACCCACAACAGTTATGGCTAGTCGTGTATCTGTGGCATATGAAGTACGTGCGAAGGAAAAAGTTTTATCTTAAAGCGAAGGACTGTCTTCTTGCTGCATATAAAGACGGGGCCTGGCAAGAAAGCTTCCAGTAGCCTTGCGTTTCGGTTTTGACAGATTTTTGTCGAATATTTCTGCGCAAATGTTGCAGTACGAACATTAGCCATCTCTGCAATAACGTACTTGTCTTCGAACGAGCTTTCGCATGCCGTTCAAAAAGCTGTGCCGTCCATTACGACAAAGGTAAAAATGCATCTACGTTTCCAGATGTAGGTTGATGCAGTTGAAGAAAAGGGGGGAGACCATGTACACAGGCACTATTACTCGCACTCTCACATGACAGACGTGTTCATCTGTTTTACGAGTATCTCCCGAATCCCGCAGAGCTGACATCACACGCAGACCTCGCGAGCACTGCCAGATTGAAGGTGGGGATGAATGGGAAGGGGTTGTAGGGGTGTGGGTGGCGGGGGTGGAGGGCTGCGCATTTGCATTATCACCTCAATAACACCCTGAGAGTAAATATTAATTACCGGAATGAAGAATTAATAATATAATTTCCATCGGCTTTGCAGTAATTTTAAATCATAAATAATTTAATCAAGCCGCGTTCCATATTAAATTTTGATAATAATAAATACATTAACACACTTTGGTTTCAAATACTTCATAAAGGATTCCGTTTTATTAATAGGATGGAATACATTATCATAAGCATTTCTGGCGGCAATTTGTCTGCCATGTATTTCGGAGGAAAACTTCAAACCGTCTATTGATCTAAAGTTCCTCACTTACTGCTTTACAATCGTAATGACAAGGTCGAACGAATACCTTCAGAAATTCTTATCGTCCCCCTTCAATCGCATAAAGCATTTGCTTGAGGTATATGGGCTAACAGTTTTGGATAAAGAATGACTTTGTCAAATATCAGTCACAAAATTGTAATATACGCGCGTTCATTAAGTAATGCAACTCTTTTTCCTGGGCCAATTTCGGTTGAAAAAATGCTGAATTTTTTGCGGGCATCAAAGAATATTTCCCCTTCAGCCTCTATTGTTTCATGAAGTTCCAATAAATAACAGTGCCATACGTACCTTCTAAATGGCTTCTGTAACCGAGGTGCGTTCCAAGCAGAAATCTGTCCTTGAGTTTCTTTTGGCGGAAAACTACAACATCACGGACATTCAGAGAGCCTTTCATAATGTCTACGGAGGCTTGGCTGTGAACAAAATCACGTTGAGTTGTCGGGCAAGGCGTCTGTCGTCATGCGGAGTGTCGGGGTTTAATTTCTCACGTGTCTATTCGTCGTTGTCATTGTGCAGACTGCAAATTAAAATTCACCTACCTCAGAACGGCGTCATTTCAATGTCCCTTCATTCGGCAACGTAGATCCTTACAAGAAGATGTAAAAGCAACGTTGATAAAAAAAACACCACCTAATGTCCACAGTTACTGAGGCCGCGCAACTCTAGTTATGAAAGAAAGTTCTGTAGAAATACTGTCATCCAATTTTATCGGGCATTAAGAAAATGGATTGGCTCTGGAAAATAATGTCTGAAATATCTACACAATAATGTTTATTTTGTCCTTGATATCCAAGGAAAAGGTAATATTCACATTTAAACTATTGGCTATTTCCTTCCAGTTCACGATTCATACACACATTTCACACGCACAGCAGCCAGAAATCTGTCCAAACCCGACCCAAATTAAACAATTTTTTCACAGTCATTAATTTCACGACTAATATGAGTCATTACGTTCGGTCCTTCTTGTGGATTTCTATAAAAGGAACTGCTCGCCAAAAATGCTCAGTAGTTAAATACTGAAACATGCCATGCAGATACAACGGAGGCCAATATTTCACACCCAAATATCTGTCCAACAGATTTATTAAAAATATCTGAAATTTCGCCAAGCAGTCCTCAACAACAACTGCAATCGACTTAGGTCACCAATAGCTGAAACACTAAGTAATTCTTCGTCTTACACATTATTTTTACTGGCACTAGTAACATGACCGTCCACTTTCTAAGCTAGCAAGCGACTTCTTTCTTCCAGCCTCTCTCCCAGTATAACTGTCAGGTAACGAGCAAGAACCGTCAAAATTCTGATAGGCTGACTGTACTGACTGCCAATCAGAACAATCACTCGTGATCATATTCACGCCAAAATTGGTCTCCAACAATCCTTATACACAGACCTATTTGCGACAATCTGACCTACAAATGTTATAGTAATATTTAATAAATGAAAACGAAAAGACAATAATTATGGAAATATTCTTTAGATACTGATTTTACTCCAGCTGACGTTTTGGCTGCCCTGTTACAATAGCAATCACACTTAGACATACGTCATCAGCGAAGTGGGTAAATACCCTAGGATCATTTCACCACAACAGTCTTGTGTAGCTCTTGCACGTTACTTAAGACTGTATATAATGCAGCATTGAAATTTGACAAATATCCCACACACATACTCTCATTTACTCACAGGCTCACATCACAAATAATAAAATAAATATATTTACACCCGAAAGTAAGGATAAGGATTGGAAATGAAATGTCAGAAGGAAGCAGCATTGGACGAGGTGTTAGACTAGGTTGTTGCCTTACCCCACTGTTGTTTAACGTACACCTTGAAGAGATTATTACGAAAAGCTTAGATGGGAAAAGAGGAATATGTATTGGTGGAAAGAGAATAGAATGTATAAGATTTGATGATGACATGGTATTAGTGGCAGAAAGTGAGCGGACAGTGAATAACATGCCCAAAGATCTGAATGAAGCTTGTGTGGAATATGAGGTGCAAATAAACACAGCAAAAACAAAGAGCATGGCCATCAATCAGTACAAGACACAGACTGTCCAATATTAAAATAGGACAATCTACCATTAGCCAAGTAAGTGAATTTAAATACCTTGGAAGCACAATAACTGAAGACTTGAGATGTCACCAGGAGATGAAAATTCTAATTGCCATAACGAAGGAGGTATTCAACAGAAAGAGGAGACTTTTATGTGGCAAATTAGATAAAGGGCTAAGGAAAAGGCTTGGCAAATGTTTTGTCTGGAGTGTGGCACTATATGGGGCAGAAACATGGACGCTGAGACGAGAGGATGAAGAAAAGGTTAGAAGCATTTGAGATGTGGATGTGGAGGAGAATGGAGAGAATAAGCTGGATGGAAAGAATGAGTGATGAAAGAGTATTGGAAAGGGTTGGTGAGAGAAGATGTCTGCTGAAGGTTGTAAGAGAAAGGAAAAAGAACTGGTTGGGAGATTCACTGAGAAGGGAGTGCTTGCTAGTGGATGCTTTGGCAAGATTGATTTGTGGGAGAAGACTGAGACGAAGAAGGAGGTACAAGATGATAGACGACATAAAGAGAAGAGGAAATTATGCAGACATGAAGAGGACGGCAGAAGACCGGACAGCCTGGAGAACTACCATGTGAAAACCTGCCTTTTGGCAGAACACTGATGATGATGATGAGTTGTTCTTTCTGAAGTTATTCTAGATTTCATACTATGAAAATTGTAAGGTATTTGAAGTTCTTAAATTAAATTTGAATTGAATAATTATATATCCTTATACTTAAGGTGAGGATTTCAAAACCAAAAACAAGTCATAAATGTTCCCAGGTGAATTTCCTTTCTTAAGCGTAGTTTTCTAAATTTATAGTAAATTTTTCTATCTCCGGAAATGTGCCCGCTAGGAAGCTCAGATTCTTACAGCACCTTTCTATTAATGACAAAGTGGAGTATACAAATTTTGAAAGTGACTGAACAAAAACTACTCTCCTTTATTTAGATTCTTATAGGTGGTGAGTGTATGCATTCAGTAAGAGACATTTAATAACTTTCCCACAGCAGGCAGTGTGTCCCCCGGGTTGGCCGCTAGATGTCAGCACCCAAAGTTGCATACAGCAAGCTATCCTAAAGTAAACGTTCGCTCGGAACGACTTGAGACGCTATAGTCATCGCAACAAGTCGCGTGAAACTGTCCGAGCTCCCACACACTGGCCTGCTGCACGCAGCTGTCACCCTTGCAACGTTTCAACGTGCGGACACCTTCACTCCACTGCTCAACTGGACGTCTCTGTTGGTAGTGCTGACACTTCTCCACTAGTTGTGGTACTGAAAGATGTGTGCCAGCTGGTTTCCACGCTGCCTAACAAAAGACCATTAAGAGCAATGTAGGACCACGTGCGTGGCATTGCTTGCATGTCACGAGGCTGATCATGAGAGCTTTTTTGTCGAAGATTGCCACAGGAGATGGGACTCATCACTTCTAACCGCAAACAAAACAGCAATCCACGGAATGACCCCAAACCACCTCTCTTCCGAAGAAATATTTCAAAGCCGCATCCTCAGCTGGTAAAGTCAAGACGACGGCGTACTGTGATTCTAAAGAGGTTATTCTTTTTGATATGCTTCATCATGGTGCAACGAGCAACTCTGAACGGTATTGCGCTACCCTCGTAAAATTGAAGAAACAGTGTATATCGCCACAAAAATGCAAACGTAATTCGCCATCTCCGAGACGACGTAGGGTCTCACGCAAGTCTGAGCGTCCGAAAGGAGATCGAAAACCTTCATTCGACCGTTCTTCCTCATCCACTCTAAAGCCCGGATCTCACGCTTTCCGACTTGAATTTGTTTGGCCCAACAATGAATGCTCTCCGCTGGAAGCAGCAAGTGAATAACAGGGAGGTCACTGCTGCCACCAGACATTGGCACCGACGTTGATCAGTAGCGTGGTACGATGCGAGCATACAGTCGCTCCCATTAAAGTGGCATAAGGCCGTCGCATTGAATGGAGGCTATGTAGAAAAATATTGTTTTGTAGCCACGAGAGTGGGGGGTTATATGGTGTACTGGAATTCTGACTAAAACCAGACTGCTTTCAGAAAAATGTGTTGCATTACATATTGAACGCACCCCCCCCCCCCACCCTCCTACTATAGTCAAATAGCCACTTCTGGATAAACATATAATGTACACTACTGGCCATTAAAATTGCTACACCAAGAAGAAATGCAGATGATAAACGGGTATTCATTGGACCAATATGTGACATGACATGTGATTACATTTTCACGCAATTTGGGCGCATAGATCCTGAGAAATCAGTACCCAGAACAGACACCTCTGGCCGTAAAAGCGGCCTTGATACGCCTGGGCATTGAGTCAAACACAGCTTGGATAGCGTATACAGATACAGCCGCCCATGCAGCATCAACACGATACCACAGTTCAAGAGTAGTGACTGGCGTATTGTGACGAGCCAGTTGCGCGGCCACCATTAACCAGACGTTTTCATTTGGTGAGAGATCTGGAGAATGTGCTGGCCAGGGCAGCAGTCGAACATTTTCTGTATCCAGAAAGGCCCGTACAGGACCTGCAACATGCGATCGTGCATTATCCTGCTGAAATGTAGGGTTTCGCAGGGATCGAATGAAGGGTAGAGCCACGGGTCGTAACACATCTGAAATGTAACGTCAACTGTTCAACGTGCCGTCAATGAGAACAAGAGGTGACCGAGACGTGTAACCAATGACACCCCATATCATCACGCCGGGTGATACGCCAGTATGGCGATGACGAATACACGCTTCCAATGTGCGTTCACCGCGATGTCACCAAACACGGATGTGACCATCACGATGCTGTAAACAGAACATGGATTCATCCGAAAAAAATGACGTTTTGCCATTCGTGCACCCAGGTTCGTCGTTGAGTACACCATCGCAGGCGCTCCTGTCTGTGATGCAGCGTCAAGGGAACCGCAGCCACGGTCTCCGAGCTGATAGTCCATGCTGCTGCAAACGTCGTCGAACTGTTCGTGCAGATGGTTGTTGTCTCGCAAACGTCCCCATCTGTTGACTCAGGGATCGAGACGTGGCTGCACGGTCCGTTACAGCCATGAGGATAAGATAGCTGTCATCTCGACTTCTAGTGATACGAGGCCGTTGCGATCCGGCACGGCGTTCCGTATTACCCTCCTGGACCCACCGATTCCATATTCTGCTAACAGTCATTGGATCTCGATCAACGCAAGCAGCAATGTCGCGATGCGATAAACCGCAATCGCGACTGGCTACAATCCGACCTTTATCAAAGTCGGAAACGTGATGGTACGCATTTCTCCTCCTTACACGAGGCATCACAACAACGTTTCACTAGACAACGCCGGTCAACTGCTGTTTGTGTATGAGAAATCGGTTGGTAACTTTCCTCATGTCAGCACGTTGTAGGTGTCGCCACCAGCACCAACCTTGTGTGAATGCTCTGAAAAGCTTATCATTTGCATATCAGAGCATCTTCTTCCTGTCGGTTAAATTTCGCGTCTGTAGCACGTCATCATCGTGGTGTAGCAATTGTAATGGCCAGTAGGGTAAACTAACAGAAATATGTAATTAAGGAGACAATTTAGGTAATATCCTGAAAAACGTAATACCATTCTGTAAACTAATTAACAAGTTGCTGTATTGCATCCAGAATGTGACAGTAACACGTGGAGAATAATTTTTGGTAAGTGCGAAATATCTGTGATCTTCATGTACATTGGTTGCTCAAAAACTACCTGCAATATCCACATAATATAGTGAAAGGCCACATTTTACATCTCTGATATCATTTTCTTTGACAGTATGATGAGTTGTAGGTTCCAGCTGCTTGAGACATCTTAGAGCAAGCTGAATGTTTTACCAATACAGATCATATTGGTTAGATAGCTTCGGTAATTTTGTAGACAAGTAAAGATAGTTACCTAAAATTTTTGCAGTCAACAAAATTTTGCGCATTCCTGGCTGTAGGCCATTACTCTCTACGAGGCTCTAGGCTACAACCTGAGAACCATTTCAGAGACGTCCATCTTCCTGTTATTGTGACAAGACCCACAGGAAGCGATAGTATCTGCCTCACGCTATGATGGATCCTATACCACTGATTTGGAGGGTAGACGGGTCACCCTGCGGGCCACCTTGGAAGGATTTATATCGCTTAGGAACCTGCACTTGAAGGTTCGTGTACCGTGGAATTTAAATACCTTCCACCTCCACGATCCTGAATGACTTCAACGCTTTGCCGTGGCATGTGTCACCTGTGAATGGCACTTACCTAAGTACTGCACATCCTTGACTCGATGCTTGGAATGTGCCAAACCTGCCATTTGGTATACGTTTATTCAATACGTCAATGAAGTTGCTGCGTGGTGCCAGCACACTACCGATTATATCTACGCCCTTCTCCGCCACTTAGACGCTCAGCTATCCACGCAGGACCCCCAGAGGGAATGCAGCTCAAATTGTGACACTGAATGCAAGGGGTGATGGTGAGCACCAGACGTCAAGATTCGGAGGGGCAGTAACACCCGACATCCATCATATCGCATCAGATGGGAAACAACGAGGAAAAATTCCATCACCAAGATCTAAACCTGTCGCGCCCAGGGCGTCACTGACCAGGACTCAATCGTCAATACCTTTGTAGAGCGCTACCGTACATTGGGCCAGAAGGACACACTGGATAGTTATTTTTGGAAACAAGTAATTTGGAGTGATGAATCTCGCTATAACTTGCAGCAGGTCGATAGAAGGGTTTGAGTGAACATAACCTGGCATCATTTGCAGTGCCAACCAACTAGTACGGAGAAGGTGATGTTACAGTATTAGGGTATTTTTCGTGGTTGGAGTGTGGTCCCCTCATTGCGCTTAAGGAAACGGTAAATGAGGATGATATGAACAAATTTTACAACATTTAGTGTTGTCAGCAGTAGATGAAGAGTTCGGAGACGTTGACTGACTGAACCAGATTGGCAGTACACCCTGCAATAAAGCAACGTATGTGAGGCAGTTGTTTGTAGACAGTAACATTTAGGATGAGCTAGAACATCGACTTCTTTCCCGACCGCAGTGTCGAGCATCACTAGATTCCCTGGTTTCGCTCGCTGAGAAAGAACGGTCTGTCATTCCTCCAGAGACATTCACATAACTCATCGAAAGCGTCCTGAGCAATCGACATGAAGGCCGCCGGTGGACGCTTCCTATATTTGTGTCCATCAATAGGTGTCAAGACGTTTGTGATCAGGTAGTGTTACTCAGAACAACTTTAAGGCCCAAACGAAGCGAGGTCACACTTGGGGAGTCAAGTTAAAAGGGGCACACCTGTATCGGCGTACAGGGAGTATAATAACTTGTAGCGAACATGGAGGCAGGTGAATGTATACGATAAAAACTGGACTAAACTCCTCCCGCACAGGCCATGAAGGCCCGATTGTACATACTGGCCGCCGTGTCATCCTCAGCCCACAGGTGTCACTGGATGCGAATGTGAAGGGGTATGTGGTCACCACACAGCTCTCCTGGCCGTATGTCAGTTTCCGAGACCGGAGCCGCTACTTCTCAATCGAGTAGCTCCTCAGTTTTCCTCACAAGGGCTGTGTGCACCACGCTTGCCAACAGCGCTCGGCAGACCTGATGGTCACCCATCCAAGTGCTAGCCCAGCCCGACAGCGCTTAACTTCGGTGATGTGACGGGAACCGGTGTTACCACTGCGGCAAGGCCGCTGGTTGAATGTATACGATAAGATAACCAAAAACGGTCCAATAAACGTGGTCTGCAACGAGCTCTTTGGGACATAAATGCGAGTATGTTGTTAGCTACTGCTGACTTCAGATACAATGATGGTCCTAGTCAGTGTAAATGTATTTGAAATGTTATCTTTCCGATTCAGTTCCCATGTAAATGAAATTCACCCATGGCCCCGGGGGGTATGGATGAAAGGTATCTTTCAGAACTTAAGCTGATACAGACATACCTTAATGCAATACTTTTTCGAGATATAAAAGTAATTATTATTGTTATAATTATTATTATAGTATACAGTATCCAAGGTTAGTATTTTATTTTAAATCCTAAATGAATTTCAATGTTATTGTTCTGCCTAAGAGAAATTATCAGTACATCCACTAAATAATTGTAGGAATTATACATGACTTTATTTAAAGAACACCACTCTGTCATTTCGCCCACAGAACTACTTCTGTTTTCAGTTGCACACATATACATTTTGAATAGGTTTATCAGTTTTAAATTAGTTTCAAGAAAATATTTTAGAATTTAAATAGTTACTAGTGAGCTATGCTCACATGGAACATAAGTCAGGCAGTTAATTGTGTATAAAAGTACATTTTTTTCCCGTTCCACCTTTTCCGATGGAAAGTGAAATAATTTGTAAATTGCAGAATTACAAAGAACTATTTTTAAACAAAAAAATTAACAGATACTTTACGTTTGCAATTCTTGCACCCAATTGAACAGTTAGGACATTTTATTTGAAACTGCAACAAGATAATAAGACTACTTACTTCTACCTCCACGGAAAGAGTTAAAGATAGTAGAAGCTAGATTAAATGATATTAATTGTTTGTTCTTTGAGCACTTCGCTCTGGAACAAGATTTTGAAATTTATTTATCTTACGGAGGAGTCTCTTTGTAGAACTTACTCCAAAGGAACTGATTTAAAAGAAACAATCCATTTTAAATTTTAGATTTTAGATTTTTTTGGAGGTCTTACCGAAAGCCCAAGGAAAGGCAGCTAATGTCTTTGGGAGAGGAGCCGACGCAAATACGTTGCTTATGAGAAAAAATCTTTGTGGGCCACCTCTGTTTATATTTACTGTGAACAGCTATTCGTATGAACTCAAACTGAATGAAGTGAAGCACGCACCAGTAGGTTGTGTCAGGTTACTCCGCTCTAAAAACAAAGAAATTTGGGTTGAACTACGTTGCGAAAAAGAAGTGGCATCTCGAGTACCGCAAAACAAATTTTCCCACTTGCGGCATAGGAGGAGGATGCGAGTAAGCGTGCAGCTTTATTTTCCAAGACCAAAATTTTTCTTTCTCCTTTTCGCTGCTACACATACGCACCCAGAGTACCGTGTAAACATCGGACATACGCACACCTCGCGCAGATGTTTACCTCTCCTCTATTATTTTTTCCATCGGTCGACAAAGTAGGCCGCTGCGTCCCTTCCGCGAACCCGGGTTTCTGGAGGCCTCTGCCGCGGCCTCGTGTCCCCGGCGCTGCCGAGCGCTCGTCACGTCCGCTACAGGGCGCCTGCTGGCGCTCACTCAGAAGAATAAACAGCGGGGCCGGCCTGTCGGGACGCCGAAGACACACAGCGGCCGCCCGAAGCGCGGGGCCTTATCGAAGAGTGGTCCGTCAGTCCGGCCGCGCGCAATGGCTGCCGCCAGATCTCTCGCTTGTTATTGCAGACGCCAGCGCCGGGCCGGCACGCCGATGCTTCAGCCCGGCGGACGTCGCTCCCAATAAAAACATGGAATGGGCGGTGCCTTGATTACTTTCTACGAGGTTCTGACGCAGGGCGGAGGCCCGAGCCGGCGAGATTAAACTAGCGCAAACAATTGGGGGAAGAAGGAGCGGAGAGGGAGAGAGAGCGAGAGAGATGAAGATGGCGTGGGCTCACAGGAAGGCAGGCTGAGGTGTGTGTTCATTCATAACAGTCCTCCGGGGGTCTCAGTCGGCTGAGGAGGCAGGAGGGAATACCCTTTCCTTCCCGCCCCCACTCCACCCTACGGCCCGTACTCTATTGGCCACCGTCAGCACTTTTGGAAGGGGGTGCTTCATCTCAATCTCCCATTCCTCTTCGCTGGTGAAAGCAAAATGGTAAGCGGAGGAATGCGATCTGGATTATACCTAGTGACCGATTCCTTAGGTTGCCAAGAGCAAAATTAGTTCTACGTTTGTAGTGCGCCCAAGATGGTGCTCGAAAGACCAAACCTACCAAATGGCAGTCTCTCTCTTGCCTCACTGAGGAAGAGAAAAACGTACCTTAATTATAGGATATATACACTGAAGAGCGAAAGGAACTGGTACACCTGCCCAGTATCGTGTAGGGCTCCAGCGAGCACGCAGAAGTGCCGCATCACGATGTGTCATGGACTCGAATAATGTCTGAAGTCGTGCTGGAGGGTGATGACACAATGAATTCTAAAGGGCTGTCCATAAGTCCGTAAGGGTACGAAGGGTTAAGGATCTCTTCTGAACAGTACGTTGCAAGGCATCCCAGGCATGCTCAATAATGTTCATGTCTAGGGAGTTTGGTGGCCAGCGGAAGTGTTTAAGCTCACAAGAGCGTTCCTGCAACCACTATGTAGCAATTCGGAACGTATGGGAAGTCCTTCTGGATTTCCCAAGTCCGTCGGAATGCACAATGCACAATAGACATGAATGAATGCAGGTGATGAGACAGGATGCTTACATCCGTGTCACCTGTCAGAGTCGTGTCTAGACTCATCAGGGATCCCACATCACTCTAACTGGACACGCCTCACACCATTACAGAGTCTACATCTACATCTACATCAATACTCCGCAAGCCACCTGACGGTGTGTGGCAGGGGGTACTTTGAGTACCTCTATCGGTTCTCCCTTCTATTCCAGTCTCGTATTGTTCGTGGAAAGAAGGATTGTCGGTATGCTTCTGTGTGGGCCTAATCTCTCTGATTTTATCCTCATGGTCTCTTCGCGAGATATACGTAGGAGGGAGCAATATACTGCTTGACTCCTCGGTGAAGGTATGTTGTCGAAACTTCAACAAAATCCCGTACCGAGCTACTGAGAGTCTCTCTGGCAGAGTCTTTCACTGGAGTTTATCTACCATTTCCGTAACGCTTTCGCGATTACTAAGTGATCCTGTGATGAAGCGCGCTGCTCTCCGTTGGATCTTCTCTATCTCTTCTATCAACCGTATCTGGTACGGATCCCACACTGGTGAGCAGTATTCAAGTAGTGGGCGAACAAGTGTACTGTAACCTACTTCCTTTGTTTTCGGACTGCATTTCCTTAGGATTCTTCCAATGAATCTCAGCCACGCATCTGCTTTACCGACAACTAATTTTGTATGGTCATTCCATTTTAAATCACTCCTAATGCCCATCCCCAGACAATTTATTTAATTAACTGCTTCCAGTTGCTGACCTGCTATATTGTAGCTAAATGATGAACGATCTTTCTTTCTATGTATTCGCAGCACATTAGACTTGTCTACATTGAGATTCAATTGCCATTCCTTGCACCATGCGTCAATTCGCTGCAGATCCTTCTGCATTTCAGTACAATTTTCCATTGTTACAACCTCTCGATATACTACAGCATCATCCGCAAAAAGCCTCAGTGAACTTCCGATGTTATCCACAACGTCATTTATGTATATTGTGAACAGCGACGGTTCTACATTACTCCCCTGCGGCACACCTGAAATCACTCTTACTTCGGAAGACTTCTCTCCATTGAGAATGACATGCTGCGTTCTGTTACCTAGGAACTCTTCATTCCAATCACACAATTGGTCTGATGGTCCATATGCTCTTACTTTGTTCATTAAACGACTGTGGGGAACTGTGTCAAGCGCCTTGCGGAAGTCAAGAAACACGGTATGTACCTGGAAACCCGTGTCTATGGTCTTCTGAGTCTCTTGGACGAATAGCGCGAGCTGGGTTTCACACGATCGTCTTTTTCGAAACCCATGCTGATTCCTACAGAGTAGATTTCTAGTCTCCGGAAAAGTCATTATACTCGAACATAATAAATGTTCCAAAATTCTACAACTTATCGACGTTAGAGATATAGCTCTATTGTTGTAGTAAACAGCGTTTCATGTGCTTCGGACTGAGACTAAGGAAAGCACTGGGGGAAAGAGAGAATACGATAGATGCACATATTCCGTAACTATGGATGTACAAGGTGGCCTGATAAGGCGCAAAAATCGAGCACTGATCAAAAAAATCAGTCTGTAAGGAGAGCTTCGCCGGAAACAAAAGCATATTCCGCGTCACGGTCACCCTTACAGCAGTCAGTGTAAGTGGATTTGTAAAATAGGTCTCGATCTGCAGACAACTGGCGGCGGTCTGAGATGGAGTTATCATACCACCTGGAACACAGGAGATTGTGTTCTCATGTAATCGACAACTGCGTGTGCGCTGTGGAAGAGGGACGGTACCTATTACTTATGCCCTATCGCCAGCTGGAGATCTTTTCGTGATTGTAAGTTCAACCTGCGCAATGGAAAAGCGACCCACTTACTCGGCATGATTTTTTTTTTTTTTTCACTTTGTGCTGCTCCTCTTCCCACCGCAGCACTGTTGTTATACCTGGTGTTAGAACTATGCGTGCGATACATGGAAGTAATCTCACAGCGATGCTGCTAGGTAGCGAAGTCCTTCACCTGGCGCTCCAATCATATGTTTCATCAAAATATAATGGGCACACAGAGATAAGGATTGCAGAGGGTTCAGCCACTCCGTTGATTACCTTACATTAAAAGTAGCAGAATGCGAAAAAGGCATGGATGTCAGTGCAGCTCCCTTAAGCTTAGCTATTTGAACCTTCTGTACGTAGAACTCACACCATGGAGTTAAAGAGCTTGATTGAATTTCCTCATCTTGAGAAATCAAAAGGAGTAATCTCCTTTAAATCCTAAAAACTTTCTAAAGCCAAGATGGCACGAGAATTTTTTTATTCACAAAAACGATTACGGCTGACTTTGCTGTCATCTTCAGGTCTTTAAAAAATTTTATCAAATTTTTTTGTTGTAAAATGTGTCATAACAACTTGAGGGGAGGTGCAACTAAAACATTTATGTTACAAAACGTGTTCATTTTGAGTTGGAACCTCACCCTAGAGTGAAATGTACGAGTTTTATTTCAAAAATTTTTGAAGACCTGAAGAAGAAACTGAAGTCTGTCGAAACTAGTTGTTGCAAATAAAGATATATTTATATAATCTCTCTTTTAGGAAGTTTTTACCGAGCTGAACTACAATTGAAGAAGTAACCTTAAACCAGCAAGTACATGTGTCAAAACATCACTCGATATTCACATTTGTGAAAGAGTTGCCTGTCATTATTGACAATGTGTAACACTTAGAAAAACAAATGAATCTCTGTATTAGAAAGATGGCAGTTACGGTGATGTGTAACATAAACAGTGAACTGAAAGTGAACTGTAAGATGTCCACCTGGTTGCCAGAGCAGAAAAAGCAGTTTACTTAGATGCAGTGTATTAGAAGTTACCTGTAAGTACCTTTCCATTTCATAAAGAAACGTTAAGGAACTATTTTTAAATCTATAACATAGATGTGAAACCATAACCTATGTGTAAAAAGGACGAATCATGTCATATTTCAGGACACCACTGAACGCGTCTGGGAGCATAAATAGAAATAAAAAATTTCGATGTGCAGCATGAAAAAAAGGCATTTTCTTTGAAACAACTGCAAACTATTCGAGATACTTGCTGAAAAATTTTATTTGCAAATTTTAATATTTTCCTCGCAAATTTTTCCTATTTTAGTTTATTATCTGATGTACAATTATCTGAGGTTTTATATCTATTTGCATCATTTCTAGCCGGAGTAACTTTGTACACATAATTGAAGACAGTATTTCTGTTGAAATAATGTGCAACAGTGTGCAGCAGCGACATCTAGCGTTGCCAGTATGGAGGCACGTCACTCATCACTGTACGGCTTCATAACTTGTTTTCTCAAATTGTCAATATGTATGCTGCATTGCTGCTAACGGTACTGGCGAAGCTAGTGGGGCTACCCCACATACACTCCTGGAAATGGAAAAAAGAACACATTGACACCGGTGTGTCAGACCCACCATACTTGCTCCGGACACTGCGAGAGGGCTGTACAAGCAATGATCACACGCACGGCACAGCGGACGCACCAGGAACCGCGGTGTTGGCCGTCGAATGGCGCTAGCTGCGCAGCATTTGTGCACCGCCGCCGTCAGTGTCAGCCAGTTTGCCGTGGCATACGGAGCTCCATCGCAGTCTTTAACACTGGTAGCATGCCGCGACAGCGTGGACGTGAACCGTATGTGCAGTTGACGGACTTTGAGCGAGGGCGTATAGTGGGCATGCGGGAGGCCGGGTGGACGTACCGCCGAATTGCTCAACACGTGGGGCGTGAGGTCTCCACAGTACATCGATGTTGTCGCCAGTGGTCGGCGGAAGGTGCACGTGCCCGTCGACCTGGGACCGGACCGCAGCGACGCACGGATGCACGCCAAGACCGTAGGATCCTACGCAGTGCCGTAGGGGACCGCACCGCCACTTCCCAGCAAATTAGGGACACTGTTGCTCCTGGGGTATCGGCGAGGACCATTCGCAACCGTCTCCATGAAGCTGGGCTACGGTCCCGCACACCGTTAGGCCGTCTTCCGCTCACGCCCCAACATCGTGCAGCCCGCCTCCATTGGTGTCGCGACAGGCGTGAATGGAGGGACGAATGGAGACGTGTCGTCTTCAGCGATGAGAGTCGCTTCTGCCTTGGTGCCAATGATGGTCGTATGCGTGTTTGGCGCCGTGCAGGTGAGCGCCACAATCAGGACTGCATACGACCGAGGCACACAGGGCCAACACCCGGCATCATGGTGTGGGGAGCGATCTCCTACACTGGCCGTACACCACTGGTGATCGTCGAGGGGACACTGAATAGTGCACGGTACATCCAAACCGTCATCGAACCCATCGTTCTACCATTCCTAGACCGGCAAGGGAACTTGCTGTTCCAACAGGACAATGCACGTCCGCATGTATCCCGTGCCACCCAACGTGCTCTAGAAGGTGTAAGTCAACTACCCTGGCCAGCAAGATCTCCGGATCTGTCCCCCATTGAGCATGTTTGGGACTGGATGAAGCGTCGTCTCACGCGGTCTGCACGTTCAGCACGAACGCTGGTCCAACTGAGGCGCCAGGTGGAAATGGCATGGCAAGCCGTTCCACAGGACTACATCCAGCATCTCTACGATCGTCTCCATGGGAGAATAGCAGCCTGCATTGCTGCGAAAGGTGGATATACACTGTACTAGTGCCGACATTGTGCATGCTCTGTTGCCTGTGTCTATGTGCCTGTGGTTCTGTCAGTGTGATCATGTGATGTATCTGACCCCAGGAATGTGTCAATAAAGTTTCCCCTTCCTGGGACAATGAATTCACGGTGTTCTTATTTCAATTTCCAGGAGTGTATTTATGTAAAGACACGATATATTTTGTATACTGCATCTACGCAGGTACGGGAATGTTTCCCTGTTGCTTAAATTGATTTCTGATTCTGTATTTTTTTTAATTTTGATATATTTATACAATAGGCTACCTCTTTATGTATGTTTCATGGGTCTAAAACTTTTATGTATGTTTCGTGTATCTAAAAGACCAAGTTGCTGAGGTCATCGGTCCCTAGCCTCACGCACTACTTAATCTAACTTCAGCTGACGTACGCTAAGGACCATACACCCACGCCCAAGGGAGAACTCAAACCTCCGACGGGTGGAGCCGCGCCAATCATGGCAAGGCGCCCCAGACCGCATGGCCACCCCAAGCGGCAGACTCAAATTACAATCAATACTTCCTTGTCCGCTGGAGAACGCTACTGTGACTATGTGGCAGTGCGTGTATTCTAAAATGTTTCGGACTTGCAGTTTGTCATCGTTCACTACAGTTCACGATTTTTCATCCAGACTTCTGCCACTCAGTCTCAGCTGAGCCAATTGGAGACTTTCCCTATCTCGTGAAATTTTAACATACGGTGTGTATTCTGATTATATGTTGAAATCGTGATGACAAATTGATCACACTACCCAGCGTGCACAGCGGCTGCTTAAAGTCAAAAACCAGGAAGTGGATGAAGAACAGAGCCCGGTGGTGAAATCTCTAGAATTTCGGCCATTTGTGGCAACATTTCTTTCAAGATAGCCAGAAACCTCCATGAAGTGCAGATTCAAGTGATTTACCGCCCATCATTTAAGATTGCAGACCACATAGATTCCGTGAAGGTCCACTTGTTATTGAGGAAGACCGGAATATACCAAACACTATGCCAATGCGTTATGACATTCGTAGGCCAGACCACGCGCGCTGTGCAAGAATGCTGCACAAAATATCAGAGTTGTACTCACCTTTTGCAACCAGACAAATCTGCAAGAGTTCAACATTGTTTCTCCACCGGATATTCAATGCTGTGTGATAAAACAATAATTTTGGCAACACACACACCTTTTTGCCACTCCGTTACTAAAAAATCTCTGGAAATACAATTGGCGTAAAATATGATGGACTCTGATAGTGAACACTAGTGAAACCTCCTCATTTCCACAATTTGCTCGAAATCAAGATGACAGCCTATTCCAGTGATGGTAATACCCGCTTCACCACAGTCTTGACATACGTGCAGAATTTACACAGAACGCTAATAAACTTTGGGACATACGAAGTTTTTGTCAGTATTCGATGGTTCTCTTGAGGATGACTTGCAAATTCCCTGCAGAAATACCGTAGAGGGTAGTGAATTGCAGGACTGAAACTTCTTCGGATGTATTTTATCTTTTTTTTTTTTTTTTTTTTTTAAAAAAAAAAAAAAAAAGCTGCTCCGCCTCTAAGTCCTTAAAGACAAGCCGCGCCTGTACGAGAGACTGGTTAACGTTGTACCCTCCATGCCATCCACGAAACAGCTGGAGATTCTGCGCAGCCCGCGGCAGTGGAACGGCACGGTTGGATGCGCTGCTTGCAGCCGGTTGGCAGCCGTGCTGGCTGGGATGCCCGCGGGCTGACCGCGCGCCGAGGCCGCCGCCGCAGACCGCGCCGGGGATTCCCCGGCACGCTTGCTATGCCACCCACCGCCCTGAGCAGTAGGTATCTGCTCTTGATGCGGGCTGGCTAGATGTGCCGGCTGGCTACTATGACCTCGGCAGAGCCGTCCGTCTTGCAGGGTGGCCAGCATTCCGGCCCCATCTCCTGCTGTGCTGATTTTACACGCAAGCATTTGCTGTTCCGATTACTGCCGACTGACACACAGCCTGACTGTGTGCTGTTAATCGAGCGTTCATTTCTCCAGTAACTATGGAAGCCTGGCAGCACTAGTATAACTGAGTCTGTGGTTCACATTTCCTACCCCATTACCGAGAAAGAGATCAGCTGTGAGCGAACACCTCCAACAGCAGTCCACGCGTAATCATATTTCCAGGCAAATTGACCTGATCGATGGAATAAATTTTAATTCCCCTAGGAGAGGAACTGGCCGCTTCGGTCCGATGTAGTTAGGCTAGAAGTAAGAGGCGGTTACGTGTCCATCACATCACGTTGCGTCAGTGCAGTGGTGTGTTTGTGCAAGTGCGGTAACAGGAGTCGACGTGTAGACGTGATAGAATGACACAAGCATATTAGTCTTTGCAAATACGCTAACGGCCACTCCACTGATGTATCGGCATAGATAGTCCAGCGTACCTACAAGAAATGTTGGGCTACACCACTTACCACCATGTCACACAGCAGTAGTCGTAAAAAGATCCCAACATACCGGGACCGCAGACGAATATGACGTTTTGTCAGTGACAGCTGATTTCAGTCACAACAGGAATTGTTCAGTGAAGATAATGCTCACAGCTCGTAAATATTTGAAAAACGTCAAGACTTTAAACATGGCTGAAACAGCAACTGTTGAAATTCATCACGATAAATGATAACAGCCAAACAGTTACAGAATACAGATTTATTAAAACCCTAAATATACCTTCGTCAGAAGTAAAATACACTAAAATCTCATCCTGCAGTGGAGATACATAAAAAAATCGTCCCAAAGGCGTCGTCATCAGTTAAATGGAGATGTGATTTTAGTGTACTTTACTTCTGATGAAGGTATATTTACATATACCGAAACCGTGATCAAGGATTTTAATAAATCTTTATCCTGCAACTGTTTGGCTGTTATCATTTACCGTGAAGTTTGAAAAACGTCATGATCCGCCGGCAAGGGCTGCTTATAAAATTTCGTTAATATACAACCAGTTTTGGACCACACACCATCATCAGCCATCATAATAATGACGACAGCTTAAAGACGATATAAAATCAATGGCTTCAAAAAATAAAAATGGTTCAAATGGTTCTGAGTACTATGGGACTTAACATCTGAGGTCATCAGTCCCCTAGAACTTAGAACTACCTAAACCTAACTAACACACATATCAATGCTCGAGGCGACCGTAGCAGCCTCCAAAAAATAAAAATCCGTAATTCATCACTGTTGTTAAACTGCAGGGGGGAGCGTTAGACCTAGTGCATAGTGTACCTAGGAAGTAATATTTGAAAAACGTCATTTGTTCGGTACTTCGTTTTAGAGACTGTCTTTAGAATCACATGAAGCAACGCACACTGCCGACCACCATAAGCAGTTCCCGTTTTTCTAAACTACTTTTGTTGTTATTAGACATGAAATTGTGTTCTCTGTAGCACTGTAAATACTTCAGATTGTTCATATTTAAGTGCTGTATGATATGTTAAAGCTACGGAGAATATATCGTTAGATCATAAGATACAGAATTTTATGGTAAGTAGAATGTTATATTTTAGAACTATTTATATAACTTGTGGACTTCATCCGTCACGCAGCCTCTTGTATCTTGAACCAGGAGCTCTTTGCCATGGGACATGTGATACAGTTGTTATTTAATGTCTCCACATTTTCGCCCCTCTTGAAAATACGATTAGCGTTCAATATGTAATGCAACACGTTTTTTTCCCTGCTCATTCGGCTGAAAAAATGCGACATTCGTTGATGGACATTTTGGAATTTTCCTGCTTCACCTCCTACAGTTTCATCAAGATCCAGTAGGTGGAGGCGCTAACCGTAGCCTTCGAAAGGGCGTCTGTAACTGTCCCAAACAAAGAGCTGTCACTGAGTGTCTTTTGGTGGAAAACCAGATCCCCGTAGATAGTCTTAAGTGCTTGCAAAATGTCTACGGAGAGTTGGCAGTGAACAAAAGCACGGTGAGTCGTAGGGCGCGGCGAGTGTCAGCATCCAAACAAGGTGGTGCATAAGTGTCCTACCTCCTGCCTGCGGGCCGGCCGCACTCGGCCGTGACTCCTGCAATGTTGGAACGTGCAGACACTCTCATTCCAGGTAATCGGTCGGTGAAAGCGAACTACTTCTTCTTCATAACAACGCAAAGCCTCATACAAGGCAGCGAATACGAGACGATCTCAAAGAACGTCAATGGAATGATGTTCAACCACACTACAACGTGGATCTCGCACCTTCCGATTTCCATCTGTTTGGTCCAGTGAAGGATACACTCAGCGGAAAGTGGATGATGGGGAGGTTATAGATGCAGCAAGACGTTGTCTCCGATATCGAGCAGTACAGCTGTACCATGCGGGGATACAGGCCACCTACCAGTAAGGTGGCGTAAGGCCGTCTAAAAGAATGGGTAATAATATGATGTGTTGGAATCCTGAATAAAACCAACATTCTTTGAGAAAAGAAATGTGCTGCCTTACTTACTGAAAGCCTCTCAGATTTCTCTCTTACAAGAGGATGGGAGCAAGATTAGAGTTTAATGTCTCGTCGACAACGGGGACATTTGAGATGCAGCTCCAGCCCGTATTATGAAAGGATATAAAACGAAATCCGCTGTGCCCTTTGAAATGAACCATTACAGCGTTTGAAAATCTAAGTCTGGGTGCCCGCACGGAGATTTGAACCGTCATCCTTCCACATCTGAGTACAGTGTGATAGTCACTGCCACGCTGCGCATTGCGAGATGGGACACTCTACAGGCTGTCGACTGCACATCTGTTTTTTCAGCCGGTTTATTGTAATCATATTCTTTATTGTACAATCAATAGTAAATACTTACTACACAGTCCTCTCCTCCTTATTACATAAAATCAGCTTAGACCGTTACAAGAGAAAAGAAAGATGGAAGATCGCAATTTAATCTCTACAAATCACACAACTGAACAAATTTCAGTGTTGCTACAAAGAAAAAAGTACTTCACGTTCGTCAGTAAATTGATTCAGTTTTCACTAAGATTATTTTAGATACATTTGTCTTGCCGTATTACTTTGCCAGCAGTATCTATAAAATAATCTGCGAAAACATTGATTCTATGGTTTAGTGAACTTCCCCATTGTCGAGATCAAACAGCACGTGTATCCTTAGCGTTTTCTATGTTCTAACCAGTTTTGCAACGGCAGTAGCTGCGAACGATACAGCAACATTTGGTAATGATCGTAGTAAAGTTCATGAATATCCTACAGTTACGCCTTAGAATTGCAAATACGCGCTCTTCTTATTCTCAACCACGACTTAAACCGTTGTTAAAAATCCGTTTCTTGCAGGAGAGGAGAATTCCGCTGTACGGTCTCATGAGACAATTCGACGGAGAAACTCTTCATCCCGCTATAGAGTGAATAATGTAAACTTACTGGAATAGTTTGTCCTTTTGATAGAATTACTAGGACACTTTTTAAATTTTATTCAGCTTACAGTTGTCGAAGATTGTGCTATCACATTCTCTGCCATGGGGACCTAGAGTCTTCTGCATACGACGATTTTCGCTGCGATGTAGCATTGCGTGTACTCAGATCATTTCTGTCGCTGCGAGCTCGCGCGATTGTTAGTCGGTCATACGCATCGAGCCTAAATGCCTACCTTTCAGCGAACAGCGTTGTTGCCATAATGTTCAGATGAGACTTTCCATACCAGTATGTTTTTTATATTTATTTCTTTTACGAGGTGTCTAATGAGCAAGCTGCTCGTAAGTGTATATGTATTTGTGTGTGAACGAACGCGCGTCACACTAAAAAGAAAACTGAGGAAATGAAAAATGTTTGTTCAATAAAGCTGATGTCTCACATTCTTTATATTGCAATAACTAGGAACGACAACGTTCGGGATCACCCGTATGCAAATTATGTCCTTGTTGATTTTTGTTTTATAGGCATTAGGCCGTCGTGCTAGACGTATTTCTCGGCATAACGTTTCGTCCTACAATACTGAAGACGTCATCAGAGGCTATAAATGTTCAGATAACAATAACAAACAAGCTCAGAATCCCGAACTGATTGGACGTGTCCACGCAGCTGTCGGTTCGTGACGTCATAAGACCGATGAATCACGCCGATCAGTGTTATGGAGCCTTTGGTGGGGAAGGGATGGTGCTCTTTGCTTTATTTAGCACTAAGGTCCACAACACGTCTGATTTCAATCCCATTTTTTCTGTAAAGTTATTTTTGTCCTTTGGGATTTCTATGGCCAGCTCTGCACATCCTATCATAGTAATGATTGGATCTTGATAAAAACGCAGTATCTGAGTGACGAATTTGCTACTGCTAGTTCGTTTGTGCTTCCCCAATGACAGACTCTCTTGTACTATACATGTGTGGTGTCTGTTCTGCCGGATATGTGAAATGCTGTGTTTAACTGCCATACTTCGACAGTCGCGCACCATCTTGTACCTTGAAACAAAAGGAGGTCTTTACATAGGAGCATGTGATACCGCTATTATTTAATGCATTAACGGTTTTACCTCTGTTTAAAATACATAATGTGTTAATGGCAGATCCCTTCTACTTGAAAACTCATTTAATTGTAAATGTGATTAATATCCTCAGTGCAGATGCACAATAGGGTCCGAATCTCATGCGGGAATGTAGGAAACGCTGCAAACAAATGAGGCAAATGGACAGGGATGCAACCTAGAAGCGTATGGTAAGTTGAGCATTTGGGTCGGACAGAAGGTGTGCACAGATAGTCGATGCGACCAGTTCCGCTTGAGCAGCGACAGCGGTCAGAAACGTTCCGCCGCAAGACTTAGATTGCAGCAATTAGCTCTTGTCATGCTATGTATTTATCAGGAAACGTACTTGACGCAGAAGCGTCTGTAACACCATAGGTTAGACACTACATACATTTTATTGATTCATTTTGCTTTCTGTTTTGTTCAACATTCCATTGTTGAGGTTCTGTAAATGTTGCTTGACTGAATCAATAACACAAAATTGTGTACTCCTTTCTTTGTAAATCTTTGATGTCATGGTTTGATTCTATGCAATGTAGTGTATCTAACATTTAAATTCTTTGTCTCATTTGGTGGGAACAAAACTAACTGTCTATAATTGTAATTTCTGTGTGAATAATTTTATGTAGAAATGTCAATTTATGCAAATGTTCTGTTTTATTTAATATGTTTGGTTGCTGTTATGTAAACTGCTGACCTTCACTTAGGGTTCTGAGTTATTTTGTATGTAAAAGGTGGCGTGGTTCCCCTCGGGAACAGAACTGTGTAGCACGCGCAATATGTGGTGGGCATGGATAGAAAGGTGGAACCAAGAGTCAGTAGGGGACGAGCTACCAAACTATCAACTGCTTATGTAAAAGTTACGTATTGTGCTGGTTCCGAGAGAGACTTCCTGGCGCTTTCCAATGCCTCGGATAGATGGATAAAGAGCTGGAACTATTCTGGAATTGGTATCTATCATCGCCACCAAGAAATGATGGAGTCCAGCAATTCTACCTGCAAATCCACCTACCAACATACTCTAGTCACCACATTGCGCAATCACTGTAATGGAACTGAAGAACTATAGTAATGTACAGTGAAGGATCAGCTCATTGGATGTTTTAGTGTGCTCAAATATGAGGTAATTTATAACTGAATTTATGTACCTCCCTTGATTTTTTCATTATCACAACACCTCTCAGGTTCCTCTCCGTTTGAACTATGATTACCGAGTGTCCTTGATGTGGAAAAAGTGAAAGCCTCAAAGCCAAACAGTTAATTAAATAAGGTTGTTTGATTTTTGGTTAGAAGGGAGTATGTATTTACTGGGGATTTAGTAAAATTGTGGGAGGTAGTAAATGTAGCTTTGTGAAAGCCTCCAAGAGATTGAAACAGTCCAATTTAAAGCTTTGTGGACATTAAAAGTTACTTGTTTAATCATTGACTTGAAAGTAGAAGACAATTTGCTGTTACTCTTATAAAGTTTTGCTTAGATAATAATCATAGTTCTGGCTGTTGTTAATGCAAAAAGGTGAGTAAGGTTTTTTTTTACAATTTTGTCAATATTGTGTCTCACTGCAGTAAAAGTCGTGAAATGCATTTGTGGAAAGTTATATACTCATGTTTGCTAACTGCTTGTCTCTTGTGTATTGGAAGTACATATTAATAATGGTGTAACAGGATGCCCAGTATGTCTATTGTGCTTATGCTAGGTAACAAGTAACAGGAAGACCACTATATATGATAACAGTAGCTTCTTTTATTCAAAGGTCAGTGAGAAATAGTTTGCTAGTGAAATGTTTTTTTCCATGTCAGATAGTAAATTAAATGGTAAAAGAAATACTGAACCTATGTCCATTTTATGATTCTACGGTGAATGTCAATAGTAATATTATTGAGACCATTCAGTTTGACCAAGCCTTGAAGGCAAAAGTGCATATCATTTTCCGTTACCATTATGCAAATAGCCATGTTCTCCTATAACTGTTAGCACTTTCTTTAATGTAAACATCTGCTACTGACAGAGTTCATTGCGCTCTCATGTGATAAAGTATAGGCTGAGTCTGTCCATTAAAGTTACTCATATCTATTTTCTTGAACAAGAATGTTATTCTTATGCCTAATTAGGCTGGCGACCGTTTTTGTTATCATTTGGACACTGTGGATAGGCAAAATATTGTTTGTTACTGTTTAAATATTTACGTAATTCTGACTTTCACTTCCGATAAGCCACCTCCGTTAGGTAAATTGCGGTGAACACAACAAAATTCCTTTCAGAGGGTAACACTGCTCTGTTGCTTTATACCATAACTGCTTTAACAAGATAGTCCCATTTTAAGATCTGCTTCCAACTTTAAGATTATGGTATAACAGAAGATGCGGTAGTGTTATACGTCCGTGTCCATCCTTTCGTGGTTTTTTGTTTGGAGGTGTATTTGTCCGCTTTTCTTCGCGTCTATGGCGTCCAGGACGATACCGCTTGAAGAAACAGTCAATTTTGCGTTTTATAGGCTCACCTGTAATGTGTAGTCAACTTCCATCGAAATTCATGACGGTTTGTGGGAACGTTTGGTATTACATCAGATCATGTTCACGCCGCATATTTGGACACTGAACTCTGTCTTCTTTTCAAAATTCATGAACCCCTTCCAATGAGACAGTTTGTTATTTAAACAAGGCAGTCAGATTTCATCTCGCCATAGTGACGAGTCAGTTAGTGTTATACCTCTGGCCTCTGTTGATGGTGAATTGGTGAATAAACCAACGTGCGGTTTTCCAACTGGGCGCCGGAATAAATGACCAATAACTTAAGGCTGTGTTACTTAAATCTGTTAGTGGTAAGGTCATTTGCTGGAAACGCTGATCGAGTCAACACCGCCTTCAATACTATAGCGGTACAGGTTCCGTCGAGATGTACGTTAAACAGGACATTCCGCACATCTTCAGACTTGTAGTTATCGGGTCCATGTTACTTGCACTGGTCAAGTGGGGACATGTTTTTACATAATGAGTGTAGTCGCCAACATTTCAGTTGTCCGAAGTGAGTTTTCGTTCTCAAAAATTCTCTTCAACAGCGATATAAATTGACGGTAGCAGATTTCGTTACTAATTCTGGTGGGAATCCACAGTCAGATTTGAGTACTTTATCCACAGGCAATTTTCCCCCGTTATACCTGAAGACGGATTCTGCGCCATCTGATCTCCATGCCGTTGCTGAGGTGCTGCAACGTAAGTGAAACCGTACCCAGGATGCCGATGTTTCCAATGTGGAACCCCCGTGTTAGCCCGCCCTGCGTCACGTGACTCTTTTGGTGATACAAATTGCGTAGTAGCCTCCTGTGGAGGCTATGGGGGCTGCGGATTCGAACGTTCTTTCGGGCTCTGGGGTGGATCTTACGGAGTTGTGTCAGTGATCCAGTGTGAATGCTACGTCCCCCTGCTAAAATTTTTCACCTCTACGGGAATACAAACACTACTGGCCATTAAAATTGCTACACCAAGAAGAAATGCAGATGATAAACGGGTATTCATTGGACAAATATATTATACTACAACAGACATGTGATTACATTTTCACGCAATTTGGGTGCATAGATCCTGAGAAATCAGTACCCAGTACAACCACTTCTGGCCGTAATAACGGCCTTGATACGCCTGGGCATTGAGTCAAAGAGAGCTTGGATGCCGTATACAGGTACAGCTGCCCATGCAGCTTCAACACCATACCGCAGTTCATCAAGAGTAGTGACTGGCGTATTGTGACAAGCCAGTTGCTCGGCCACCATTGACCAGGCGTCTACAGTTGGTGAGAGATCTGGAGAATGTGCTGGACAGGGCAGCAGTCGAACATTTTCTATATCCAAAAAGGGCCGTACAGGACTTGCAACATGCGATCGTGCATTATCCTGCTGAAATGTGGGGGTTTCCCGCGATCGAATGAAGGGTAGAGCCACGGGTCGTAACACATCTGAAATGTAACGTCCACTGTTCAAAGTGCCGTCAATACGAACAAGTGGTGACCGAGACGTGTAACCAATGACGCCCCATACCATCACGCTGGGTGATGCTCCAGTATGGCGATGACGAATAAACGCTTCCAATGTGCATTCACCGCGATGTCGCCAAACACGGATGCGAGCATCATGATGCTGTAAACAGAACCTGGATTCATCCGAAAAAATGACGTTTTGCCATTCGTGCACCCAGGTTTGTCGTTAAGTATATCATCGCAGGCGCTCCTGTCTGTGATGCAGCGTCAAGGGTAATCGCAGCCACGGTCTCCGAGCTGATGGTCCATGCTGCTGCAAACGTCGTTGAACTTTTCGTGCAGATGGTTGTTGTCTTGCAAACGTCCCCATCTGTTGACTCGTGGATCGAGACGTGGCTGCACGACCCGTTACAGCCATGCGGATAAGATGGCTGCCATCTGGACTGCTAGTGATACGAGGCCGTTGGGATCCAGCACGGCGTTCCGTATTACCCTCCTGAACCCACCGGATCCATATTCTGCTAACAGTCATTGGATCTCGACCAAGCGAGCAGCAATGTCGCGATACGATAAACCGCAATCGCGATAGGCTACAATCCGTCCTTTATCAAGGTCGGAAACGCGATGGTACGCATTTCTCCTTGTTACACGAGGCATCACAACAACGTTTCGCCAGGCAACGCCGGTCAACTGCTGTTTGTGTAAGAGAAATCGGTTGGAAACTTTCCTCATGTCAGCACGTTGTGGGTGTCACCACCGGCGCCAACCTTGTGTGAATGCTATGAAAGCTAATGATTTGCATATCACAGCATCTTCTTCCTGTCGGCTAAATCTGCGTGTGTAGCACATCATCCTCGTGGTGTAGCAATTTTGATGGCCAGTAGTGTATAATTGATGTAAGAGTACAGGTTGTGCGAACAATGTTGACAACTTATGAACGTATATGTCTGGCCATGACCTGTGCTCGGATAGCCTAATGGTACGGCTAGCGCTGGTGGTAAGTGGGAAATCCGGATTCGAGTCCTGGCCCAACAATAATTCTCATTGTCGTTATTCCATTACACAGCAATATTCGCAACTGCGAATTTAGATAACGTAATTTAGGTCTCGCCCTTTTATCGTGATTCCTTGTTTTTCGGTGTACTTAACATGATAGTGCAACAATTACTCTGAATTTACAGGCACACTGTCCGTAAGTGCATATCGCGCAGACTGTGTCGAGCTCCTTAGCTCTTTACTACAACAGTATTTAGTCAGAACAAATCACTACCGGTTTTCCCCATTTTACTTGCCTATTTGTTTAGCACACAGCTGGTGCGAGATGTTCCAGTCCATAGTAAACAACGCCATTCGAAGCCAGCCTGAATGAGTCGACAACCTGACTCAGACCTGTGCTACCGAAATATATCGACATAGGCACATGTACCTACGCTCTGATCCACAGTCACAGCAAAGAAGACGTTGTATAACAAAATGAATGTTCATTTTGTCTGTTAATACATTTCAGTTCTCACATTTAACGCGTCCAGTAATCATGCCATTCATCACCTGTTAAGAACACAATTCAATTCTGATAACCCGTACGTTTTCACCCTGTACATTTACGTACGTAGATGAGTCTGTAATACTTCGTCCGCAGCGTTAGCCAGCCTGCTAGTTTAAAGCACTGAAATTATTACTGTAATCTCAACAAGAACAAAAATTTGGCTGTCGAGGTACCTTGGAGTAGAAACAAAGGAAAAGAACCGATAAATAAAGCGAAATGTGCGGTGGCAGCCACAGCCGCAGGCGCAGACAGACCCCACGGCGGTGCAGCAGTGCAGGGTGGGTTGCCTATCGGCGCCGGCGCGGCGCTGGCTTGTCAGGGCCAGCTGTGGTAATTGCGGCGGTTATTTACGGGCGTCGCGGTCACGTGCCGCCGCGCCACAGTTGGCCCCACTGCGCGCTGTACGCCCTGCGTCCCCGTGACAGCGCTCCCGTAAGCGACCGACACATTCCCTCTCGCTGGGGCGAATTTCAGCGGACACGACATTCATTTTCCTTTCAGTCCATCTACGTTAAGCTACCGACGCGTTGCGAAACGAGGAAGGTACTTGCAGCTGCAGCAATTGTGTTCTGAATAGAAGTCTACACACAGACGCAACAGTGACACGAAAGATGACACGCTCTTGCGATCTAGGTATGTTTTTCGCTCTACACGGAAACAGGAAAGTTTATTTACTTTGCCTACAGTCTCACTATCGTAACCTACGGTTATACGTTCTGGGGCACAAGGGAATCTTCGGGAGTGTTCTGCCCAATTCGATTTTCTTCGCGCATATAGGGTTTTTAAGTCATTGCCGGGCTTACATTTTCTGAAGCTGTGGGACAAAACTGTCAAAAAAAATTAGTTTAAAGATAAGAATACCTCTGAGCGCTGTCAAGTACTGACAGGCGACAGTCACCTTTCGCAGTCCACCTTTCTTATAATTTTCTGGATTTATCATATGTCTTTCTCTGCTTGTGTTTCCTCATACTTTTTCCATGCCAAGATGAAGATCATGCTGGGCACAAGCTTGAGTATGCGTTCCGCTGAGGCGACACAAGTCATTTGATGCTTCCAATTAGCATATCGGACTTCATTTCGCCCGGTGCAGTGATGAAACTGCACGTGTCATGAGCTCAACAATTCGTTGGAAGTGCCCCGCAGAAATAAAGAGCCTTCAATAGTCGAGAAAGTGTTTCATGTTCGTGGTGTTGTGCGTCAACTGCCATCTCGATTACGTCCCATAAATGTTCGATGGTATTCATGTCGGACGATCTGTTAGCACTGACATCTCTACGCATAAGCCGCTGCTCTCGGTCGTTACGTGATCGCCGTCGGTCTCTGTGTTGTCCACGGTGAGAGGATTCCCTGACGATTTCCGAAATGGAATGTCCCATGCGTCTACCTCCAGCTACCGTTCCGCGTTCAAAGTCTGTTAATTGCCGTCGAGCGGCCATAATCACGTCTGAAACCTTCTCACATTAATCACCTAATTACAAATGATAGCTTCGCCAATGCAGTGCCGTTTTGTACCTTATGTACGCGATACTACCTCCATCTGTATACCTCCATTTGTATACGTGGATATCGTTATTCCATTACTTTGTTACATTTAGTATTAAGGAGACTATGTACCTGTAACGACATCATCTAAACGTGGATGGTAGCTGAATGGAATAAATGCGGGTGTAATTGGAAACACATGCAACTGGGTGAATTCAGGTACAGTTTCTAGGCTTAGCTCTGAATCTGAGCTTAACTTTCAAAGAAGACTTGAGGCGCCATTGGAGTAAGGCGTCAGAGCGTTATCTGTGTTGTACTAACAAGCGTCCTTGCGACCGGCTCTTTCAGAAATACGCGTGGTGGATGCGTTTGTTCAAGTTTAGATGTTGAACCAATGGAAAACATAGACGACGAGCAAACAGGCGTCGTCCCTTCTGCCTTATAATTGGAAGAGATTCCTGTTAACACCAAGGAATTAGTGTTTTCGATTGCTCAGCTGGCCCCCATCCAGGTTTTTTCGTCTCTGTACTCAGAGACGAGGCAGATTGCTTTCATATCAGAAGTTAGCGAGTCGTGGAAGAGTAGAGTCGCTTACAATTCGCTATGCTGCTGTGTGGTGAGTATGATGTTCCACTCCTGTATGCACTTAGGCGCTGAGTTCAGTCTGCATATATAAATCGTAGGTATTTCTGGCTTGAAATTTCTCTGGAAGCATATACCATGAACAGCCCAAGAAGCTGGTGCACTTGCCTAATATCGTGTAGGGCCCCCGCGAAACACGACATGGCAAGGACTCGAGTAATGTCTAAAGCAGTCCTGGAGTGAACTGCCACGGTGAATCCTGCAGGGCTGTCCATAAAACCGTAAGAGTACGAAGGAGTGGGTATCTCTTCTGAGCAGCACGTTGCAAGACGTCCCAGATATGCTCAATAATGTTCATGTCTGGGGAGTTCTGTGGCCATCGGAAGTGTTTAAACTCATACGAGTGTTCCCGGGGCCACTCTGTAGCAATTCTTCACGTGTGGGGTGTCGCATTATCCTGCTGGAATTGCCCAAGTCTGTCGGAATGCACAATGGACATAAATGGATGCAGGAGATCTCACAGGATTCTTACGTACGTGTTATCTATCACACTCGTATCTAGGCGTCCCATGTCACTACAACTGCAGACGCTCCACACCACTGCAGAGCCTCCATCATCTTGAACAGTCGCCTGCTGACACGCTGTGTCCATGGATTCATGGGGTTGTCTCTATACCCGTACACGGCCATCCGCGCGATACAATTTGAAACGAGACTCGCCCGACTAGGCAATATGTTTCCAGTTAGTGACAGTCCAATGTCGGTGATTACAAGCCCAAGCGAGGCATGAAGCTTTGTGTCGTGCAGTCATCAACAGTAAACTACTGGGTCTTCGGTTCCGAAAGCCCATATCGATGACGTTTCTCTGAATGATTCTCACGGTGACGCATGTAGATATCCCAGCATCGAAATATGTAGCAATCTGCGGAAGGGTTGCACGTCTGCGACGCTGAGCGATTCAGTCGTCGTTGGTCGTTTTCTTGCAGGATCTTTTTCCGGTAGTAGCGATGTCGGAGTTTTGATGTTGGGTCGGATTCCTGATATTCACGATACACTCTTGAAATGGCCGTACGGGAAAATTGCCATCTCATCGCTACCTTGGAGGTGCTGTATCCCATCGCATCGCTCGTGCGGCGACTGTAACACAACGCTGAAGCTCACTTAAATCTTGATAACCTGCCATTGTAGCAGCAGTAACCGAGCTAACAACTGCGCCAGACACTTGTTGTCTTATATAGGCTTTACCGACCGCAGCGTCGTATTCTGCCTGTTTACGTACCTCTGTATTTTAATACGCGTGCCTATACCAGTTTCTTTGGCGCTTCAGTGTAGGCTCCTTTGCCACAGTAACTCGTTTAATGAAAGATTAGCTTTGACTCGCATGCTCCCACAATACCGAATGCTACTCTTTACGAATGGATTAAATCTTAAACTTCTTTCCTCGATTTTACGTCTTGAATACCTATTACACGTCTTCCAACTGTCTATACTCGGTGACTGCAGAATTTACTGCGAATGATAACACCGGCATCACCGTTAAGTTTCTCTTCTTCTGTCACTAACACCACCGCTATTCATCACGTTTACACATACGCTGCTGAGCCCATTTAATAAAATGTTGGTCCACCTTTTGACCGAATTACAGCTGTGTTACGCGTGGTATGGATCCGACAAGCCCTTGATTCCGTTCCACATGTGTGTGTCGCCACCTGTCTGCTAGCCAAGGTCGCAAAATTCATGTAAAATATTGTCCAGTGGATTGTCGGCGAAGAAGCGGCATCCTATGGCCCCAACAACGTATTCCATCGTCTTCACTTCAAGTGAATTTGTTATCATTTGGAATATACACTGATGAGCCAGAACAATTTTGACCACGTACCTAATAACCGGTATGTCCAGCTTTGGCGTGGATAACGCGGTAAGCCGGCCGAAGTGGCCGAGCGGTTCTAGGCGCTACAGTCTGCTACCGTGCTACCGCTACGGTCGCAGGTTCGAATCCTGTCTCGGGCATGGATGTGTGTGATGTCCTTAGGTTAGTTAGGTTTAAGTAGTTCTAAGTTCTAAGTGACTGAGGCCTCAGCAGTTAAGTCCCATAGTGCTCAGAGCCATTTGAACCATTTTAACGAGGCGACACTCATGGCATGGAGGAAATAAGGTCTGCAGAGAGTTCCCCCAACATCTGTCTACACAAGTCACCTAATTGCCTTAAATTGCCGGGAATGGGGTCGATGAGCTCTGAGGCCACATCCAGTCAGTGTTCGACGGGGTTCAAATGAGGCAAGTTGGGGGTCTGAAAATTGCTTGGAACTCGCCACACACAATCCTGCGCTTGAACATGGCGCAATATCTTGAAAAATGCCACTGCTGTCGGGAAACATGAACTTCATAAAGGGCTGTACGTGATGTGCTACCATGGTACCATACGTCTTGGCCGTCATGCCCTGGACCAATTGATTCCCAAGTGAATGTTCCCCAGACAATAATGAAGCTGCCTGCAGATTGTCTCCGTCCTACAGAGCAGGTGTCATTGAACCTTTCCACTGGAAGACGACGGATTCGTGCCCTCCCATCAGCCAGATGAAGGAAGTATCGGGATGCTTCAGACGACGCAACGCTCAGCCACTGTGTGAACGTCCGGCGCCGATGGACACGTGCCTGTTCCAGTCGGAGTTGCCGATGTCGTGATGTTAACGATGGCATGTGCAGGGGTCTTCGTCTGCGGATGCCTATCGTTAGGAGTGTTCGGTGCACTGTGTGTTCGGACATACTTGCTCTGTGTCCAGTATTAAAGCCTGATGTTAGTCCCCCCAAAGTTAGCCACCTGTCGTGTTTTACCAGCGTGCCCAGCCTACGACGTCAGACATCTATAATGAGGAGTGGCCGCCCTGTCCCACGACGTCTGGACGTGATATCACCTTGGTTTCGCCACTTGTTGAAGACACTCACCGCAGCACACTTTGGACACCCGAAAAGCCGTGCAGTTTTCGAAATGCTAATGTCAAGCACTCGGGTCATCACTATCCGCCCTCGGTCGCACGCCTTCCCCATTTTACACACGGTCAGCACGCTCATTGGTACCATATCCACCCTGTGTGTGTTTGTGTGCGTGTGTGTGTGTGTGTGTGTGTGTGTGTGTGTGTGTGTGTGTGTGTGTGTGTGTCTGTCATTCCTCGGTAGGTGGCGCTGATATCGCCTGGACTCGTTAATATCGATAATAGATAGATGGTCATAATGTTCTGGCTGATTAGTATAGCTGGGCTCAATTGCCGTGAGAAAGAACCAAGTAAAGTCTCCAATACAGTAATGAACAATAATAACTACAGTGTTTGTTTCGTGAATATTCGTGAGCAGAAATGTTTCATTCAAGGCAAAAAATGTTACCAAATGTGACAGTGAAAGAAACTCAAATTGAATCTGCAGGATCCATATGAGAAGAACAGAAATATGAAAATAGATTAGAATTAAAGTGAAATCGTGTGGCGTGAATGGCTGGGAGACTCCGGAGTTCAGGTTCAGCGGTCAAATGGGAAAGAGTTTTACTATCCTCCGCACTTGCAAGCACCTTTCCTTTGCGAAGTAGTAACTGCAACTGATAAGTGTAGATGTCTGCAGTGGTGTGTGTGTGTGTGTGTGTGTGTGTGTGTGTGTGTGTATGTGTGTGTGTGTGTGCGTAGTGTAGTGTCATGTTCTTGTAGTAGATAATGAGAAAAGGGAGAGAGTGAAACCTGGGGCCGATCCTTAGCCTACTTCACTCGAAGAGCACCAAGATGTCGGCCGAGCTTATCATCCCATTCTACAGACGGATTCCTATCAACATTGTAGGATACCCTCTGTCCGTCAGACACTGCAGGGAGGTCTGGAATTTAATCCAAGATACTGGCGGTAAGATTGATGATCAAGGGCTTTGAGCCACCGCTTCTCCTTCCCTGTGCGGCCAAATACTGCCAGCGAAGATTTCATCCACTACCACGATTCGAACCGGCTTACCCCTTAGTCGTGCATCACTGCACAGTGGCAACTTACCGTCCTCAGCTATAGAGACTGAGACAAATAGTGTTAGAGAGGGATTTAGGAGAAAGCTGTAATCTGTCTAGTATAACAATTTTTTTTTCTTTTTGTGATAAGTTGTTATTGGACCAAACTGCTGAGGTCATCGGTCCCTAGGCTTACGCACTACTTAATCTAACTTAAACTAACTTTCGCTAAGGGCAGCACACACATCCATGCCCGAGAGAGGACTCGAACCTCCGATGGAGGGAGCCGCGGGAACCGTGGCAAGGCACCCAAGACCACGCGGCTACCCCGCGCGGCCCCGATAATTACAATTCTAAGTTTAAGAACAAGTTGTTTTTTCTGATTGCAGTTATTTGTGAAACTTTACATCGAAATTTGACTCTTAATTCAATGAAGCATGCACTGAATTAAACACAAATATATGTGAGATGGAAGAACTTTCACACTGGTTTGCGGAAAAGCTGACAACAAGCTAAAAACGTTTCTTTGTCTTGACGCTCTGAAACAATGTAGTGCACCTTCTGAATAATATTGAAATTAACAGAATATAGCGATGTAGTTAATGTTTTCTTGAAAAGGGTATGACATTAAACTTAACCGACAGTGCTGACAAATACGTAAAAGCTTTCAAAAGTAAAGAACTGTAAGTCGGCATATCTAGGGTCTATACGGGTTAACACAGTACACTTTGGTGTAAGAAGGCATTGTTGTGAGCCGAGCCGGCAAGGCAAAGCGCGTTGCGTGCAGGGGAGCACGCAGCGCTGCTGGGCGGGGCGGGTCCGCGTGCCGATTGTCTGGCCTCTTTAGGCCTTCTTCTCGGTCTTCTTTGGCAGCAGGACGGCCTGGATGTTGGGCAGGACACCACCCTGTGCGACGGTGACGCCCGACAGGAGCTTGTTGAGCTCCTCGTCGTTGCGGATGGCGAGAGCTAGGTTAAGAGATTAGGAAGTGCCAGAGGCGGACGCAAATGTAATACATAGCGGACCAACAAAATTACTCCTGTATGCAAGAAATATGAACTGTGATACACAAATAAAACATGAATACAGATTTCACCGTAATGATGTGTGATGAATACAGGGAGACTAAGACTTGTTCCTAATACTTTGCTCTCTACAAATAATTTAGTTGAATTACTTTACTGTGGAAAGAAACGTTAAATGAACACATCTCCAGCGGCAAGGCAGATGACAATCCAGAATGTTGTTGTTATGGTTGTGAAAACACTTTTAATTGAATAGTGACGCATGAATCCGATACTGTTAGGCCGATTGCGTAATAGCGCAGGCACCGACTAACACAGCTGAGGTATTGTTGGACGGCATTCAGGACACAATATTGTAAGAATGGTACAAATGGCCCTTAGCGTTCGCGCGGTTCCAAATGGAAGCGCCTAGAGCCGCTCGGACAAAGTTGTAAGATTATACGTTTTAAATATAAGCATACCTGAGAATGCACGACTCTCAGTATCTAATATGGCGATCATAGCCATTCGTTGTTAATTCATTGGATGTGTAGATAGTAATCGTACGATCAGCGTAAGTAGTAAATTTCCATTTTAAATCATTTGTACATAGCTTATGTTAACTCAAGCATAGCGCGTACAAATAGCTGCCGAGAGCAGCGCTTAGGCAGATTTTTGCAGCGGGTTTTGGATTGCCGTCTTAGCGTTACATACCTTGCTCGAGTGCTGACGTGCGTAGAGTATTTCATTAAACTACGAATTGCGATTGACATAATGCATCGACGAATTACATGAAACTGTATATTTTAGGAATATACTGGGGATAAGCAGTATTACCGGAATTAATACGTCGCTGGGGAATCGTAAGCAGTGTTAGAACCAAGAATGCCAGAACCGTCGTAAGGGGGAACGCTCACGTTTAACTTCCCATCTTTAAGTTGTGGACGTAAGTGAAGCAAGTAATCAATGTATTAGCGATATACAGTGTATTTAGGAATACACGCAACACCCAGAGGAATATTTTTATTTGAATTTCTTTGACTGTCTTCCAAAATTCGTTGTTACTTCCAGAAAATTCGTGTTTTAATTGGCGTCTAGACTATCTGTAGCACAGTTTCTTGTTATACACTTAGAATAATATCAAAACTAGATTTAGTTTATATGCTTCATATTGGTTAAAATTATTATTGATTAAAATAAATTAGAAATGGTGTGACCAAAGTTTACTGTTGTTTGCAAGCGTGATAAATTCAACATAACACCAGTGCATAAATCGCAGCCGTCATATAAAGATGAAGTAGTGCAGCATTTTGTTTATCAATCCAGAATTAATTTTTCTGGATATGCTGCTAAAGGGTTCTCCAAAGTGTGCTGTTCTCAGAATGTGAAACCAGTTTGATGAAAACAGAAAAAAGTATTCTGAACAAAATTAAGAATAGTAATTGCGTTGTTTCACAGTAATTCCAATTACAATGAAATACCTACGTACTCGGTCTATGATACGGACGAAAGCCAACAGCTGAGCGCACGGCGACGCGAGAAAATTTCTAACTTTTTCCGCTGCAGATGCTCAGCTGCGGTACAAAAATGAAAGAGCTGGCGGTGTAAGCACAGCGCAGAAAAAGAAACCCTCTGGGTGGAATTCAGCGCGCAAACGTACAGGCGTGGACAGAGGAGAAATTCTCAGCACATTTAGCAGGAGTGGAGCGGTTAGTTCTCGTTAAGTCGAGCTAATTACGGCGAGGGCCACGCATTAGCGGACAGGCGCCGACCAGCAGCAAGAAAGCAGGAGCAGTGGGGCTGGGCGTGCGCGGGGTGTGCGACGCGGGTTGCCGGGCCCGCAGGCGCCATGATTTATCTGCCCTGCAAATCCCCCACTGTGCGGCGCCAGCTGTAGGTAGAGTGGAGCACTTGATACTTCAGGCCAGGGGCTGAAGGCAGGCCAAATTAAGGTTCATTCACGCTGGTGGCAAGCGGTGGACGCACAGCGAGGCGATTCTGGCTTGTCACGCGTCCTCCGTTCATAGGTACTCTGAACAGTTGCACTGACGGATATTCACCAGTGAAACGAGCGTTAGCGTCCAAAATGTGTTGCAGAATAGACACCACAAAAGTACATGTTCAGACTACTTTACTTCGCTCAATCCTTCCTCACTGAGGTTGAAATCTGTGAAAGACGTGGATTTCATTCTCATTAACTATGTGCGCCTTTCATATTTTATTCTTTTTGCAGTTCCTCCATCATTTTACAATCGGAGTGGGATCCCAATATGGCTAGATAATTTTCTATGCCAATATTACGCTTGTCACTTAGACAGATATGGGCGCAGGGTAGTTTTACACTACTGGCCATTAAAATTGCTACACCACGAATGTGGCATGCTACAGACGCGAAATTTAACCGACAGAAAGAAGATGCTGTGATATGCAAATGATTAGCTTTTCAGAGCATTCACACAAGGTTGGCACCGGTGGCGACACCTACAACGTCCTATCATGAGGAAAGTTTCAAACCGATTTCTCATACACAAACAGCAGTTGACCGGCGTTGCCTGGTGAAACGTTGTTGTGATGCCCCGTATAAGGAGGAGAAATGCGTACCATCACGTTTCCGACTTTGATAGAGGTGGGATTGAAGCCTATCGCGATTGCGGTTTATCGTATCGCGACATTGCTGCTCGCGTTGGTCGAAATCCAATGACTGTTAGCAGAGTATGGAATCGGTGGTTCCGGAGGGTAATACGGAACGCCGTGCTGGATCCCAACGGCCTCGTATCACCAGCAGTCGAGATGAAAGGAATCTCATCCGCATGGCTGTAACGGATCGTGCAGCCACGCCTCGATCCCTGAGTCAACAGATGGGGACATTTGCAAGACAACAACCATCTGCACCAACAGTTCGACGACGTTCGCAGCAGCATGGACTATCTGCTCGGAGACCGTAGCTGCGGTTGCCCTTGACGCTGCATCACAGACAGAAGCGCCTGCGATGGTGTACTCAACAACGAACCTGGGTGCACGAATAGCAAAACGTCATTTTATCGGATGAATCCAGGTTCTGTTTACAGCGTCATGACGGTCGCATCCGTGTTTGGCGACATCGTGGTGAACGAACATTGGAAGCGTGTATTCGTCATCGCCATACTGGCGTCTCACCCGGCGTGATGGTATGGGGTGTCATTGGTTACACGTCTCGGACACCTCTTGTTCTCATTGACGGCACGTTGAACAGTGGACGTTACATTTCAGATGTGTTACGACCCGTGGCTCTACCCTTCATTCGATCCCTGCGAAACCCTACATTTCAGCAGGATAATGCACGATCTCATGTTGAAGGTCCTGTACGGGCCTTTCTGGATACAGAAAATGTTCGACTGCTGCCTTGGCGAGCACATTCTCCAGATCTTTTACCAACTGAAAACGTCCGGTCAATGGCGGCCGCGCAATTGGCTCGTCACAATACGCCAGTCACTACTCTTGAACTGTGGTATCGTGTTGAAGCTGCATGGTCCGCTGTACCTGTACACGCCGTCCAAGCTCTATTCGACTCAATGCCCAGGCGTATCAAGGCCGTTATTACGGCCAGAGGTGGTTGTTCTGGGTACTGATTTCTCAGGATCTATGCATCCAAATTGCGTGAAAATGTAACCAGATGACAGTTCTAGTTTAATATATTTGTCCAATATTAATCATCTGCATTTCTTCTTGGTGTAGCAATTTTAATGGCCAGTAGAGTAGTTATTTAGTGAATCTAGTTAAGCGGTCTCCCTGATGTGCCCATAATGGATTCCCTTTCCCATGGTTGATAGTTTCTTTAGGGAGCGTGTGGCACCAGTTTGAATGCTATATAGTGGCCAAAATTGTCACCCTTGCTAGTGTCACATATCGAAGTACCACCCCTGAAGCTTAACTTCTCACTTCCTTTTAACGCTGCAGAGTAACCACCCTGGAGAAACTTTCATCGTCTTCTGTCGAATCACGAGCCATTTTCCGTTATTCAGGCGGCTAGCCATAACGACATCGTGTTTCACGGCAATCAGTTGCCTGTGATTGGCCGGGTTGGAGGCGCGCCAATTCTCGCAACCCTATGCTCCCAGCTATCCTTTGGAGACGTAGGACCTCGGCCAATTTTGTCCTGTTCCTGCTTGCTGATGGATGCTTGAGGTCGCAATGGTATATCAGTAAGCACGGGTGTACTCAGTGCATCCCAACCTAGTTGGTTATATCGCAGTTTCAGAACTAGGGATTCGTTAGTGAGAGGGAACTATTTTCTTTCCGTTTCTCATAAATTTTCTTCCGTAAAAAAATTCGATAATTCGTGATTAATGTTGGGATTGGCGTCTGATATTTGTACGTTACGAGTGAGAGGATCATATCAAGGTGAAGATTCTGGTCCTCATAGTTGCATCTCTTCTTTAATCTTTTTCTTGTGATACGCGTGTGGATTTAAGTTTCTAGACTGTAACTTTCGCGAAATGGACTCACGGTCGTTTGTGCTAGAACACGGTACCACGAGGCGGCCGGTTGGTCTTGCGTACTGCTAATTCCATAGAAACTTCTTAGCCTTGCAGTAATTATATTCTATTCGCTTAAACGAGTATTGTTAAGATGGATGTGCACGTGAGTTCCGTGGTTTTCGATGGGGAGGCCACTTTAGTGATTTTCGTTCTGGTATTTATCCCTTACTCCGTATAGACTCCGGTAGTGGCAAGTGCACGATGGCAATTCCACTCTCTCGTAAAAAATGGTTGCGTATTTTTTTTAGTCTCAAAAATGAGAGCTCTCGTTGCTATCCCCGCCACTCCTACTATTCTTCGACATTGTGGAGAGGGCAGTCTACTGAGTGAATCTTTCCTTCCTCCCGCAAAATTATGTTCAGTAGTATCTGTATGAGCAGAAATAACATTATTTTCTTTGTATTTATGGAAGTTCTATTTTACGCTCTTTTTGTAGTGAAGATGCCACACTAATGTCTATCTGCGTTCATAAATTCAAACTCCCCTCCCACATAAGAGCAGCTAGAACCCCCTCCCCATTAACCCTTATAATCAGCAAATTAAGTAATAAATAAATGATTTGCTTAGGCGGTCTCCGTAAGGTCGTGCGGATCACGCGCTTTTGTTTTTGATGTCGAATTTGTTCTCGCAGACCCGTTGCGGCCTTTGCACATGCGGAACCGCTGATAACTAAATCAAACTCTTCCTTCCCCAAGAGAAAAGCCACGGCTCCCTGCGAATCACGAACAAAACTCCAGTTCATATTGTGAAAGTTGGTTGCCTTATCCAGAATATGTGATAGAAAATTTGAATTAAGTAACTATCGCCTGTTTACTAAATTTTATTCATTGAGGAATCTTTCCCCAATTGAAATAGAAAAGTACTTAAGACAAAGAAGGAAGCTTTTAGCTATTACATTCCAGATAGTAATTTTAATCTGTTGTTGACTCTCAATCGTTTCTTCTTTTCCCCCCTTTGTCATCTCAATTCAAATCTATTCGATTGTTCATGGAGACTTCCAAACGAACTTAATGGAAGCTCGAATACTGCTCTGTAGAATATTTCCGACCGTTATTTAGACTACAGTCGTTACTGACGTTGTATGACTTTTCTGTTGACGGAAGAAACTGACTACATTGGATATAATTGCATGATAATAAATGTTTTTCATAATAAACTGAATTTATAGTGATTACCGTCCCCCTCATGATACTATCCGAATACCATAGAGCCATTAATGTTGGTCCAGGAAATACGTGTGTGAGGTGGATGCCACCTCATCACTTCATGTGTGTTTTCGCAATAATTCCACAAATGTACTCTAATGTGCTGCATGCTGACACAGTGAGAAGGTCCCGTATAAGCTCTGCGTTCTTTCTATTTTACATGTGGACTCCTCGTCTTACATAAAAGCTAGATAATGCACATAGTGATGAAGTTGGCTAGTTGCAAAATTACGAAACGTGTTTATTTCAAAGTAAAACACCAACCCATCCAGAAAAATGGCTTGTATAGCGTCAACAGAAAGAGCTTTGCCACATTCTTCAATCTGTTGTGTTAAGTAATGTGCACGGAAGTGCTTCAAAATCGTTAAAAATCATTTTTATCAGTCTGCAGTTTCAAAATTTGTGGAAACCTAACAATTTAAAAAACACTTCTTCATAAAAAATAGTGAATAATGATGCCAAAATACTTCAGAAACTGGACATAATTAACAACTGTGTTAACGCAAATGGAAATCACCAAAAATACGAATGAAAAAGTATTTCATCTATGAAACCCTTTTACTGCACAGATATGTACAAGAAAAATTTAAATCATTTAACCTGGAACTTTGAAACCATGTACCTAGGACTTTAAAAAATGCTATTTTCATTACAACAGGCAACTTTTTCTTGTATTGAAATCACTGTGCTACTGATCTTAAATAATGAATTAATACACTGCCTATGAGATTGTAAACTGACTTGGACTAATCTTTATCTAAATGCACTGAGCTTACAGCTTCAAACAGAGTTTATTCTAACGTTAAGGTAGTGACTGTAAAGTATGGGCTAAAACTGAAATGTATTGCTCGCTTGTCCTGTAATTATTTTCAGTGGATCTGTCCCACATTTCGTGGACTGAAAGGAAGTATGTTTTTGAACTAGTACGTGAGAGACTCTCCTCGTGTGGAAGTTCTCGTACTTGATGGGAAAGTAATCTCGGAACATTTGTTATATTAGTTGCTATGCCCTCCCGTTGCAACAAGTACTGGCTCGTGTGGGTGCTCTTCACTGACTTTTAATGCATTATGTGACACTAGTGGGCCAATAAAATCACTTCTACAGCGTGAAACGACCGCTAAACCGCTAACTGGACAGAACAGGTGATTAGGACTGTGGAAAGGGCCAAATAAGGTGTCGGTCAGGTTCACGCAAAATTGTAACTTATTGTAATTTAATAACACCTTTAAACCAAAACGGCACACAGCCGAACCTTTAAAACTACGAGTTTCAAAAAGGCAATTATTTCACGACCGAAGGCCTTCAAACAAGAAATCTTAAAGTAACAAGATAAATCTCAAGTGGTAAAAAACATGCAATTAAAATTGCAAGTAAAATAATTAACATATACATGTACACAGCGAGCATCAAGGCAAAGATGCAATACAAACGGCTGAAGGCCCACAATAAAATTTTCAAGATTTTAAAATAAATCACCATAACCTTTCAAAGGCAGAAGGCCGCAATGTTTTTTTGAATAAGAATTTAAGTGGCTGAAGACCCACAGTTGATTTTCCAAAATTCAAAATACAATCCAGTAAAAGCAAGAATTTTTAAATCATTGGCTATGATAGATTATAAACAGACAATTAAACACCGATGAGTAGGACAATAAAGAAAACGGCACTCAGAAGCTTCCAGGGAGGTCGGTCTGCCATCGTTGACTTAGGTGAAACAGGTGGTGAGCCCAACTATACTTGATCCGTCGGAACCCAACCAGGGAACAGCCCTGATTTACGTAGGCCAAGGTTTATCAGATACCTTGTCAATGCGGGAGTGTATACATAGGGCAGACCATTCGTGCCATTGAGGACCGATGCCGAGAACGTCAACGGCACACTAGACTGCAACAGCCCAGTAAGTCGGCAATCGCTAAGTATTGCCTGCCAGAGCTCCACAGCATAGATTATGACCAAACCAAAGTCCTGACACAGACTTCCGAATACTGGGACTGTGTCATCAAAGAAGCCATAGAGATCAGAGTAAGGGAGCCACAACTAAATCGTGACAGCGGTTACATCCTTAGCAAGGCGTAGGAACCCGCGTTCACCCGAATTAAGAAGAAAAAGGATATTTCCCAGGGTGTACCGACTTCGGGGGAGGAGGGAAGAATAACGAGAGCGGTGCCGGCAGAACCTCCTGAACGAGAAGGCCTAGGACTCAGCGCCCAGACGGCTGGAGAACGGACGTTGCACCTGAACCGCGCGCAGGGCGCGGACCGCACCGACTCATAGGAAGCGTCTGAGGGAGGAGCGAGGGGGATTGTCCTATATATACATGGCGCCGGCCCACCGCCGGTCAGTACATCAGCGCACCTGATGATGGCAACGCAGTCGATTGCCGCACTATTGTGTCCTATGCACACTCACACCAGACTGTTCACCCGAGATTTATTTCGTCATAAAATACGCCGGGAGAAATCGAAGAATCACACGTAAAAATCTTATAACACCAAAAGAATTCGACGTAGGCGGGCGTATAGGTTTGCCCTGAACACACATACATGGAATATTTCTGGCCATAAATGAGCTTTAAATTTTGTACCCTTTCCATGTAGTGAAACACCAGTCCATACCGGCTTGTCGCTCCGCAATGTGCAATTAACATGGTTAAAATTAACCTACATGCATTTAGAGCACGCTTGGTGGCGGATGGCCAGAATCTATGAGTCATACATTGGAAACACCAAGGCCAACCGAATAAATAAAGAAGCAGTTGTTGGGTCTAAGGGATATAGAAACTTAGCTCCGTCGGAACACGCATGGTAAGGCCAGCGATCCGTCAGACCGCCGAGTCATCCTCAGACGATAGCCGTCAGTGGATGCGGATATGAGGGGCATGTACGAGGGGCATTTGAAGAGTCCGTGCTAAGTCCGAGAGACTGCACCACCGGCGCGTATCGAGGTCATGTTTAGTTAGTGTCATCTTTGGAAGGAACGCACACCAAGTTTCAGCCATATTGGTCTGTTTCTTTGTGTTTGGCATTCGTGTGAATGAAGGAAGTCGAGTGATTGTCAAAAAACGGACGAAAAAGAATTTCGTGTGGTGATTAAACATTACTTTGTGAAAGGCAAAACGCCTCAGGAGACTAAAGAGAAGCCCCTGGTAAACATTACGGTGACTCTGCACCTTCGATTAGAACAGTTTATAAGTGGTTTCAAAATTTTCAGAGTGGCCATATGGACACAAGCGATGCTGAACGTTCTGGACGCCCTGTGGAGGTTACGACTCAAGAAATCACTGATAAAATCGATGATATGGTGATGGATGACAGAAGAGTTAAGGTGCGTGAGATTGCTAGTGCTGTGGGCATCTCGAATGAACGGGTACATAATATTTTGCATAAACATTTGGTCATGAGAAAGCTATCGGCAAGATGGGTTACGTGATTGCTCATGCTTGACCAAAAGCGGAAGCGTGTGAAATGTTGCAAGGATGGTTTGCAGCTCTTCAGGAAGAATCGGCAGGAATTTAAGCGTCGTTTCGTCACTGTGGATGAAACATGGATACATTACTACTGAGACCAAACAAGAATCTAAACAATGGGTTACCAAGGGAGAATCTGCATCAAAAAAGGCGGATACCATTCCTTCGGCCGGAAAGGTTATGGCGATTGTCTTTTGGGATTCGCAAGGGATAATCCTCATCGACTATCTGGAAAAGAATAAAACTATTACAGGTGCATATTATTCATCGTTATTGGACCGTATGAAAACCGAGCTGCAAGAAAAACGCCGCGCGACTGGACTGCAAACAAAGTCCTTTTCCATCACGACAATGCACCAGCACACATCTCAGCATTTTTGGTCGCAAAAATTAATGGAAATAGGATTCAACTCGTTTCACATCTCCCCTGTTCTGCAGACTTGCTCCCTCGGACTACTATTTCTTCCCAAATTTGAAGACGTGGCTGCCAGGACAAAGATTTTATTCAAACGAGGAGGTGATTGCAGCAACTAATAGCAGACTTGGCCAATTCCTATTATTCGGAAGGGATCAATAAATTAGAACAGCGTTAAACGATGTGTATAAGTCTAAAAGGAGACTATGTCTAAAAAAAAATGTTTACCCCAAACACGTAAGTAGTTTTTATTTTGCACAGACTTTTCAAACGCCTCTCTTAGGTAGCACACCGCTCTCCTGGCCGTTGTCAGTTTTCGCGACTGGAGCCAGTCAAGTAGCTTCTCAATTGGCCTCACAAGGGTCGAGCGCACACTGCTTGCCAACAGTGCTCGGAAGACTCGGATGGGCATCCATCCAAATCCTAACCATGCCCAACTGCTCTTAACTTGTATCTGACGGTGATCGGCGTTACCACTGCGGCGAGGCCGTTGGCTAAGGGATATAGAATGTCTCCACGAATTAAATCCTTCAACTTCACTCTACGGATTCTAGAAAAACCTCGGACGTGTCGCTTCTCAGAACAAAGCACACTGCACGAGGTACCTTCAGCCATTTGGATTTACACCAAAAACACCGAGTATTCCCCTTTTGCAAATACTGTGCCTCGTCACAATGAACATCCTATCTGAACTAGCTAAAATGTCAGATCAAGGCAACTTTACTGAAAGCTTTCTGCGCTATTTAAGAGCCACAAAACCAAACGCATCCATTACTTACGAACGCCAGCTGCAGAGCGAGTAAAATGTTTTGTTTCTAGCGCGCCTCCACCCGAGGAAGTCGGTAAGGATGAGGGATGGAGGATGGTCCTGCTGTCAATACCTGCACCATGCACCAGGGTGGATCGTTCACTTCCTGTCTCTGATCCTATGGCAAGCAAATGAAAGCTCAGCGTCACTACGATACTCTCTGAACACAGGGGATCGAGCTTCAGAATATCAGTCCTCCCAATTACACGGCCGGGTATAAATATGGGCAGGGAAGTGGGTAGGTACGAACCGTGTCAAGGGGAAAACAAATGGATGCACATATATGCATTCTTGCTTGCCGGAGGCTGGGCGAATAAAGCTTGCGTGAAGAAAAGAAAAGGAAAGAATAGAAGTAACACGTCGGTGACAACAAGCTGTGGCCACAAATTGCACAAGTGTTTTAATGAAAGCGGGACATACTGTCCCCTTTCAGACGTACAGCCTAATACTCGGATGAGCCAAAACGTTGTGATAAATAGCGTGCTGCTCCTCCTCTTCGGAACGCAATGTGCACTGATTTCGCGGGCCATGGTTTCCTGATATATGAAGATACAGAAGCCTACGCGCACTTCACGTAACGCCCGTAAACTACGGGCCAGTGGTTTGTGAGTACAAGATAGTATCCTATAGCTTCCCAGATGTGTTTCATCGTGTTCACTTCAAATCAATTTGGCGACAAAGACATCAGCCTTAGCTGTGTCTCCACACACACACACACCACTATTCTGGACTTGTCGCAATGGCAGCTGTACTGCTGTAGATGCCACTGCCGTCGCGGAAACAACATATGCAATGGAAAGCAGATGGTCCAAAATACTGTTCACGTGGTTCACCGCTGTCATACTGACTTCGATTACGGCAACAGGTACAACGGAAGCCCAGCTGTATTTCCACCATGGAGTAACACATCCCCCAACTGCCTTCGCCCGTGACGCGGTGCATGTTCCCCTGCAAGACTGCGTATCCGGTCACTACGATATTCCTGGTGACACAAGAAATATGTTTTGTACGAATAGATGACACATTTCCATTTATCCACGATCCAATCTCGATGACCCCGTCCGACTGCAATCGTAATTGGAGAAGTCCTTAGATCAACATGGGAACACGAAGTAGGTCGTCTGCTGCGAAGATCCAAGTTCGACCATGTGCGCTGAGCGCCGTTTTCCGGAACACCTGCACGTGCCCCGGGACTGGACTTTGTCTTCAGATGAGACACAGATCGCCGCCAGTCATTTTTTACAGAGCGGGCAAGCCTCTGACCTCCATGTTCTCCAATGAGACGTAGATGTCCGATACTTCGTTGGCTTCTCGTGGTTTCATCTTCCTTCAACCACTTTACATAGATTCTCACGACAGGAGCACGCGTGCAGGTGGCCAGCTTCACCGTTCCCCGGATGCCGTTCCCTGGTGGTGAACCATATCAATCTTCCTTTTGTCGATCTCGCTGATGTCAATATATTTCCCCATTCTATGCTCATATCTTTGCTAGCATCGTTGCTCCACCAATGTACTTTCCTTACGGCGTCACGAGCGCACAGCGCCACCAGGCAGTATTCGGTCCCGTGGTGGGTAGTGATGATAAAGCTCGGGCTTGTCGGTGCTACGATTCTTTAACATGTACTAACTGTCTATTTTAATTACGTGAAATCTTTCTGTAGGGCTACTGAGGATGATTTCATTTGCGTGTTTTTCTCTTTCAGTTTTGGTTTAATCGCTATCCTAATGAATAATTATGAGGATATACACCTGATTCTATATTCTTTAGCATACCCTGAATCAATGACTTGTATCACGGAAGTCGTTTGTATGGAGTCTGTCAAAACTATGTCAAAAATTTTTCTACGAAATGACAGCGTCAAAAAAAATGTTTCAAATGGCTCTGAGCACTATGGGACTCAACTGCTGTGGTCATAAGTCCCCTAGAACTTAGAACTACTTAAACCTAACTAACCTAAGGAGATCACACACATCCATGCCCGAGGCAGGATTCGAACCTGCGACCGTAGTGGTCGTGCGGTTCCAGACTGTAGCGCCTTTAACCGCTCGGCCACTCCGGCCGGCAAATGACAACGTCTGTGTTATTAACAAGTATGATGAAATCTTACTTGAGACATGCACGCTCGTCCGAAATAATATTGCAACATATTTGTTAATAATAGACGCACTGCTGTTTCGTATTTATTCGCCAATACCAGACCCTCGACTCTCAATAAATATGTCCTTCCTGGACGGAAATATCCCTAACATACGAGTGTAGGTTGTGTCACACCGAGGACGACACATGGAAGTTTTGTTCAGGCCGTTATTCGTGCACGGATAGCCGAAGCGATTAAGGCGAACGCTGACGTAAAGTGGGAAATCTGGGTTCGAGTGTCGATCCAGCACAAATTTTCGTTGTCGTCATTTCAATATACAGTCAACGGTGATTCATGTTTGCAATACTGAATACATTTCCTGTAGTAGCTTATATTCCCAATTCACTGAAACCCAGGATACGAGGTAATTTATACTCATTCTCATTTCCAAAAATTTTCTTCAGTTGCAAACGGTCCATTGCGTCTTAATCACTTGTAAATACGGTTTTGTTACTTTTGCCTGATTAATAGCTAGAGTGTTTCTCAGCTCTTAGTAATGAGTTTGATGAATATTTCATACATTACGAGTAGCTGGCACATCTCATTACAGCATGTGTCTCCACGTGAGCTGCCAATGTTTGATTGACAATTTCCGATTTGTTGTATGTATGAACGTTACATGCTACAGCCTAATACAACTGACTTTTCTTGAATTAAAAGGAAGGTATTTGGTCGATTTAGTCAGCTGTTCATACTTACAGCTCTAAAATCATGGGTAGGAGATGACCGTGATGCAAAACTGTGGGTAAAGAACAAGGAAGGCTTCCAAAACCGACCTTACATATACGGTGCAAAAGCGACAGCTACGATGAAGGTATAGAAGTACACAAATGATCACTAAGCATTACGAAATTATTGCTTCTTTTTCGCACACGAGGTGTACCATGAGCACTACAGAGCAATAACTGCAGCTGCATTACATGAAGATGGATAACAAATACTATACAAGTGTGCACGCTTTCATGGCTGGTTGTCAGTGTTAATTGAATCTTCTGAGTCGTTAGACCGCGTTATGTTCATCTTGATACTTCTTCACTGCTCGGCGTTTCGATGCATCTGCTGAGATCATCTTCAGGATTCTATTGGTGCCTGTAGATGGCTGAACGCTGTCGAAAGACAGTGTCACGTTCAATAGTAAACGTCTTTTTTTCTTGCACTTTCGGAGAATTGCAGTTACTGCGAAATCTACGTGATGGCTTAGCTAGCTCCCCTCAAGCTTGTAAGCAAGCAACAGCTTGCTTTTGTTATTTTCTTCTCTAAAAAAAAGAAAAGAAAGACGAAAGGAAGAAAGAGATTTGCCAGGTGGCAGCCACATGCTACTTTTGTGCGGAGACCACAGTTGTTCCACAACGAAACGCAAACTAATCTCGCAAAGCAAAATGGAGTGGCTAATAAATCACAGTCTCTGCAGCGAACTCGTGAGTTTTTCCGCTTTCAAACGGCGCCGAACGTTTCGAAGTCGATCGGTTCCGCAACGCATGAATTTAAGAGTGTCTGTCTGGGGGAGGAACGGTTTCGGATATCGAGTCTCGCCGGCCGTTACGACTCAGATGCTATCTGTTGGCAAGTGCAAATTAGTCATTACCAGGCAGCAGTAGGTGGGTGGTGGTAGCTAGCAGCCGCGCTTTGCATATCTGCCATCTACACGTTAATACCGGCGCCACCGAATGGGCCCGGAATAGCAGGCTGCCGTGCGCCTCGCCCCTCTTCGTTATATTTACATTGCTACCGAGCGATTACACGATGCACCAGCGGAACGGGGCGGTGTCGCAAAGTCGACGAGTGCCAATCGATCCTAAGCCACAAAGCAGATTCCGCTATACGGATAGACGCGGAAGAATACGACTGAAAGCATGGAGATGAACACCATATCGATACCGACTAGCGAGCTACATAATTGTCAACCTAAATCAGCTTTCCCAAACACAGTTTCAATCTAGCCTCTATGAAAACGAGTTACTCGATAATTAAATTCAATCTCTGGAGTAATAACAACACAAATAAAGCAAACAAAATCGTACAGGAAAGTATGTTGGAAATCGTATGTATTTGTATGTATCGGTTTGCTAAATAAGAAAAAGGGGAAAATATCAGCTACATAAGGTGGCTCTTCCCTATGCTATTAGCCTCTTTAGTGAGTTTCCCTCGCTTCACGTCGCAATATTTCGGCTTTACTATTATGATTACTGCCTTGCCTACGTACTATTGACCCTTAAATATAGTTAATGTATTTCGTTACAGAGATATTAATTTTTCGTATACGTGGCTGAACGGGGATCCAAACATATTATAAAAATGTATGTGTGTATACAGGTATGTTCCACATCTCCTGCTAAACCACTATAGAGTACCGATATCAACCAAACTTAGTGCCGACCGCTGTGGCCGAGCGGTTCTAGGCACTTCAGTCCGGAACGGCGCTGCTGCTACGGTCGCAGGTTCGGATCGTGCCTCGGGCATGGATGTGTGTGATGTCCTCAGGTTTAAGTAGTTCTAAGTCTAGGGGACTGATGACCTCAAATTTTAAGTTTCAAATGGCTCTGAGCACTATGGGACTCAACTGCTGAGGTCATTAGTCCCCTAGAACTTAGAACTAGTTAAACCTAACTAACCTAAGGACATCACAAACATCCATGCCCGAGGCAGGATTCGAACCTGCGACCGTAGCGGTCTTGCGGTTCCAGACTGCAGCGCCTTTAACCGCACGGCCACTTCGGCCGGCAAATTTTAAGTTTCATAGTCCTTAGAGCCATTTGACCATTTGAGCCATTTTTCAACCAAACTTGGTACACATATCACTTATAGTCTGTAAAGCATCGCTGTGGGCGTAAGAACTAATTACCTATCAAATTGATTGAAACTGAGTGAAAAAGAAATGTGGCCCACGTCGCATGAATACCCAAACATAATTCATCCGGTATTTGAGAATGAGAGCACTTGCTGACTGCCGGCCTCCGTAGCCGAGCGGTTCTAGGCGCTTCAGTCTGGAACCGTGCGACCGCTACGGTCGCAGGTTCGAATCCTGCCTCGGGCATGGATGTGTATGATGTCCTTAGGTTAGTTAGGTTTAATTAGATCTATGTTCTAGGGGACTGATGACCACAGATATTCCATAGTGCTCAGAGCCATTTGAACCATTTGAACTTGCTGACTTACAACTAAAGTAAATCTTTACTTAATTTTTTTTCGATGTCGACCCCCCAAAAACTGATGAAAGAAGAAAAGGTTATTGCTTACTGCATTTTCGCTGTTCATGCATCAAAACTGCCGCATGATGTTTAAATTTATTACTTCTTTACTGCCAGCTGTATTCTCGACACATTTTGCAGATAGTACTCACACATATCATTGAATGTACTGGCAAAGTGTATATCATGCCACGGCGCATAGGTCAGGAGATACACACACCAAAAAAAGTTTTGCATCAACTCGGTTCCCCGAGTTCCGGAATCTGTACAGAAAATTGGAATAGAGATCAATATAATCAGTTCCGCCCTTTTTAATGCTCACGAAAACTACACATTGCGTGTTGTACCACCATACAGCGAGACCTTCAGAGGTCAACTATTTGCTGTACATACCTGTACCTCTAATACCCTGTAGCACGTCCTCTTCCATTGATGCATGCCTGTATTCGTCGTGCTATGCTATGTTTAAGTTCATCAAGGATCTGATGGTCCAGATTGTCCCACTCCTCAACAGTGACTCTGTAGTGTCGGCAGACTTGCCAACACTACGTACACTAATACAAAGAGGCGGCCAAGATGCACGCGCTAACTCACGCAGGGTGGCGTGAGGTCTGAAACAGGATACGTAATGAATGCTATAAAGAAAAGTACGTAGCTGCTGGAATACTTAACTTTAATCCATCATTTGCATACAGCGTTCTTGATGATACAAGTGAGACTCTCTCTAGATAAATGCAATGTAATGCTAATGGCGCCTTGCTAGGTCGTAGCCATCGACTTAGCTGAAGGCTATTCTAACTAGCTGCTCTGCAAATGAGCGAGTCTTCGTCCGTGTAGTCGCTAGCAAAGTCGTCCGTACAACTGGGCGAGTGCTGGTCCGTATCTCGAGACCTGCCTTGTGGTGGCGCTCGGTCTGCGATCACTGACAGTGGCGACACGCGGATCCGACATGTACTAATGGACCGCGGCCGATTTAAAACTACCACCTAGTAAGTGTGGTGTCTGGCGGTGACACCACAGATTTGGCGTAGATCCCTCAGAGTAGTTGCTGGGTCATGTCGTCCATAAACAGCACTTTCCAATCCATCCCAGGCATGTTCGATAGGGTTTATGTCCCGAGAACATGCTGGCCACTCTAGTCGAGCAATGTCGTTATCCTGAAGGAATTCATGGGGGTGCGAATTGTCGTCCATGAAGACGAATGCCTCTCCAAGATGCTGTCAATATGGTTCCACTATCGGTCGGAGGATGGCATTAACGTATCGTACAGCCGTTACAGCGCCTTCCATGACCACCAGCGGCGTACTTCGGCTCCATATAATGCCACCACAAAACACCAAGGAACATCCACCTTGCTCCACTCGCTGAACAGTATGTCTAAGGCGTTCAGCCTGACCGTGTTGCCTCCATACACGTCTCCGACGATTGCCTGGTTGAAAGCATATGCGACACTCATCGGTGAAGAGAATGTCATGCCATTGCTGAGTGGTTCGCTCGGCATGTTGTTGGACCCTTCTCTGCCGCGCTGCATGGTGTCGTGGTAGCGAAGATGAGCCTCGCCATGAACGTCGGGAGTGAAGTTGCGCATCATGCAGCCTATTGCGCATAGTGAGTCGTAACACGACGTCCTTTGGCTGCACGAAAAGCATTATTCAACACGGTGGCGTTGCTGTCAGGGTCCCTCCGAGCCATAATCCGTAGGTAGCAGTCGTCCACTGAAGTAGTAGCCCTTGAGCGGACTGAGGGAGGCATGTCATCTAGAGTTCCAGGCTCACAGTATCTCCTCCATATCCGAACAACATCGCTTTGGTTCACTCCGAGGCGCCTGGATACTTCCTTGTTGACAGCCCATCCTGGCACAAACTGAAAATGCGGACGCGATTGAACCGCGGTATTGATCGTCTAAACGTGGCTGAACTACAGACAACACGATCCGTGTACCTCATTTCTGGTGGAATAATTGGAACTGATCGGATGTCGGAACCGCTTTGTCTAATAGGCGCTGCTCATGCATGGTTGTTTACATCTTTGGGCAGGTTTAGTGACATCTCTGAACAGTCAAGGGGACTGTGTCTGTGATACAATATCCACAGTCAACGTCTATCTTCAGTAGTTCTCGGAACCAGGGTGATGCAAAACTTTTTTTGATGTGTGTGTGTAATGTCTTAAACACAGAGATGCGTAAAAACGAAACCGCAAGGCAAATTCACTAAAGATACAGGTGAAATATGTGTACGTATGAAATATATGTGACCTGTGCGTATGTGGGGAAAGCTGCTGGTAAAAAAATATCATCCTCTACCACTGTATTTATTTCATCCAAATTATATGCTATTTGGAAAGAAATACAGTGGGGGTAAGAACCAGAAATCTCCTATAACAGTGGTGTGACGCCATAGAGGAAGTGGAGTAGGATATGGACAGAGAGAAGGAGAAGGAGAGGATGGACACGTACAGGGGGGATGGAATGTGAGTGCGAGAGAAGTGGTCAGAGAGAATGGGACAGGAAGAGATGGACGATGGACCAGATAGGGGAGAGGAGGACAGGCAGAGGGAGGAAGTGAAGGAGATGGCGGAGGAGGAGGTGGACAATGGAGACAGGGAAGAAGGACAGAGAAAGAGATGAGGAGGAGATGGACAGAGATGAGGGAGGAGGAAATGGGCATAGTAGGGGTGAGGTGGAGGTGGAGGGCAAGGAGGGGAGGACGATGAGAGGGACAGTGAGGGCAGGAGTAGATGGGCAGAGGGCTTGATACTTACCAGGTTGCCTGCAAAGTCCGAGGTCATTGATAGCAATTCCAGATGGGGATCTCAGTAGTTAGAAATCATTAAAAGTAAATCTATCAATTTATCCAATTACATCATTGTTTCCCGACCAATAAACACCATGAGTAGCTTGCATGGATGGAGGATCATTAACTGGAGGGGGCAAAGTAATCTCTACATTCACCATATTTTATAAGTCAGGAAGTGCACATGATGGCGAAATTCCTTAAAGTTACAGGACTACTACATTTAAAATTTAAATTGCAGCGACGCCGTTGCAATAAACTTTACTTGCTCCCACATTTGAGGAACTGGAGCCGAAAGAGGTGTATCAGCAAGGGGAGTAGAAGACCATGACATCCCACCGGGCCGAGGCTGCAGCAAAGGTTCCGCCTGCAACGTCTGTCATGTTGGCTACGGTAACATGTTTGTTAACTGTGAAGGCACACTACAGTTCGGTTTCCATGTTTATAAACAGTGTGGAGAGTCGCTCTCCAGTCGCACTCGGTTCGCCCGCCCGGTTAGCCGTGCGGTCTAACGCACGGCTTTCTGGAGTGGGAAGGAGTGCCTGGACCCCGGCACGAATCCATCCAGCGGACTTGTGTCGAGGTCCGGTGAGGCAGCCAGTCTGTGGATGGTTTTTAGGCGGTTTCCCATCTGCCTCGATGACTGCAGCTGGTTCCCCGTATTCCGCCTCAGCTATACTATGTCGGCTATTGCTGCACAAACAAGTTATTCACGTACACATACACCACCATTACATAGGTGTTATACTCGTCTTGTGTGAGACGTTCCCTGGGAGGTTCACCGGGGGCCGAACCGCACAATAACCCTGGGTTCGGTGTGGGGCAGAGGAGGGGTGAAGTGGACTGCGGTAGTCGTCGTGGGGTTGTGGACCACTGCGGACCCGGCAGGGATGGAGTCTCTCCATCGTTTCTAGGTCCCCAGTTAACTTACAATACAATACAATACCCACTCGGTTGGTGATCCTGAACGACGCATTCACTTCACAGATAACAACACAACGGAATTTACCGCCATTACTATATGCAAGGATTGTCTTCCATCTCCTTGGGAGCAGCCTTGTACTAAGATGTCTGGTTTGGTCAGCAAGATCCGTGATAGAATTGCATCATGATTGTGTGGCATCGCGTCTCCATCAATCGTAATGTTGTAAGCTTTGTCAAGACAGTGAACTTTAGAAGTTGAGAAACGACACAAGGCATTAGCTGGTAAAATTGCCTCTCAAGACGAACGTGTTAACGCATTACCCATCAGAACCTGATGTACACACAGTCTACTACTTTAATTTCTCCCGTTTACTTACTATCTTAATTGTTTAATTTTTCCTCGTGTATTATTAATCATACAGCTGATACTATATTACATTACTGATTCTTCTGATGACGACAAAGAATTTATATTAGCACCCACAGAGCACCTGGTAGTTAACAGATATATAGCCGCTCCTACTCAACTTGAATAATTAACCGTTGGAATGTTGCTAGGTACGGTCAAGGCTGTCACGTGTGAAATGCAGTGAAGTGTACTGTTGTGGAGGAAATATGGGGCTCTCAAGAGCTGTAGCGCGCAATACCGTAAGCTGCAATGACTTCTGTCTGTGCCGCTCGTTGCTGACAAATATGATAACTCTCGTTCTATCTGGATTGACCTTCGCCAATAAAACTCTCGCTATGCCTTGATGAAGTCAAGGAATCCTATTCGCCCCTATTCTAACTATTGGCGTGGTACACCAGTCAGATAACCAGTCCACCTTGATGCCACTCAAAAATTCGTTCGCAGGCATTTAACTATAACTCTGTCTGTTCACACCACACAATAAGTGTGGCGACCAACACAATGAACAACGCTTAATCGCAAGAACTCAGTATAGAGTCACGCTTCGATTCACTCTCGACAGAGGTGCGCTCCCAGTGAAGTACTGAGGAGAGACTTGTCCCTCGCTCTTTGAGTACACGTACGAGATCACACGCTCTCGTTACGTGTTCTCGTTCCAAGAGCAACAACAGAACAGCCCCTCTCCATGCCAGACGTGAAGGGGTATATCTTTCGGTCTCTTCCATTACTCCTTCAGCTCAAGGAGTCAGAAATATCGTCTGCCAATCAGCATAGCTCTTCTAAAACGGGAGAATGATGTTTCGTTTAAGGCGACCAATCCGGAAATCTGTAGTATCGGCCTTTGGCGTTTGCTGTCTCCCAGTGAAAATCTCTGAAACTGCATGCTATGTGTAAAGAATGCATAGGCTGGCTGCTCCCACACAATCTAGCGGAATTTGCTTTTAAGCTGAATACGGGGTCGTCCTTTCACTCGGGCAAACGCTTCTGCTCTATGGGCGGTCACCGGCTGACGTAGATGGGTTGGGACCAGCCTCCTCGCGTGTGGTTGCCTGTCTCGAACTAAAAGCTCCTGTGACCGTCGTGTCTGGAATGTATGTGTGTACACCAGCCTCAAGTATTTCAACCACAGTGCGCACCTGTGATTTGTTAGTTATTTGCATATCGTTTATATGAATTCATACAACATTGAATTTATCTTACCGAGTTTGGGTTCGAATGAAGCGTCTTGATGTGCGGAATATGATTGTGAGGGCGGAATATTTAAGCAATGAAGGTCAGGAGACCACCACGTCTTACAATAGGAACTGTAGGATAGGTGGTAAATGACATCACAATCCGATGTAAGCAACCGCCACCGTGACTACCCTGTTCCAATACTATCTGGAAGAGATGTTCTCAGACAGCTGTAGCACGGAAATGGTACGTTTCCGGACATGGGTTCCTAACCAAATTTCATGTATGCACCCCTCTTTACATGTCCTCGAAGTTCCGAACACCCTGTCTGTGCACATTTCAATTTTTTTTAAACAGGTTCTTTGTGTAGCCGTTTTCCACACACAGTTTCTTCGCGCAGTTCGTAATGTTTAAATTCCAGACGTGTTTCACCTTTTACACTGAAGAGCCAAAGAAACTGGTACACCTGCCTAATATCATGTACGGACACACGAGCAGGCAGAAGTGCCGCAACATGACGCGATGTAGACTCGACTAATGCCTGAAGTAGTGCTGGAGGGAATTGACATCATGAATCCTACAGGGTTGTCCATAAATCAGTAAGAGTACGACAAGGTGGAGATCTCTTCTGAACATCACTCGCAGGGCATCCCAGATACGCTCAATAATGTTCACGTCTGGAGAGTTTGGTGGCCAGCGGAAGTCTTTTACCTTGGAAAGGTTTTCCTGGAGCCACTCCCGTACCAATTCTGCACGTGTGGGGTGTCGCATTGTCCTGCTACAATTGCCCAACTCCGTCGGAATGCACAATGGACATGAATGGATGCAGGTGATCACACAGGATGCTTATGTACGTGTCATCTATCGGAGTCATATCTAGACGTATCAGGGGTCCCATATCATTCGAAATGCACACGTCCCACACCATTACAGAGCCTCCACCAGCTTGAACAGTCTCCTGCCGACACGCAAGGTCCATTAATTCATGAGGTTCTCTCCATACCCAAACACGTCCACCCGCTCGATACAATTTGAAACCGGACTCGTCCGAGTAGGCAACATGTTTCGAGTCATCAACAGTCCAATGTCGGTGTTGACGGATCCAGGCGAGGGGTAAACCTTTGTGTCGTGCAGTGATCAAGGGTACACGAGTCGGCTTTCCACTCAGAAAGCCCATATCGATCATCTTTAACTGAATGGTTCGCCCTGACGCTTGCTGATGGCCCAGAATTGAAATCTGCAGCCATTTGTGGAAGGACTGCATTTCTGTCATGTAGAATGATTCTCTTCATTCGTCGTTGGTCCCGTTCTTGTAGGATCTTTTTCCGGCTGCAGCGATGTCGGAGATTTGATGTTTTACCGGATTCCTGTTACTCATGGCATACTTGTGAAATGGTCGTACGGCAAAATTCCCACTTCATCGCTACCTTGGAGTTACTGTGTCCCATCGCTCCAGCGCCAGCTATGACACCACGTTCAAACTCACTTAAATCTTGATAACCTGTCAATGTAGCAGCGGTAACCGATCTAACAACTAAACCGGACACCCATCGTCCTATATAGGAGTTGCCGACGGCAGCGCCGTATTCTGCCTGTTTACATATAGCTATATTTGAATGCACATGCCTGTACCATTTTCTTTGGCGCTTCAGTGTATTTAAAATGCAGGATTTTAGTTACTTTTTGCCTGTACTGCCAAAATTTGCGTTTTCTGCATTGTTACACTAACAAGGGGAGGCCGCCAATTGTGAAATTCAGATTCGATTCATACTGCGCATAATAAAAGCTCATGGCCAGAGGTGTAATGTGGCAAAGCACCAAGATGCACTTCTCAGGTAAGAGAAACCGTTCCCGTGAAATACTCTCTACGATTAATGATTGCTTACAGCGTTGTGGCGCAGCGGTAAGCGCTCGGGTTCATAATTCGAAAGTCGCCGGATGGAATCTCGAGCCATGCAACTTTTTTTTTTATTATTTGTTTTTTGTAATTCAAATGTGCACACACACACACACACACACACACACACTGCAATCAGTTGCAACAATTATGCATATAATAAGTTGTTGGAAGTCGTTTGTCGTGGAAACATAATACTTGAAATAAGACACAATATCACAAATAATATTCAAGTGGATACAATTTATTTCATACCTGCCACAGCAAATTTGTGTTCATGGGGTCTCTATTCTAATTCGAACGTTTGACTTACACTATACGTATTTGTTTCGGAATATCGTTTCTACGTCTTCCGTTAACTATACGTGGTAAACATTATGAAGACAATTAATAACATTTGTGAAATACAACTTTGTTTGCGGAAACTATAATGATATTCGAAGTCGCCAGTTTTTCCTCTACAAACGACTTTCAACAACTTATTATATGCGTAATTGTTGCAACAGATTGCCGGGAATTATATATATATATATATATGTGTGTGTGTGTGTGTGTGTGTGTGTGTGTGTGTGTGTGCGTATGGATTTGAATTACAAAAAACAAATAATAAAAAAAAGCTGCATGGCGCGAGATTCGATCCGGCGACCTTGGGATTACGAACCCTAGCGCTTACCGCTGCGCCACGACGCTGTAGAAAATTATTAATCGTAGAGAGTATTTCACCGCAACGGTTTCTTTTAACTGTCGATTTCCTCGACAATGGCTGAAAAGTGCATCTTGGTGCTTTGCCACATCACACCTCTGGCCACGAGCTTTTATTACGCGCAGTATGAACCGAATCTGAATTTCACAATTGGCGGCTTCCCCTTGTAAGTTGAAAGACTCGCTGGGGTTTCATCTTGTAACGGTCCCTATATATGCGCGTCTTCATTCCTATCTAAAATAATATTTTCAGATACTTGCTAAGAGAGTATTATTTCCAAATTGTTACTGAGTGATGGAAGAAGGGCAAAAAGTGGTCAGAAAATCTTTCATAGTGATTCTGGAACACCTAGTTACACGTCATTTAAAAAAATTCCCTGCCGCCATTCAAGCTCCAACTCTGAAGAACACAGTATTCAGACGACTGATGTGCACACAGCTGAGGTGCAGGACGATGGACCAAAGGCACAGTGTGAACGACCTGCTGTGACAGTGTAGAAATTGAGTACATTGCCTGTAATATTATGTCAAGAATATTAATGTATTTTGTTCCGTGAGTTGACGAGTTTGCGTCTCAGGTCAAAAATCGACTATTACAGAACCGGCATACCTATGACTAAACACGAGAAAACTGTCTGTTCAAAAAAATATGAGGATTTATAGGCTAGGATCTCTTGTCTCCAACTTCACTTGAAATACGGACAGGCGACCAGTTCCACGTGACACGTTTTCGAGACCTCCACAGAACAATTCGAAGTGTGCTCAACTCCCTTCGTGAGTCGGCAAGCGGGATGATTTTTTTTAGAAAATCTTAAGTTTCGTCGTATGCACAGCGTTTGATGGGAACAGGGCTGATTGTTGTGTTACTTCTCCTTTTTCTGGGTGGAAAGCTTCAGTTTTGACTGCCTTTGCTCAACGTTTGCAAGCCTACAGGGCTCCTCATGTATGATTTAGCACGAGTGGATGCTAGCAACCACGTGCTTACAGCAGGTCTGGTATAATGGTGTTATTGAAAACTTCGGCATGACCAACAGAGGTCCATCGACTGACTTCATGAGCTCTGTCCGGGTGAGACAGCCGAACCATCCCTGGGGTGAAGCCACATAAAGACTGCTCACGATTCTACGGTGCGTTCTGTCGTATTCTCTTTAGCCTCTTTTATGTCGTCTCGTTGTCTCTATAGAACTGTACCACGGGAGGCAAGTGGAGGATGTTGGTTGGTGGCTGGTATCCTTGTTCTAGAACACAAACTGGGTTCTTTATTCATAAACAAAGAGCTATTTAACTTAAAGTTCCATATGCTGCGGTAAAAGCTCTCTTCTGTATAGTCCACACAGCCTCAATGCTGTTGAAGTAGAAGTCCGCAATGTTCACTTTAAGGTTACTATGTGCTGCCTGTCTCTGTGCTAGAGGCTGTCTGTGGCTCAGTCTCGGTGACATGCTGGAACTCCACGGCGTACAGACGCAAACTAACTGGCCTAACAGGCTCGAACTAACTGACTAATCTTGAGCGAACTGGCCCCCTGGTCCGCGGCGACTATCTTAAATAATGGCGGCCGAGAGGACGTTGGTGGTGCATTTCCATCGAGTCTTGTTGGTGGCCTCTATCGATACTCTCGTAACCTCTTTGCCGCATGGTGTGCTGGCGCCAGCGTACGCCAGCACACGTTCATCCGTATCAGTTCGCGCTTCTGGCTTCGCCTCTTGGTTTCTGGTGCATTGACAGTGGAGGTTGTAGTCTCAGGTATCGACACCTTCCTCTAGCAAGGGTCTTAAATATACATTCTTCACCTACTCTCTTTTTTTCCCATTTACTACTTTACCTGTCCACTTAACTTTTAAACGTCTTCGATAGCACCTCTTTTCAAGTGACTCCTTTCATTCCCATACAAGGCTGTGCAGAGAAGTCCACTTTAAGGAATTTCTTCATCGTCTCAGTACCAATATCCCATACCAGTAAAACGCCTTTAGAACACGTTGGTTATCTTTCTGATGTGTGAGAGTAGTGCTATACGTGTATCTGTTGAGTGCGGGTGACTGCAGTCATAATATGCCCAGTGGAGTATCATATTCGTCTTGTATGCTGAACCTGCCCCACCCAATCACGCTAGGATTCTTAACATTTTTTACGAGTGCAGGTTTTCTCCTGAAAAAGTTTTCTTTCCTTGTGCCAGTCTGCTTCCCATATCATATTTGCTTCGTCCTTTTTGTCTAATCTTATTTTTCTAGAAAGGATAATTCCTTCACTATGTCATTCCTAATCGGATGGATGGATGTTGCCGAAACTGCGGTAGTGGAAGCCATCTTTTCTCTGTTCTAGCCTTTCCCTTCCTATATAAATATATGCCGTCTCCACAAGCTGAAGATGTTTCAGTCAGCTAGTGCACCCGCCATGCGTTGGTTGGTACGATAAACCAAGCTCTTACACCACACACCGTTGGTTGGCTTGCGGAGTATAAATGTAGATGTAGAGGTAGATATTTGTCAGATTACGGAAACTTGTGATAGCGTCTTTTTTTTTTTTCAACCATGGTTACAGCTGTTTTCGAATCTTTGGTGTCTGATTAATGTTTCTGGTTATTTACACGATGTTTTGCCGTCGGACTAAACTTAAAATTTGTCAAGTATAATAGATATAAAATGGATCGCAGAAAATGGAGAGGCAAAGGACCTGCTAATATAGCAGATAACTGATGATGATGATAATAGATATCTTCATAAGCTATCGGGCTAAACTACAAAAATCAGTCTTCCTATAAATGTCACAATAAGATACAAAAACTTGTTGTTTTGTTTTATAAGATCAATATAACATCACTTATGAGAGATGCCTGTTACATTTGTTTAATTTACTGATTCATAGTATGTTGAAGTTATCACGTGGCATATATCTCTCTTTTTGAAGAACATATGATTAATTTTGTCACTTTCATAAATACATTTTTTCCTATAATGTTTTACCTATATTTTTTATATATATTTCCATAATATTTTATGTGCGAAAGAAAAGGATTGGTTTTCACTTGTATTAATTATTAAAAGTGAAAGTTAATACACTACCAAATTGAGTCATCGAATGTTCTGGATGCTCCAAGAACTTTGTGTCATTTATATACCCCGTAATTCTGGCGCTCATTAGTACTTCGGCAGTGTTTAATTTCAGTTCACAGTACACTTTAGTACGAAGCGTGTTGAAAAAGGAACATATACACCCAATGTTTTTGTGTTAACACTGCCAGTTTACATGTGGTGGTAAATGTTTGTGATATGTTTTCTGAATTACAGGAAGTGGAAATTAAAAGTGGATATGTAAAACTCAACAAATAATCCTTCAGTCATCTATTAAAAAAAGTTTCGTTAACATTGGCTATTCAAGACGACTACTAAATGTTGACGCAAACTGCGAGATAATTAATTTTTAACTGCGATGTAAAGTTTTCCTCTTACCTCATCTGTATAAATATTACATCAGTAGTGTTGGTCACTAATTTGCAAAAAATTAGGACTTCTAATACACACTGATAAATGTTAAAGGGAACTGCGTAAATGGTATATGTGTTTTTGCTCATGACTGGCACTAAAACTAAAAAATGAAATGGGCGATAAAAGATCTCTTTCCAAGATGGTGACAGTCTTTTAACTCTGCAGTACATGTAAATAAAACGGAACGATACTCTTGATTGTGAGGTGAATTTTTCTTATTGTCTAGCCGCGAATCACAGTATGACAACACAGTGTCCCGTCCATCTGCCTGGAAAATATTTTCGGAAAAATCCCTGCTTTAGACTGCTATCGATGTTCTTTATCTCTTCCCCTTTCCACCGTTTACTTATCTGGTTTTCTTTTATGAACGATTCCGTTGCCACCATCCCCTTCAAAATCCTCGTTCCTCTTTTGACTCCTCTCGTGTCTGGTCCATCACGCGCAGCATACTGCTGTTGATGGCGCAGCTTCCACGGTCCTTACGTCACGGTGTCTGCCGAACGACGTTCGCCATATTGCCGTAAAGCGAATAAGTATCCAATATTCTGTTGTGTCCTTCGTGTCATCCCCACACTGTTGTTTGTGCACTTCCAACTTTACACCTGCCGTTCCCCTTCTCTCTCGGAAGACTTGGGCCGTACGCTCAACCAGCTGCCGCGCACCCATATTTCGCCTCATCTCTTCCCTTCGGGTCCTCCTCGCTCCTTCTTCTCCTCCACGCGCCCGCTGCCTCCCCACCGTTTTCAGCGGTAAATAACCGGTGGCCGGCCGGACTGCTGAAAATGCTGTTCTTTAGGACCACTTCGAAATTTAAAGCGGCGCTAGCCTTCCTACCCTCTCAACTCTCTCTCACACACACGTGCTGCGATGGATAGGCCATTCGTCCACCAGCTCTCACCCTTTCTCCCTTCATCCCTTCACTCCCCCAACCCTCTCAACCAACTGCCCGCTCTCCGGAAGACATAAAACACGATAACAACGTCCTGGCGACGAGACAGAGATTGCGGACCGAGGCGCGCAGCCTCCACCATGCACTTACGTGCGTGTGTGCGTGCGTGAGGGACGGAACGAGAGCAATGGATGAGGGGGTGTGAGTGGGGGGTGGGAGGCGGGGGGGGGGGGGGAGAGTGGGCGCAGGGATGGAAAACCGCGACGCAGGCCGCTCGGAAGGCCGTACGTCACTATCGGGCGCAGCAGTGACAGTCATAAATGGATATCCGATGTTGCCGCCACCGGTTAGCTTCTGCGTCAGTTTCAGTTTCGCTTCGCTGTGTAGAAATCAAGTGTGGTCCTCTAATGGACCGTGTAAACTCCAACGCACCGTTTAGTAACAGTAGTTAGGCCCCTACTGCTGCATATGAAATCTATATATCCAAAATTTAGGAACATCCTATCTTACGTACTGACTCTTACTATTTTTGTTATTGCGTGTTATTCTACTTCATATATACATCTAAAACTGATTTTTGAAATTAATGGAGATTTCAACTGCAGAAAATGTTGTCCACATTCCTCGAAAAAGACTTTTAACAATGTCTTCGTTCGCTGCATCCCCAAACGAATAAATTACAACATGTGTCATCTGCAGAAAGAATCATTTCTACTTCATACAACTTAAGTGGAAAGTCATTCACGTGTATAAGGAAGAGGAGTGGACCCAAATTTGAACACAGAGAGACGCTATTCCAGTGATTTCTCCAGAATCATTAATATTTTTCATCCTATCCCTATTATTCATCATCACTTAACTATACCATTTCCAACGGCCTTGCCACGTTGGTAACATGGGTTCCCGCCCGATCACCGAAGGTAAGCATCTTTGAGGCCGGTTCATACTTCGATTAGATTCATTTCGTTCCATAGACCCAAAAAATGAGATGATTCGCGTGGGTGTGGAACATGTCGGGAAGTACAACATAAAAACATAAAATATTTGAATATAATACCCTTATGATTTGTCAGGAGATTGTCGAAAATACAATGAGCTAAATTGGAAGAGTTAATATTTACAGAATTAACGCGCTGTCAGAATGAAACACTGTTATGCACTATTATAAATTTATCGTATACAAAATATCTAATCTTGACTGTTGTGGCCAAGTGAGGTCAAAACTGAAATCTAACAGATATCTTCACTGAAGCTGGCTTAACAGTCTCTGTTAAGATATTCATCTAAGGAGTAGAAAAAGTCCAAACTCTGTTTAAATCGTGTTTTACCTGAAACCAAGTTTTTAATGGTTGCTGGCAATTTATTGCAAATGTGTGTTCCTGAATATCGGACCCCTTTTTAGACCAAGATAAGTGATTCTAGGTATTTATGAAGATTGTTCTTATCCATAGTATTGATACAACGTATTGAGCTATTGGTTGGAAATATATATGTATTACTTGCAACAAATTTCATTAAGGAATAAATATACTGATAAGCAGTGATTAGAGTAAAAAGTCCTTTGAACAGTTTTCTACATGATGTTCTTGAATTTACTCGACAAATGATTCTCATCACACGCTTTTGCACCCTAAAAACGTTTCCTCGGTTTGATGAGATGCCCCAGAATATAATGAAATAATAGAACGAAAGTATGAAAAGTATGCAAGTTTTTTATGTTTATATATCCTACATCTGACATCATTCTCACGGCAAATACAGACTTGTTTAGACGCTTAAGCAGTTCTGTGCTGTGCCCTTCCAACTGAATTTGTTATCGAGCTGTAATCCCAGAAATTTAACACTGTCAGCCTCTTCGATCTTTATTTCTTCATACGTTATACACATGCTGAAAGGAAATCTGTCACAGGTTCTGAAGTGCATATACTGGGTCTTCTGAAAGTTTAATGACAGTGAATTAGCTTTAAACCAACTATTAATCTCAATGAAAATTGGATTAGCAGCTATTTTTAAATCTGTACTTGACTTGCTGCTTATTGTAATTTTTGTATCACCTGCAAACAAAACAAACTTAGCATTTGGCAATGTAACAGATGATAGGTCATTAATGTATACAAGAAAAAGCAATGGACCCAAGATGGAGCACTCTTTGATTAACTTCATTGGTACATTATCATACCCACTGTAATACTTAGATTTTAAGGATTTTACGATGGATGCTGCTTCTTTGGGAGATGTCAGTGTCATTTCCATTTCACTGAAGTTATTTTTAATGACTGGTCTCAGTTAGTCCATTGCACTGTTCACCAAACCTGATCATTACAAGCTGTCAGTAACAGAAAAGAACTACCTGTTTAAGATGCTTTGCAACCCTACATGTACTTGTTACCAATGTCTCATTTATTTTTAGAGCTATCTGTTCCTCTTCCTTTTTGGCCCCATCTGTCTCTGTCTTCACTATATCTCATACAGTTTTAATTTTGTTGACTGATGTAATTGTCTTTTTCCTCTTAATAAAGCCATGTCGATTTCTGGATTACTTGCTTCAATATTTTGCTGTATTCTTTTTAAAGCATTACAATTCTAACATCAGAGCAGTTCGCAGATAATAGATACAGTCTCCTTTTTGTCCAACATGATATCTTTATTCCTTGTGTAATCCATGGTTATTTTTTGACTATTGTGTGATTTGAGTTACCTATAGGGGAAGACAGTTTTCAAAAGTGGAAGTAACTTTATCAATGAATGCTTTGTATTTCCCTTTTGAATCACAAGTATTGTAAATATCTATCCAGTTCATGTCTTTGAGTAATTTCCTGAATTTCTCAATTCTTGACTCATTTATGGCCCTCATTTACTCAGAATTAATAGATTTTTTATCCTGACGAGTTTCAACATTTAACATAAGATGCTGCATGCCATGATCAGATAATCCATTTACTTTTGGTTTTGTGAGATGACTCTTTTCCCTAGATTTATTGACAAAGGTATTATCAGTAGTAGTCTCAGAGCATTTACATATCCTAGTAGCAAAGTTCACAGTGGGAACTAAATTGAATGATAGTGTTACTGAATGCAACAATTGTTCACTGACAGAACTTTTTCAATAAATCCACATTAAAATCACCGGCAGTCACTATTTCCTTGTCTTTTTACCTTGAGATGGGACAGCAGAGCTTTCAGATTTTTTATGATGAGGATGACTGCCATTGGTTCTCAGGACATGCAAGTCGCAGAAGTGGCGTCAAATTGAAGGACTTGCACCAGGCCGTTGTGCCACATGACATGTATTTTTTACTGTGTAATTTTCTTCAGTATATCAGGTGCTGGTATAACCATTATTTCAACAAAAGATAAGCCTCCCTGCATCACTGACAGGGTCGAAACCAGAGATCGTCATACTTCTTTGTTTAAGTCCCAATACTGACACAGTAGGGCGCCATATCCGGACACTTAGCTGGTGAAGAGGAGGGGGGGGGGGGGGATAAAATGGTCACAAAAAGGAATACAAATTTCACCAAACCACAGGTATTCATAGAAGCTTATTAATTACTCATGTTGAATGTATATACGAGAGCAATTCGGAAAGAAAGGTCCGATCGGTCGGAAAATGGAAACCACAGTGAAATTCCCTAAAGATGTGCATAGGTGTATTGGGCAGTGTCTCCAGAATACCCATCAATCGCGTGACGTCGCTCTTTTCAGTTCTGAGCGCATAGTGAGCACATAAAGGTGCCTAGAAAATGTCTCCCCATTAAGTATGAGTGCTTGTGAGAGATTTCCCCTGATTTTATGCAGCACACATAACGCAATTGTCATGCATTCCCTTCTCCATGACAAACGTCGGCTGCATCCTAAAGGGGCAATGAGGACGTCCCTGCAGTGTTTTAGGTCTGCTCACATGAATCGCTCGCTATGAGACAAAATTTTGACACAGACAACAGGCTGCAGAACGCAAAGAACTGACAGAAAACAGAGGTGGCTGCATCCTATGACGTGGGTATTGGAAATGTGGTACAACGCTACGACAAATGTCTCAGTCGGAGTGGCGACTCTGTAGAGAAGTAGCTGGAAGGTGCAGCTAACTGCTGCAAATAAAACGTGTTTGATATTCGCTGTGGTTTTCATTTCGCGAACGATCAGGCCTTACTTTCCGAATAGCCCTCGTGTTATAAAGTATAACAAGAAATATTTTTGAATGAAAAAGAAAACAGTGTATTGGAACTACACGCATTTCTCTGAGGGCTTACATAGTGACTAATTTCCGGTACCTAAGCAGGTAATAGGATGCCATGATTTTTTCTGATTTCCGGGCACATTTTCTAGGCAATTTGATGTCCTAGTATCTGAAGTAATACCTAGCGCCTTTTGTACTCAGGCCAAATATAACATAACAGAGACGGTTTTAAACAATACAACTGAATTAGTTGAAATTTGTCACAAAGGGATACAATGCCAGATGATAGCTTTGTATATAAAACTGTTTATAAATCTGTTTAATCTTTTGTATTATTCGTGGTTTTTTTGAAAGCAGCTAACGCTTACTATGGTAAACACTTTGGCCACTTATCCCTACCGGAAGCCATGAAGACATTAGTAATCCACAGAAATGAAATGAAGTTTGCATGAGACTAGGTCCTCCTGACGGGCAGACTAGTCTTCTAGTGCAATTCTTTTTAATAGACGCCACTTCAACGACTTTCATGTCTCTGAGGGTGAAATGGTGATGAAGGCAACATAACACACAGTCCCCGAGTCTTCCCACTGGTTTGATGCTCCGGCCACGAATCCCTCTCCTCTGTCCTGTGCCAACCTCTACATCTCAGAGTAGCACTTGCAAACATTGTCCTCAATTATTTGCTGGGTATATTCCAATCTCTGTCTTCTTCTACAGTTTTTGCTCTCTAAAACTAGCTCTAGTACCATGGAAGATATTCTGTGATGTCTTAACAGACGTTCTACCATCCTCTCCCTTCTTCTTGTCAATGTATATTCCTTTCCTCGCCGAGTCTGTGGAGAACCTCCTCAGTTTTTACCTTATTGGGCAATCTTATTTTAAACTTTCTTCTGTAGCACAGTATCTCAAATGATTCGATTCTTTTCTGTTTGTGTTTTCTCGTGGTACTGGTTTCACTACCATAAAATTCTCTGCTTCAAACATACAATCTCTGAAATTTCTTCCTCAAATTAAAACCTGTGTTTCATACCAGTGGATTTCTAGCGGCCAGGAATGCTCTTTCTGCCAGTACTAATCTGCTTTTCAGGTCCTCCTTGCTCCATCCGACATGGGTCATTTTGCTGCATAGGTAGCAGAATTCCTTAATTTCATTTATTTCGTAGTCACCAGTCCTGACGTTAAGTTTCGCGCTGTTCCCATTTCTGCTACGTCTATTGCTTTCATCTTTCCTTTAGCCCATATTCTTCACTCATCAGACTGTTCATACCATTCAACACTTCGTGTAATTCTTTTTCACTTTCACTGAGAACATCAGTGTCATCATCGAATCCTTTCACCTTAAATTTTAGTTCCACTCGTGAACCATTGTTTTACATCCGGCATTTCTTCTTCGATGCATTGATTGAACAGCAATGGTGAAATATTACATCTCTGTCTTACAATCTTTTTATTCCGAGCGCTTCGATTTTCGTCTTCCAATCTTGTTGTTGCCTTTCGTTTCTTACATACTGTTTATTACCCTTCTTTCCCTATAGCTTCGTCCTATTTTTCTCAGAATTTCGAACGTCTTGCACCGTTGCACTGTTTGACATTGTTGAACCCTTTTGCCTGGTTGACAAATTCTATGAATATGTCTTGACGTTGTTTCTTTTTTTTTTTTTTTCCCATTAGCAACCGCAACGTCAGAATTGCCTCTCTGGTGCCTTTACCTTTCCTGAAGCCAAACTGATAGTCATCTAACACATCCTCAATTTTCATTTCCAGTCTTCAGTATATCATTCTTGTCAGCACCTCGGATGCGTAAATTGTTAAGCTGTTTGTGCGCTAAATCTCGTACTCTTCGGAATTGTGTGGATGATGATTTTCCGAAAGTCTGATGGTATATAACAGATCTCATACAGTCTACACACCAACGTAAATAGTAGTTTTGTTGCCACTTCCCCCAGTGATTTTAGAAATTCTGATTTCTCATTTCTGCATCTCTTGTTTATTTCATTCCTAAGTTACTTGCATTTCTGTATTCTTGAATTTCCCTGATCATTTTTGTAATTCCTTCTTTCATCGATTAAATGAAGTGTTTCTTCTATAACACATGGTTTCTTTGTAGTTATCTTCTTTGTACCTGTGTTTCTCTTACCAGCATAAGTGACAGCCCTTTTTACAGTGTCCATTCTTATTCAACTGAACCTTCTACTGAGCAACTTCTTATTGCAGCATCTATAGTCTCAGAGAACTTCAAGCTCATCTCTTTATTCCCCTTTATTCATTTCCGAATCACACTACTTTGTGCATTGATTCTTCCTGGTCAGTTTCTTAAGCTTTAGCCTACTCTTCGTCACTAATGAATTATGACCTAAGGCTATATCTGCTCGTGTATTGCCTTAAAATCCAGTATCTAATTTCGAAATCTCTGCCTGACAATTATGTAATCTAACAGAAATCTTCCTGTATCTCCCAGCCTTTTCGAAGAATACCTCCTCCTCGTGTCGTTCTTGAACAGCTTTTACTAGCTGAAATTTATTGCAGAACTCAATTAGTCTTTCTCCTCTCTCATTCTACTACCGAGCCTATCGTTGTTGGTGTTGGTTTGCTGTCAGTTCAAATCTGTTGATGAATCGTTCACAGTGACTCTGTCTCAGCCCTACCTTAGTGTTCATAACGAATCCTACGTCTGTCACACGATTTTCTCCTGCTGCTGATATTACCCTACACTCATTTCACCAGAAATCCTTGTCTTCTTTCCAATTCACTCCACTGACACCCACTACATCTAGATTAAGCCTTTGTATTTCCCTGTTCATAATTTCTAGTATCCCAACCACGTTCAGATTTCTGACACACTACGCCCCGACTCCAAGAACGTTTTCCTTTCGTTGGTATTTCAGTCTCTTTTCATGGTCACCTCGTCGTTGGCAGTCCCCTCCTAGAGATCTGAATTGGGGGGGGGGGGGGGGGGGCGGGGGGCTAGTCTAGAATCTATCACCAATAGACAGATTACCATGACACTTTTCCAATTACAATGTCCTGCGGATACATATTACATGCCTTTAATGCAGTGGTTTGCATTGCCTTCTGCATCCTCACTCCGTTGACCATTGCTGATTCTTCCCTCTTTAGGGGAAATTTCCCACCCCAGGGACAAAATAGTACCCTGAACCTCTGTATGCTCCTCCACCCACTTTGACCATGCCGTCGACTGAATTAGGGTGACTTCTTTCACCAAGTGCAACATGGTCGCGTATACTAACAATGGTCCAATACTGTCAAATGTTTTTCATTTCATCTTTGATCACAATACGAATTCTTAGACGATGACCAGTTTCAGTCTGTAATGACCATCCTTAGATCCTTTTTAGACTATGTCCTAAAGTGATTAGGCCATAATGGCATCGTCAAAACATATAAATATAATCAGCATAGCATCGTCATAAAGATCTAAAATAAAGTGTAGAATAGGCCGTATCGTCCACACAGTCACTGGCTAGCCAGTTGCAATAATGACTGCTTTCAAACACCCTTTCCATACCACACCCTCTGGCGGACGAGTGTGACTGTGCAGACATATGTCGAATGGTTGGAAAAAGCGACGGGCCAAACCTCAACCAGTTGGATTCCTCCCACCAGCGAGCGCGAGCTATAAAAGCGATCAAGGCAACTGGAGTAATGTGCAATGTACCGTGTGACACTGGGGCGGGCACAATGAACTTGTCGTTCCAACGTCTCCACAAGCTGGAGACGTTCGACGATCGTGCCAAGCTCTGCTCAAGGCAAATGACACGACAGCTGACCTTAGTGGGGGCGAGTGGACTTAAAATGACCACTTGGCACCAATGCAGGTTACCAGCCCCACGAAAAGGAGCCTCGCCTCTCCAATCCTGAAGGAGCGTAGATGTCTGAGGCACAGAAGGACTGGAACATTGTGTCTTCACTTTCATGAAGCTAAGTGAGGAGCTACTTGACTGAGTGGTAGTAGCCACAAGTCAGCTAAACCTACAACGGCTGGGGAATTGGTATGCTCACACCCATCCTTACACATAGCATCCAAATGATGGCAAGGGCATAGGATGACGTGGTGTTCGGTCGCTCCCAATTGGCCCGTTTGTGGGCAGAACGTGGTGCTAAATGCAGTGTTGTACCATTTCACCCCTATTGTTCAGTCTAGTCTGTTGCTTTGTTTCTGTTTTGAAACCATGAAGATTTGAGTGGACATAGTTACATTTTGAGGACAGACTGGTGGCGGATATATGGGTGCACGAAAGTTTATAGACAGGAGAAACAACAAGTGGGTTTTTAGATCTCGCATTGGCCGGTCCCTAAATTGTAGGGACGTAATAATGTGCGAGATGTAACTTGTGCCACTGTCGCTCAATGTACTGAACAGTCCCCAGTTAAATCGTTCGAAAAGAAGGTGCTGAACCTCAAGCAAACACAGTGTACAGACATAACAGAGAAGACCTGAAAACGATAGTATTTAGAACGGTATTTGTGAGCTGCCCGCAGTGCTTTGCTGAAACAATTTCTAAACGTCGTCTCGCTCAAGAATGTAATTTTCTGATCGGATCTACAATATATCACAGTTTACAGAGCAGAAATGGGCTTTCTCGTCTAGGGAAAGACCCCATTGTATGGATCAGTGATAAAGGAGCGTGCCTCGTGCTTTGATACAACACGTAAAGACGGAAAAACACGTTAGCTGCTCATATAATTTTTTAAGGGGTACTTGGATGGATATTATTATTTTGAATATACTGAACACGTGGTTAGCTCCTCAGTGCTATCACAAGGGAGTCATGGATGACATGTAGTTACACCAGGCCGGAGCTCCAAATCAATACACCAGGACGGCCCGAGCTCCTCGCTGAACAATTTCGAAACCTCTGGATAGGTGGTGTTCGGTGTCACCAGCCACATTGAAATAGCCTTCACGAAGTCCGCTCTATATCACACCAGACACCTCATTATGGGACATATTCAGGTTCCATATGGCTCAACATCGGTACGAGACTAATTACGAATATCAGCACTACTGTGAATGTCTTTCATTGGCCAACTCCTAGTCGTGCTCTGCAGGATGCCAAAGAGGACATGTAAATGAATGGCTCCATGTGTAAAGCTCATACAGATCCACTGTAAATTGCATCCATCCACCCTTGAGGGATGATGGTGTAGCATGCTTGGTTCAGAGTCTGCAGCGTCTGCTGTGGCTAAAAAGTCCCACTCGAGAGTGGCAGTCCCTACTGCAGTTTGGACATGTAAAATTTGAGGGACTTCGAACAGAAGCCGCTCTGTCTCTTCGCTTTGTCCTCTTCCTGATTTGTTCCTGTGTGCGTTCGTCCTCTGAGAGCTTGACGCCGTTGCGCACAGTTACTCGCCACTTGACACGGTCATCTGCAATGCTTTCCCAGCGACTTGGATTGATTCTGGTCTTGGTCAGGTCTCTCTTGCAGACATCCTTGAAACGAAGATGTGGTCATCCCACTGGCCTCACACCTTCCTGAAGTTCGCCGTACAGCAGCTGTTTCGGTATCCGTTCAGGGTTCATGTGCCTGACATGTCCCAACCATCTTAGACGTCGATGACTCAGGACTGCAAAGATGCTGGTTGTGCTTGCGCGATGAAAGACTTCGATGTTGGGTACTCTATCTCTCCAAGAGATCTGAATGATCTTCCGGAGACAGCGGAGATGGAAGCTGTTGAGTCGAGATTCACGCCTAGAAAGAGTTGTCCATGTCTCACAGCTATAGAGAAGAGTGCTTATAACACAAGCGTTGTAGACTTTTAATTTAGTTTTTGTGGTAATAAGTCCGTTGTTCCATACTCTGTTTTTCAATCTAGCCATCACAGATGATGCCTTTGCGATTCTGTTAGTAAGTTCAGTGTCCATGGACGAGTTGCTACATATTGTGGATCCCAAGTAGGTAAAGTCATCAACTACCTGGATAGGATTGCCATCAATGCTAATGGATGGAAGGTTGGTAGTGTTCTGCCCCATGATCTTAGTCTTTTGAAGGCTGATAAGTAGACCAAACTTTTCACAGGCATTTGATAATTTGTTGATTATATACTGCAGCTCATCTTCTGTGTTCGCTACTGGAGCTGCATCGTCCGCATATAACAACTCACGGATAACAACTGTACTTACTTTGGTCTTGGCCTTGAGGCGAGCAATGTTGAAAAGATTTCCATCAGACCTCGTCTGTAGATACACTCCCTCCTCACAGTCTTCAAAGGCAAATCTGAGCAGAAGGGAAAAGAAAATCCCAAATAATGTAGGAGCTAACACACACCCCTGTTTCACACCGCTATTAACAGGGAATGCTTCTGATGTTTTACCATTGAAGCAAATTGTTGCTTGTGTTTTCTCATGGAAAGAGACAATTATCTGCAGTAGTTTATGTGGGCATCCAATCTTCTGCAACAGTTTGAAAAGCCCATTTCTGCTCACTAAATCAAACGCTTTAACAAGGTCAATGAAAGCAATATAAAGTGGCCTCTGCTGCTCACGACATTTCTCTTATAGCTGTCTTAAGGAGAAGATCATATCTACGGTTGATCGGCCGGGCCTGAAGCCACACTGAGATTCTGGGTAGATTCTGGAAGCTAAGATCTGTAATCGCATTAGGATGACTCTTGTATAAGCTTTTCCGGCTACACTTAGTAATGAAATGCCTCGGTAATTGTTACAGTCACTTCTGTTCCCTTTCTGTTTATATAGAGTAACTATCCTCGAATTCCGCATACTCATCGGGACATAACCCTCTTCCCAGCTGGTTGTGATAAGTGAATATAAATGTTTGAGAAGGACAGACTTGTTATACTTAATAACCTCTTCAGGGATCCCATCTTCACCTGGGGCCTTTCCGTTAGCAAGAGAATCTATTTCTCTACTAAGTTCTTCCATAGTAGGCATTGCATCTAGTTCTTCCATAACTGGCATTTGTTTGATGGCGTCACATGCATCCTTGCTAACTTCATTCTCGGCTGCATACAACTCGAGGTAGTGTTCAACCCAGCGATCCATTTGTTTGCCTTCATCAGTAATGACTTCACCCGTCTTGGACTTCAGAGGAGCTGTTTTTCTGACAGTTGGTCCAATTGCTTTCTTAATACCATCTTACATTGCCTTAGCATTCCCAGAGTCGGCCGCTTTCTGTATACCTGCACATAAATTCAGCCAGTAGTTATTTGCGCATCTCCAGGATGTTTGCTGTGCCCTGTTCTTTGCTTTTCGTAGGTCATCTCGAGTTCTTTCATTTGGGTTTATTTTGCAAGCAAGCAAGGCTTTCCGTTTAGCCTCAGTGACCGATTCTACACTCCTGGAAATTGAAATAAGAACACCGTGAATTCATTGTCCCAGGAAGGGGAAACTTTATTGACACATTCCTGGGGTCAGATACATCACATGATCACACTGACAGAACCACAGGCACATAGACACAGGCAACAGAGCATGCACAATGTCGGCACTAGTACAGTGTATGTCCACCTCTCGCAGCAATGCAGGCTGCTATTCTCCCATGGAGACGATCGTAGAGATGCTGGATGTAGTCCTGTGGAACGGCTTGCCATGCCATTTCCACCTGGCGCCTCAGTTGGACCAGCGTTCGTGCTGGACGTGCAGACCGCGTGAGACGACGCTTCATCCAGTCCCAAACATGCTCAATGGGGGACAGATCCGGAGATCTTGCTGGCCAGGGTAGTTGACGTACACCTTCTAGAGCACGTTGGGTGGCACGGGATACATGCGGACGTGCATTGTCCTGTTGGAACAGCAAGTTCCCTTGCCGGTCTAGGAATGGTAGAATGATGGGTTCGATGACGGTTTGGATGTACCGTGCACTATTCAGTGTCCCCTCGACGATCACCAGTGGTGTACGGCCAGTGTAGGAGATCGCTCCCCACACCATGATGCCGGGTGTTGGCCCTGTGTGCCTCGGTCGTATGCAGTCCTGATTGTGGCGCTCACCTGCACGGCGCCAAACACGCATACGACCATCATTGGCACCAAGGCAGAAGCGACTCTCATCGCTGAAGACGACACGTCTCCATTCGTCCCTCCATCACGCCTGTCGCGACACCACTGGAGGCGGGCTGCACGCTGTTGGAGCTTGAGCGGAAGACGGCCTAACGGTGTGCGGGACCGTAGCCCAGCTTCATGGAGACGGTTGCGAATGGTCCTCGCCGATACCCCAGGAGCAACAGTGTCCCTAATTTGCTGGGAAGTGGCGGTGCGGTCCCCTGCGGCACTGCGTAGGATCCTACGGTCTTGGCGTGCATCCGTGCGTCGCGGCGGTCCGGTCCCAGGTCGACGGGCACGTGCACCTTCCGCCGACCACTGGCGACAACATCGATGTACTGTGGAGACCTCACGCCCCACGTGTTGAGCAATTCGGCGGTACGTCCACCCGGCCTCCCGGATGCCCACTATACGCCCTCGCTCAGAGTCCGTCAACTGCACATACGGTTCACGTCCACGCTGTCGCGGCATGCTACCAGTGTTAAAGACTGCGATGGAGCTCCGTATGCCACGGCAAACTGGCTGACACTGACGGCGGCGGTGCACAAATGCTGCGCAGCTAGCGCCATTCGACGGCCAACACCGCGGTTCCTGGTGTGTCCGCTGTGCCGTGCGTGTGATCATTGCTTGTACAGCCCTCTCGCAGTGTCCGGAGCAAGTATGGTGGGTCTGACACACCGGTGTCAATGTGTTCTTTTTTCCATTTCCAGGAGTGTATTTCTTCCAAATTTTGCTCATACCAGTCCTTATTTCTTTTTCCTTTTATTCCATAGGCCAATACTGCTGAGTTGTAGATTGCACCCGAGAGTTTTGCCCATTTCTTATCAACATTCCTTTCTGCTTGCACGTTTCCTGGGAAAGCACTTTCAAAATTACTGGCAAAATCCTGCTTTCTTTGTGTGTCATGAACATGATCTGTGTTGATACGGGGATGACCTCTTGGTTTAGCGTGGTGACATTTCTTAGGAGTGAGCCTCAATGTGCACGCCACTAGGGCGCGGTCTGTGTTGCAATCAGCACTATGATAACTTCGTGTCAGTAGCACATTTTTGAGACCAGTACGCCTACCTATGACTAAGTCAAGTTGATGCCAGTGATGAGAGCGCGGGTGTCTCCAAGACACCTTGTGCTGATCCTTAAGCTGGAAATATGTATTTGTGATACAGAGTTCATAAAAGCAGCAAACTTCAAGCAGTCTCTGGCCACTTTCATTCATTTTTCCCACCCCATGATGTCCCAGGCAATTCGGCCAAATGTCGTTATCTGATCCAACTCTAGCATTAAAGTCCCCTAGAATATACAGTGTCTCGGTGCTAGGTACCTTGGCTTTTCTGTCGCTGAGTAAGTCATAAAACAGATCCTTCTCTTCCATGCTGTATGATAATGTAGGAGCATACACATTTAAGATGCTGACAGTGCCACTTGAGGAGCATATTTTCAAATCAATAATTCGCTCTGTTCCACCGGATGGTGGCACAGTACAGTCCAGGAGGGCGTTTTTAACAGCAAATCCTACGCCATGAAGTCTTGGCTCGCCTTGAGACTTCCCCTGCCAGAATAATGTGTAATTATCCTCCCTGATAGAGCCCGCGTCTGGAAGCCGCGCCTCCTGCAGTCCCGCGATGTCTACATTCAAACGATGGAGCTCTCTGTCAATTACGGCAGTCTTACGGATGAAATCAACCTCTTGGGCATTGTCAATGTACCTTGGGCACATGGTCCTAACATTCCAGGTGGCAACACGAAATAGTGATTTCTTTATTATTTCATTTTTGTTGTTGTTAGGTATACTATATCAACCCGCTTGTCGAAGATTACTTCTAAGCTTTACGCACCCCGTGAAGCAGGCGGATAGTGGCGGGACAGCACCTTATTGGCTGGGGGCTGCCCAGCTTGAGGCGGTCGGTAGCTGTCCAATGAGATGCAATGATCTCTCTCACCGTCGGAAGTGGCCCCTGGCACTCGAGTCTTACGCCAATCAGACAGAGCTTACAACCAGTAACTGCCTCTTCCCGTGTTGTGCCGAAGTCCTTGGACGTCGCTGAAGTGTCCTCTCCAGGATGCTACAAGCCAGAGTGATAAATATGAAGACACGTGAGTTGTCCAATCATCACGGTCTCCCTCTCGACCTAAATGATACAATCCAGAGGAAAGGCAAGCCAATACGTCTGGTATCACTTCGGTTGCAGGAGCTGCCGAAAGGGGACGTAGTACGCCTTCCAACCGCCTTTGGGGCCCCACTCCAGATTTTCTTTCAGGGTTTTCTCCCTTAGGTCCCTCCCGAGACCAGCCACAAGGCACTGGTGTGTTAAGGTAATTAGAGAAAGAAAAGGAATGGTAACTGAGGAGAGGGTATGGAATAGGATGTATAGGATATAGGATATAAGACGGGTTCGTTGTGAGGCACACTTTGTCTGGCTCCTCTGCTGAGACCTGCCCGGCTAGGTTGGACCTGCCAGTAGCTACGCTACCGCCGATATAGCTCTCAGCTTCCTTGGAGCACACAAACTCTCCCGCCCACACGGACAGTGCTACAATAAGGCGGTGTCTCGTGGGAGAGGCCTCCACTGTGTACATAGCTTTATGTGTTGTCACACCCCAGGATACGGAGACTTCTCTGACACATTGTAACAAAAACACTGAAGTGCCATCATGGATCATAAGGTGGTGTGAGCTGTACACTGACCTGGTTTCGTAACGATTTTACCATACGTTACCTCTAAGGCATGCTTAGTATGGAACACGTTGTTTCCCATCAACACAAGGATAAATTGCGTTATATTTACCACCGCTGTTGGAGACAATGAAATGAAAATCCCTTTTAATCGAATGGACACGCCTGTTTTGTTTTGATGCTGGATTAACTGCAAATTATCCCCCACTGCGTCAGCATATAGCCACTGTGTATCATGTTATTAGTACCGCTGTGTCATAATCGCGATTATTACAGGGTGGTTATTAAAATAACTGTATCCTGGAGATATCAAAGTTCAACGTAACGGTGGCGGAGCTACTTTGAGAGAATTTCGAACGAGGAATAGCCCATCAGTCAATGCCAACAATGTCGGTTTATTAATTGATTAGCACTGCCGAAGTCGAGGCTGCTCTGAAGGAGATGAAGAGAGGGGAAGCCACTGGCCTTGATGACCTCGCAGCAGACTTTGTGTTCTCAACAGTGGAATTCGGCAGGTTGGTTAACAGATCTTTTCAGCCAGATCATCAGGTAAGGTGGAGTACCAACAGATTGGCAGCGTAGCATCACTGCTGAGTGTTCTATTTACTGTCCAATTACATCACTCAGTCACACGATGGAGAGTTTTAAATGCTTCCCTGACAAAAGGCTTCACGAGATACGCACGATTACAAAGAACCAAGCCGGATTTGTGAAAACCTGTGGCACAACTGTTGCAATCCCTGCGACACAGATTCTGCTGGAAAAATATCGCGAAAAGAATAAGTCACTACTCCTCGCTTTCCTAGAAACCGGAGAGGCGCTTCCTACGGGGTAGCGCATGACCTAATCTGGTTACAGCATCGAGAACATGGCATTCAAGAGTACCTCGTTAATTGGGTACGGATTATGAACGTTGAACCGGGCCGGCTGCTGTGGCCGAGCGGTTTTAGGTGCTTCACTCTGGAACCGCGCTGCTGCTACGGTCGCAGGTTCGAATACTGCCTCGCGCCTGGATGTGTGTGATGTCCTTACGTTAGTTAGTTTTGAGTAGTTCTAAGTTCTAGGGGACTGATGACCTCAGATGTTAAGTAGCCATAGTGCTCAGAACCATTTGAACCATTTTTTTCGTTGAACCGGGTAGCATCGTCCAAGCGGCTGCCTGAGCATCCAATGACTTCGGCATCGATAGACACTGTCACATCAGATCTGCGCATGCCAATACCACGGACACTTCTCTATGCTCATGGTGTCATGTTGCCTGCGGAGAACAAGATAGATCTCCAGCTCCAAAGAAAAGAGTCGTACGACCAACCTGCTCGATGTGGCCTGCGGCACAACAAAAAGAAAACTCATTACATAATATCGGATCCACGAAAAGCTGGAACCAGTAGCGCTGACGGAGAAGATCTACCAAGAGTATCAGCATTTAAATATCTCGGTTCTACATTCTCTAGCAATGGCCAGACGAGGAAGTCAACGCAAGGATACAGACAGCCTATGTAAAGTGTCGAATGATAACCTGCGATCGTCGGATTAAGGACCATATGAAGTCATATACCGGACTTCGATTCTCTATGGCGCCTAGTGTTGGCCAAATACAGAAGAATCAAAATGACGACTGGGGTAATGAAGATTAAGATGATTAGGTTTGATAACGTTTCTACGATAATGTTGGAAGCCGAAGAAATGAATTAAAATTTGTGCCGAACCTGAAAACAAGTTGGACATACGAACTGAAGTTTGTGTTGGGGAGGGCATTCGACTTGGGTAGTTCGTGCAGCAATACAGACCATTGTGTAGCGGAGGTGTAAAGGTCAGCATTTCTGTCTGGTAAACAAGAAGACCAAGGTTAGAGTCCCGGCACAAATTTTAATTCATTTCCTCAGCTTCTATCATTATCGTAGATAGAGCGAGCCGTAGTAAAAACTGCTGTTTTGAAGAGCGCGCCGCAGCGCGATGTGTGAAGCAGTCGCCCTCCGTTTCTGGAGGTGGCGCCGCTGTGGCAATCGCAGCTTTGGTGTCTCCCTCTGGTGGGAAAGGGGAAAGGTTGCCTGTTCACGTGCATTTAAGGGGCGCTATGAGCTCGCCGGTGAGTCAGTCTGGGTCAGTCTTTCGTCTCCGGCTTGCTAGTCTGTCTCTCGTCCGCATTTGTTACGCAGTTAGTGTCTGTCTGTCGTTCGGATTGCTAGAATGTCTGTTGTTCGGATCAACCTTTAAAGCCGGCAAAATCTCCCCTCTCCACCAGAAAGAGAACTCAGCAAGTGGTCTCCCGGTCGGGGCTTAGTTTCTGCATCAGAGTCTGCGCGTTAGGCCGCCAGTCTGCTCGAGTTTGCTCAGGCAATGGTCATTGGCGGTTGGATCGATCGGTTGGTCGGTCGCGCACTGAGACACAAAATGACTTGCCCGTCTTGAGCGTCGGCGCATGTGAGGTAGCCACGTGAGTCCAGCGGGCCGTGGCGTATAGCGAGGGGTAATGGCTACGCCGTCGACACGAGAGCAAACAGGAGTCAACCCACGACATCAGTCTGGCCGGGGCGAGCTGCGACGCCGTGAGACGGGAGATCGGCGCGCCTTCCTGCGTCAGTTGAAACGGCTGGCAGCGGACGGTTCAGGAGAGCGATTTGGGGCTGCTGCGCCAGGTCTTCTCGAGAAATCGCAGTTTATCAGAAGTGATTGGTGATATGTTGTTTGATTTACTCTTGGTGAGGTCACTAGCCATTTTGCTTTGGGGTCGTCCCACCATTCTTCTCCGTTTGCCTACCCGCGGGATGGTTTTTTTTTTTTTTTTTTTTTTTTTAATTGGCTGGTCCGTTTTTCCCTTGTGAAGTAGGGTCAGGTTAGAGCAACATGCGGTACGGGTTGTTTGGTAATCTCCCTATCAATCTACCGTACGTTAGTAGCAGCCTCTGTCATGTTTGTCGGATTTGGTGTGTTAACGAATGTATTGCTTGGAGTGTAACGGCCTAATACCTGAAATATGTTTTGAACTTTGGAAACTTTGGTATTATTGCCTATGATCTTGAGAGGCGGTATCTGTGTACTGTAGAACATCTTAACTATTGTTTGGACAAACTTGTGGAATTTTATATAAGACTGCATTTCATGGGTTTATTTAAATATTAATTTTAGTATATAAAGTCGCCACCCTTTCACCGTAAGACTTTTCTTAGAAGCTAAAACCAAGTTGCACTTTCGGTGGCAATGTCAATATTTTAATTGTTAGTGTTTTGTACCATTTCCATCCCACCTACAGAGGGTGCATAGTTTCTGTGCTTGTGTAAATTGTTAAAACTCTTAAAGTTATCTGGTGTGTTGGAGATTTGTACCAGTGTAGCCTTTCAGAGGCTGTTGCGAGCGGTCGTAACTACGGCCGTGTCAAAATGGAGCGGCAAGATTCTCTGCCCGAAAGTTCATACGGTCAAAACTTGTTTCTTTCTGCCTCTGAATAAATTGTAACTTTGATATTTAGAGGGTGCTTTCTGATTATAATTTTAAATCTGTGTCTTTTAAAAAATTCTGTTAGGCGCTATTAAAGTGAATAAAATTCCCATTTGCTAAACAGATTTTGGTTATGATTTCATCAGATACTCCCTGGCAACTACTTCCGTGGTTACATAGTGTGATTAAATGTGTTAATGTTCTTGAAGAATCGCTAGTAAATAAAATAAATGCTTAAGAATACTCTTTGAAAATAAATCACGGTTCAGTGAGACTTAAGTGTCTCGGGGAAAATTTAATAATAAGATAACGTTTCGAACTATCGGGAAAAGTTTTGGGGTCGCACCGATCAAGAAGAATATCAGAGAAACTCATCTGTGACAGTTTGGACTTGTGCAGCGCGCAGAGGAATATATTACGGCGAAGGCAGCATACACAGTGGAAGTCACGGGAAAGAGACCAAATGGACGACCAACACAGCTATCGGCCGGCAGGCTTAACAATGATCTGGAGGCTGTCAGTCTTCTTACAGGCATTGCCCACGATCGAACAAAATGGATGCCGGATCCACTCTGCGGACTCTGCCACCAGGCGGGAATAGCGCTAAAGATATAGGAGGAGGAGGGGGAGAAGCGATGATTATTTCAGTAGAATCAAGACGACAAGTAGTATTGAGTAATCCCTTTCGTCCACTGAGAAGTAAAACAAGCTTTCAGAAATGTGTTGAAAAGTTTGCTTAGTGTCATTTGTGGGCATACTCAGTACAGAATAGTAAATAGGCACTGCTCCGAACTCTTGGCGGTTGTCTGTCGTCTTCGCAGTTATTCGCTAGCGCCGTTGCCTGTGCAAACACCGAGCACCGCACAATGGGGCTCAGAATCGATCGCAATCCCCCTCGAGCGCTTGTGATGCCTCAAATTTATTTCCAAACTGCATTCTACGTACCCGAGAAACTCTGAGAATGGTTTCGCTTTTTCGCTCTCGATACGATAGTTCGTAACTTGTCGCTTACAGCACATCTGAACAAATAATATACTGTGTTGAGCGTAAACATCCGACTTTTATTTAACTGTTTAAAAGAATTTGTAGGTGAAGATCAGTAGTCCATATGGTCTTTTGCTCTCTGTCTACCGGCAAATACATTATTTTGTCTGTGTATTACAGATAGAAGATACCGCTTCGTGCATTCACCATGATACGGTTACTACAATAAAAGAGGCGTGTTTCATAAGTGAGTTCCGTTTCGAAATAAAAATCAAACAAGTATTCTTTTTATAGCCATTTTTACGTGAATGTCTGAACTGTAATCTTACCTTCTGTAGAATTCTCACCAATATTAAGGGACTTATCGTATCGTACAACCATCTTTGAATGCCACTCTTGTAGAAATCTGCCGCTTCAGCATAACCTTCGATAATTTAAACATTCTGTAACAGCTGCATGGAGTACACTTCTTGACACTTGATAAAACTCATCACATGACGCCGAAATCGTAAAGCGTGTGTTTTCTATCACTTTTTCATCCTCCTGTACCGAATCGTCTGTAATGACTGAAGGTCCCCCACTTCGTTCTTTATCGTGCACATTCGTCCGGAGACCTTTAAGAGCTGTCACCTATTTCCGTATCGTCCCATCAGTCATAGATGTCAAGAAGTCTGCATTATGCAGTTGTTACAGAATGTCTGAATTATAGAAAGTTACGTTCAGGCGGTAGATTTGTACGAGGCTGGCATCATTCAAGGAGTGGTTGTACGATACGTTTGGCGTCTTAATACTGATGGGACTTACGTAAACAGTAGATTAAAGTACAGGCTTTCATGTAAATATAAAATTTCTAAGAAAAGTGTATTTGTTATATTTCAAAAAAATGGTTCTACGCACTATGGGACTTAACATGTCATCAGTCCCCTAGACTTAGAACTACGTAAACGTAACTAACCTAAGGACATCACACACATCCATGCCCGAGGCAGGATTCAAACGTGCTACCGCAGCAGCCGCCTGGTTCCGGACTGAAGCGCCTACAACCGATCGGCCACAGCGGCCGGCTGTTATATTTCAAACTGAAACATAAAAACACCCGTCAATAATATACAGGTTGATCATTTTAACTGAAGGCATTGAAATATCTTGAAAACTACGCGTCAGACCAAAAGCGTTATAATTTCGGTTTGTTTATCTCGGATGGGGGCATTAAGTGATAGTACACTCCACCGCCTGCCCCACCCCGTGAGAGAGTCGTTGCGGGCAACTTCTAAATCTTCAATGGTAACTCTCGTGTTTTATTGCAGATAACGATCCTACGAAAATCTACGTACGTTTTGTCTCAAGCATATTCTTCGCTTCACCACAAGTGGTTCTCTAATCGGAGGTATAGAGATGGGTACACAGTCGTAATTTATGACATGCTACTCAGTGGCTCTTGGACATCCGATGCCGCGTGGGACCCCACCTCCGTGCTGCAAAGGTAGGACAGGCCAGTATTTCGTAACTTATATTTAGAAGCCACATTCACAATGTTGGACTCCTCCTGTATACCGAGCTGAAAGCAACACTGTGGCTGTGGCTCGGGGCGAACGCTACTCTGCTTTTCCGATTAGAGAAAGTAGTCAAACGTAGTACCGCCAACTCGAGTGCACTTAGTGATCCGTACACAGGACAGAAGCATATCTGCGGGAATGTCAGCACAGGCGTTTCTGACGCGGTCAGCCATATCTTCACGACCTGTTGGCAGCTGCTGGTACAACTTATCTTTTAAATATCCCCACAAAAAGAAATCTAGCGACGTCAAATCCGGCGACATGGCGAGCCCATTAATAGGGTCACCTCTGCCGATTAAATGACCAGTGGAAACGCGACTTAATACCTCCCATGCTTCATTTGCGCAATGCGCTAGGCAAACGCCACGCTGAAACCACATACGTTGTGGAACGTCGAGGGCAACATCCTGCAATAGTTGCTGTAGTTCCTGTTTCAAAAACGCTCTGTAATTGCGTGCTTCCTCTATACCGTCGATAAAATAAGGACCAATGAGTTGGGTCCCTATGATGCCACAGTATATGTTAACCGACCAAGGACGTTGTTAGTCAGCTTGTCTTAACCAGTGAGGTTTTCCTGCACTCCAGTAATGCATGTCATGCCGGTTAACGCTACCATGGTTTTTTAATGCAGACTCATTCGCAAAACATTACCTGTCACGGTTCACAAAACATTACCTGGTCATGGAAATCGGCGCCATGCAGTTCTTGATGAAGTGACACGTGGTATGGATGATACTTAACGACGATGCAGTGTTGTGACAATAGTACCTGCCGCAGTACCGGAATCGCTGTGCATTTCCGGACGCTTATCCTTGAGTTGTGATGCACTGCTACTAGAACGGCTACTTCATTAGCTTCTCCTGTAGACGTTTGCTTCGTTTACTTTTGCCGGTCTGTACGCTGCCATCAGACACACAGGTGTTCACAACCTTGTAAAAGAACGAACGAGACCGAGCTTTCTCTGGGAAACGCTCGGCATACAACGCAACAGTTGCCTCACTATTTTTTCTACATTCTCCACAAATCAGTATCATTTCAGTTTTTTCTTCTGTGATCGCGACATTCATCGTCCACTTGCACATCTGTACTCCAGATGATATGTAGGTGTCCAAGCAGTAAACACCGTGCACGAACTGTAATGTTTAGTCGCTATCTGTTCTACGTCTGCACGATACGTGAACTCCGGTCGCGGTGTGCTGCCTACGAATGGGATTGCCATTTAGAAATACTGGTCTGTCGTACCGTCGCCACATGAAAGTGGCGTCCACCTTGTGACTGGATATTCAAGGGCCACTGAGAAGCATGTCGTAAATTATGATGAGTACCCATTTGTACTTCTCCGATTACTGCACCATCTGTGTCGAAACGTAGGACGTACTTTAGACAAATATTATGTAGATTTTGTCGTAGAATCGTAATCTGCTCTGGGGGGTTCCTGTTGAAGATTTCAAAGTGCCTCCGGCCACCCATGCAGGGCGTGGGATGGAGGGTCGAATGTGGTATGTTTGGAGATATGTATGTATCACACTTAAGACGCAAAGAAACTGGTACACTTGCCTAATGTCGTGTAGGGCCCCAGCGAGCACGCAGAAGTGCCGCAACACAATATGGCATGGACTTGACTGATGTCGTAAGTAGTGCTGGAGGGAATGGACACCATAAATACTACAGGGCTGTCCATAAATCGGTATACGAGGGGGGTGGAGATCTCTTCTGAGCAGCAACTCGCAAGGCATCCCAGATATACTGAATAATGTTCATGCCTGGGGAGTTTGGTGGCCGGCGGAAGAAGAGTGGTCCTGAAGCCACTCTCTAGCAATTCTGGATGTGCCGGGTGTCGCGTTGTCCTGCTGGCTTTTTCAAGTTCGTCCGAATGCACAATGGACATGAAAAGATGCAAGTGATCACACAGGATGCTTATGTACGTGTCACCTATCAGAGTCGTAACTAGACGTATCAGGGGTCCTATGACACTCCAACTGCACACGCTCCACACCATTACAGAGGCTCCACCAGCTTGAACAGTCCCCTGCTGACATGCAGGGTGCATGGATTCATGGGGCTGTCTGAATACGTCCATTCGCTCGATGTAATTTGAAACGAAACTTGTCCGATAAGGCAACACGTTTCCAGCCATCAACGGCCTAACGTCAGTGTTGACGGGCCCAGGCGAGGGGTAAAGTTTTGTGTCGTGCCGTTATGAAGCTCATATCGATGATGTTTCAATGAATGCTTCGGACACTGAGGCTTGTTGATGGTGCAGCATTGAAATCTGTAGCAAGTTGAGGATGGGCTGCTCTTCTGTCACGTTCAACGATTCTCTTCAGTCGTCGTTGGTCCCGTTCTTGCAGAATCTTTTTCCGGCCGCAGAGATGTCGGAGGTTTAATATTTTACTGGATTCCTGATATCCACAGTACACTCGTGAAATGGTCGTACGGGAAAATCCCCACTTCATCGGTACCTCGGAGATGCTGTGTCTCAGCGCTCGTGCACAGACTGTAACACCACGTTCAAACTCAGTTAAATCTTGATAACCTGCCATTGTAGCAGCAGTAGCCTCTCTAACCTGACACTAGTTGTCTTTTACAGGCGTTGCTGATCGCAGCGCCTTATTCTGCTGGTTTGCATATCTGTGTATTTGAATACGCATGCCTACACCAGTTCCCTCGGCGCAATGCAGTGTGCAGTGTGTAACGAAAATGTATGGCACAAATTGCAGGTGCGGCACAAATTGCAGGACACATTTCTCACAAGTAGACGAAGAAAGTATATGAGCATCGTTCTCCATGTTACAACTCATTTTCTCATCTCATTAATCATGGAATATATACACGAACGGAACGCATCAGCATACCACATGCAAGTCTTTCTCATACGAGATGTTCAGTGTGCCCTCCATGAGCACTGACACAAGCATAAAGCCGCCGTCGAAGTGAATCTCTAATGCGCTGAATATCCCTGGAGTATGCGTATGGTTCCGCAGCCATCCATGCTACGTGAATCTCGGATGCGCTGAATATCCCTGGAGTATGCGTGTGGTTCCGCAGCCTTCCATGCTACGTGAATCTCGGATGCGCTAAATATCCCTGGAGTATGCGTGTGGTTCCGCAGCCTTCCATGCTACGGGCACGAACATCTAGTACTGCAGTCCATAACACAACAGCTTTCAAATTCAAATGCTCCCTAAGACGACGATCAATGTCTTCAAACGTTTACCTGTGCGGCGAGCGCTAGCGCCATTGCCATCAGCTAATCCATACATCAGATGGGTATCTGCCATCTCTGCATTTGTGAACACAGCCTTCGCACGAGCCAAGTCTGTGATTAACGCTATGTAGTAACCAGTACATTGCAATGGTAATACTGGTCGCTGAAAGAGGTGATGTTACCTGTAAACAAACAACGACGAACGTCGCATGGCAACAGGGACGAGTAAAACAAACCCTGGTGGCGCACACTCCGTAACCAGACGTCACCAAGAGTGCATGTTCCCATGATACTACCGTTCTGTTTTTGTGTGTTCCCCATGATTAATGAGTTGGAGAGAATGAGCTGTAACGTGGATTTTTTTTTTTTTTTGTAAGAGGTGGAGCCCACACCGGCATGATGGCCAACACAAAAGGTCTACTGCCATCTCTGCATAAGGGTTAGTATCCACTAAAGTGAGGTGTCGCAGGATGTGGGTACTGCGAGATGTTTGCGTACGTCTGGTTAAGGTTAACCATTAATACGCGCTCATCTGGAGATAGATTGGTCGAAATCTGACGAAGGGTAGCGGTTTGAAGGGCAGAGGAAAAAAAGTGCCAAAGCAAGAGCCAAGGGAAAAAAACCTCTGCGAAAGTTAGGTCGGGCGGCAAGAGCAGTAGCGGTTGTCTTGCTGCCTGCGATAGGTTGTGCAAGGATAGGCTTTGTTAGTAGCGCGTATCATGCATGTCGATACCTTGACGTTGTGCGTTTGTGCTGCTCGGCGGCTGGCGCTGGGTGCTGGTACAGAGTCCTCGTTCAGCGTCCTGCAACCTGCAACAGTTAGGTTTGTTATCGGTCTCGTGTCCGATAGGTCATATACCGGAGGCACAGTGTGAGGGAGTGTTGGCAGATTGTTCGTGCGTCTGTGGGCGAGCTCGTCGGTGTCCCTGCTGTGGCCTGTTGGTCGGCTCTAATAGCAGCTGGTAGTTGCCAGTCAGTGTTGCTGATATGCAGGGGCTTACCGGCGTTTGTCGCTGTTTGCGTATGTTAGTTTACCATAGGTGGCTATGCCCTAGCTAGCAGTGTCTTTGGCCGCTTGTGTTTCCACCTGTGGTTGTGGTATGTAACGTAGAAACAAAACAATATTCAGCTGGCGACGAGTGAATTGCCGAAGTGCCATCTTTAGAAGAGACTCGGTATTTGAAGGGGAGGCTCTCCCTTCGGGTAGACCGTTCGCCGGGTGCAAGTCTTTCGATTCGACGCCACTTCGGCGACTTGCGCGTCGATGGGTATGAAATGAAAACGCTTAGGACAACACAACACCCAGTTCCTGAGCGGAGAAAATCTCCAACCCTGCCAGGAATCGAAACCGGCCCTTAGGATTGACATTCGGTCGTGCTGACCACTCAGCTACCGGGGGAGGACTGAAAAGGGCTAATATCAGGGTATTATTACGGGACTCGTAATTCACAATGAAGATTCTGCCTCTAAAACGACGTTGGGATTGACGTTTACAGGAAGTCGTGACCAAAAGCGCCGCTTTTCGTTGGATCTCCTCTACCTCCTCCATTTATCCTACTTGGTGAGGGGTCCACAATTATCAGCAACACTCAAGAATCAATCGAGCTAGGGATGCGCAAACTATTTCCTAGATGAATTACTTTTCATCAGCGTTCTTCCAATAAATTTGCATTTTCTGCAAGAACTCATTCGACATGGACGGTCCCTGACATATGCTGCTGGATATCTTACAGCTGTTACTGTTTCCAGCTGTAGATCGCCAGTCGTGTGACTGAACAACAATAATCTTTATGCCTGTATACGCGAGAATGAATATTTTTTGTGATCAGACTCAGATGGACGTCGCTGTACGAAGTGTGAATCATCAATAAATACATCTTCCTGCAGATCTCTACTACTGTATGATTTTATTACTATCTTATATACAACAGAACTGTCCGTCAAGAGATTCACTAAGATCCAAACATGGCGCTCCAGGTCGTCGGTATTCAGGGTGTACCACAAATAACAGCGAAAACCGATCCAGGTGAAAAAATACAACAGAACCGAAAGTGGCCCAACTTGTGCTTACGCTCCGTCACTGACTTCAGCATGGAGTATTGTCCTAGGTAGTGGAAGTGTACTCGAAAAGTAAGGTTTTCAATTAAATCTTCGTATAACTGGAGAAAACTACAATCACGGCCTACTTTAACATGGAATACAGTACTGCTTCGGCACTGTAAAATTTACTTGGCACTCGTAACTGCCGCAAGGAATATTCCACGTACTGCCCTCGAATTCGGGCGCAGTGCTGCACTCTACAGTGAGTTGCAGGTACTACCCCGAGCATCTCGGAAGGCTTGACAAGACAGTACATTTCGCTGCTTTGGTTCAAAGGTAAGTCATAGCGAGACTGGCCGGCGCCAAGGGCGCTGGCGCGGAAGGGGGGCAGAAACTTACCGAAAAAACGAGAGAGACGATGTAAGAATTAATCTGGAGAGGTAGGTGAATTGTCCTGCCTCACGTATTCCTAGATTCTGCCTTCGAGGGGAACTCTTTCCCTTGGCAGAAGAGTGTAAATGGACACTGTAGTCGCAGTGTCATTGCAACCAAGTAGTATACTAAACAAATGATAACTATCGAACAGGTGCCGCAAGTTTCGTACGTGATTTCACATATGACTCACCATTTCATTTGAGGCGTTTATGTCACGTCGCTGCCCACGTTTATTATGTTTTGCTGCTCTGTTCTAATGCGCAATGCAGGAACATGTTGTAACGGGGGGCCAGCGAGTACATAGGATCACAAGGCAGACTCATCGAACGACGCACCAGTTGGTCACATAGCATGAGGACGGCCGGGCGAGCAACAGCCGCATCGTACGGGAGCAGAGACAGTCAGTTTGGATTCACCTATCACGCTAGACGCTAAGAAGTGAATCTCTTACTATTTATATTTACTGTTTAAACATCAGTATAACAGTGCTTATGACATTACTTCCACTGAGAACTTGTTAATAATAATTTCAATATTTCTCAGATCATCAGGAAATGCTAATTACAAAAATTGTTCAAATGGCTCTAATGGGACTTAACATCTTAAGTCATCAGTCACCTAGATTTAGAACTACGTAAACCTAACTAACCTAAGGACATCACACGCATCCATGCCCGAGGCAGGATTCGAACCTGCGACCGCAGCAGTCTCGTGGTTCCGGATTGAAGCGCTTAGAACCACTCGGTCATAGCGGCCGGCTGCTAATTACAAATTTTAGTTACTGTCAGTGTATATTGATGGAAAGGATGGACCAGTCACAAGTGTGCCTTGAGAGTGCTGGCAGCAGACTGTTAAGATGGCTCAACAATCAGTTTCCAAGGAGGTAATACAGGAATCTATGTATAAGATCCGATATGATGTAAAGACGAAAAAGTTCGCTGAAAAATTTAATTCAAGTCAGTCTACGATTGGTGGCAAAGCGCAAACTAATGTGTGAATTGCAGCTCCGCGTAAAGACGAAATTAATTGTTAAAGTTGCATCGTAAAACATATTTGTGCGATCTCATGTTGATTCTATGAGAGTGTAGCGATTTTTACCGTGTGTTTTTCGGTGTTTCAGAAATGATTATCATCGAGAAGCTTTTCCATGAATAACGACAGGATGCCTCATAGAATATTTTTCGTGGTTTTATTGCTTCTGTAAATAGAACTAAAGTCCAGTGGCATCCCCGTAATTTCAGTTATCCCATTTTGCCACTTCGGTATGTACTGTTTATTGCATGCACGTCAGTGCCTGCGCCCGACGGAGAAGTAACCATTTGGGGCGACAGCCACATCCTTATGAGAGGTAAGCAAGTTCCCTGCAGTTATACTAGGAATAGTGAGCGCGGACATTTACTTAAATTCACCGCGACTGTTGATCCTGCCACATCTTTTTCATGTGGAGTGTTATGTTCAGGGACCCTCCATGTAGCCTCTCTTTAATTTTCGTCACGAATGCCTTAAATGAGAGCTCAGTACCTCATCTAAAAGATATCCAAAAAAATGTATCCACTGCTTAAAAGTCCATAACTGGCAAACTAATTGACGAAGTTGTCTCATTTTTGGTGAAAGTGTAGCATAAAGTCCAACTAAAAAATATCACTGTAGGTGTTCGTAATGGTCACCATTAACATCCACACACAAACGATGCCGCCGAACTGCAGCACGAACTACTGACTGCAACATGTTCAGTTGGATATTTGCACATGAATGTACGATGGATTCTCGAACTGCATCCAATGTGCGTGACTTTTGTCGATAAACGACGTCCTTTAGTGTTCCCCACAGGTAAAAGTCCTGAGGAGTAAGGTCTGGGGAACGTGGTGGATACTCCACGGCACCTCAACGGCCTATCCATCTTCCTGGTAGATTTTCGTCGAGACACGCCCTCACGATTTTGGTAGTGCGCTGGGGCACTATCTTGTTGAAAGTAAACTCTTCCGTCCCCATACAAGTCTCGGATGTCAGGTAAAATGGATGTCTGAAGCTTCTGAAGGTACACCTCAGCGGTAACTGTGCCGGTGGAAGATGGGTAGGCCGTAAAGGTGCCATTTCGAACACCTACAGTGATACTTTTAAGTTGGACTTTAAGCTACACTTTCACCAAAAATAAGACAACTCCGTTAAATAGTGGATACATTTTTTTGGACCCCTATATATATATATATATATATATATATATATATATATATATCCCCTAGTAACCGAAATAGTGGTTTTCAAATTCTAGTAGAAAGAGCTAATTTAGTGCTGACAGCCTCCCATTTGTATATTTATCGAAACATAGAAACAGCTTTAAGGATATTTATGACAGTTCCAGCGACTGCAGGACCTTGTCAATGAAGTTCCAACAAAGTGAAGACGATACACTACTTAAAATTCGATTAAAGGAGAGCTAGACAATGAAATTCAGCTATTCTGCCGACAGAATACGCCACGGCTCCTATAGCTGACTGATGTAGCTCACTGAAGTAATATTTTTGTATAATGCATTCCTTTTATTAAATCTACCTTACAAATTACAAAATTTCCTAAATCAGTGTAAAAAAATTGCAGAAAGCTAAGTTTGCTGTAGGAGGAGTGGCAGTTCTGCCAGGATCGCAAGGTTACCTCGGTGCGGCTCTGCTTGAGTACTGTACACTTAACATTTCAGGTGATCCCAGGCAGAATATTCCAGAAGACTATAAGGTCACGTGGAAATCAAATTACAGACTCTGCACGAAATTTCCACTTTGGACCAGATCGGCGGGTGATGTGGCTTACTATATCAGCAGCAGATTGTATCTGTGTCACATCATGTATCTACGACGTTTGGAAACCATGGGTGAAATCTGAGTCCAAGTGAATTGGATCTCCATAAAAGAACTTACATTTCCAAGACGTTTATGTTACACTAGGACAATATTCCATTCCGTAGTCAGTGGCTGTTCGTAGCCACATATTCGCAATTACCTCACAAATGGCCTGTTCGTGAACCCGGGGTTATTCGGACACTGGTGCTTCTTTTATCATATATTATCTCCAGTATCATTTTGCACTATCAGTTACGATATGGCTACAGCTTACGTACACAGTGACAAGAAAGAAAAGACCGAACAACACTCTCTATGCATGAAGACAGTTACAAATCTAAAGATTTAGCACCGAGAGAGTTGTTTTAGTTTTATGTGCTACGAGTCCTCAATCTAATCTCAATGATGTATACCGGACGCCGCGCGGGGTTAGCCGGGTGGTCTAGGGCGTTGCAGTCATGGACTGTGTGGCTGGTCCCGGCGGAGGTTCGAGTCCTCCCTCGGGCATGGGTGTGTGTGTTTGTCCTTAGGATAATTTAGGTTAAGTAGTGTGTAAGCTTAGGGACTGATGACCTTAGCAGTTAAGTCCCATAAGATTTCACACACATTTGAACATTTGTATACTGAATGATGGGTGGATTGTAGGCGAATCGTAAGATGTGCTTGTCAGGCGCGCCGACTACGTTTTTTGCAGTTTAAAGGTTATAGTAGGGCCCTCCTGGATGCATGTGCTTATGTCAGCCTCACAGGCAATTTGGGTGGATGTCCAACAGCTAAAAGATATTAGAAAGGTTTCCGATGTTACAGAGTGGGTGCAGAATAATAAGAGACACAGAAGGCAGCCTAATGCCATTTGCCCTGGAATAGGAGCAATGCACACGAGAGTGTAATTCAGAAGTATCTCTCTGTAGGCATGGGTACATGGCTATCAAAAGAACTCAGAACAGTCTTTGTACTGCCCATAGACTTTGGTCCACCATTCCGTGCTCATGTGGAACCCGTGCAGCTGGCCACGACAAGTTGTTACTGACATGAAAAAAAGTAGACTACCTCAATTTTTAAGGGCCACTATGTGACACATGGATTTGTAAATCCCTCTTGTTCTCCCTTTCGTAGCAGTCCAGTATTAGAACTGTCCTGACCTCATCATCTCTTCCTCGTCCTTCCAATTTTTTGTCTATATTGATGCCACTCCACTACAGGCTTCTTTCTGAGTTCCTGCTCCGCTATAGCACGTCCCAAGCCCACTTGAAAGAAACCTTGGGTCACCTGGCCCGGGTGACTGCATCCCGTGAGGACCCTTGTCAGGCCATGGCGAACAGCGGCAGTGAAGGCGGAAATGGAGACTGTCATAACGGCGGGGTTGGCGGATGAAGCATCCCAGCTTTTAGCGGCAGTACAGAAGCGATAGGAGGAAGGGTCTCACAGACGCAATGAGGACTGTCCCTCCAGGCCCAGGGTTTTTCGAAGAAAAAATTCGTTGGTCCTCCAGGCTGGGGCTTCTGCAACAGGATGTCTCCCTGTATAGGTAAAAAAGTTACTACTACGAATCTCAGAACGAAAGAAACCGATGGATTTCCTGGAAGACGGAAACGGGTTCGAAAAAGAACTATTAGAATTGGATCATAGAACATTTTGGCTTCAGCAGCAAATTCCAAGCGGTGGTTTCACACGTTGAGAAACAGCTAACAGATATTTTAGTTTTGACAGAGACGAAGAAGAAAAGTAGAAGCAATGAAAATGTTATGAACTACCGACATATATTGTTCGGTGTTGACACATACACAGAATCTAAAGCTGGGGTGTCTATTTTGGTAAAAAACAGATAGAAAGGAAGAATAAACAACTTGGAGGAGGTAAATGAGAGGTTCCTGAAATTGGTGATTGAAATGTTTGGTAGTGAAGTGGTTATAGTTGTAACATATGCTCCCTGTGACGGTGTAACCATCTCTGATAAAGGGGAATGTTTTGACTGCATTATGGACGTGACTGGATCAACTTCTCCGCATCAGGAACTGTTTGTTCTGGGGGCAGACTTAAACAGTAGACTTGCGTCTCGATTAAATAATAGTATCGTTGCGAAGTTTGGTGAAGAAACACAGAGCAACAGTGGGAGCAGATTAACTGAAGTTTGTTGTCAGACGCGATGTCAAATTATGAATATGTCTCTCCACCATAAGGACAGCTGTATGTACACATGGATTCAACCAACTAGGAATTTAACGTCAGTTATAGATTTAGTTATTGCGAAGCAGGATAGAAGGTTGTTCAGAATGTGAGAGTGTTTGGAGGGCGGGAATGTGGAACAGATCATCATATAATATTGGGAAGAGTCATAAACTCAGTAAGATCCACAGATGTAGAGACGGAACAGGACGAAGGACGATGTAAAGTAACGCCACGATTAAATATAGGGCTTCTTCAGTGCTGGAGCATAAGGGACCTATACGACACGAATTTAACATAAACTCAGATAGGATAAAAATGGAACAGCAGCATCACCATATGAGGATTTAAAATCATGTTTACTGGCAGCTGCTGAGGAGGCTCTTGGAAGAGAAAGGAAGAAGGAGGGGTGCTGAGCGGCTGAATGAGACCTGAGTCCTTTCCAGCCCAAATTTTATGTTGTACTAGAGTAAAACGTAAATATTATTTTTGACTTGTAAATTCGTCTAGCAACACATTGAAACTGATTCTTCTAATGAGTCCACACGCACCTCATACTCATTACACTATTGCTGCTACCATATAGAGATCTAGTTTACACACCAGAATGCAATGACGCCATGTGGAAGCAGTGGCTTTTAGTGAATATTGCAGAAATACCTAATACCTGTAATGGTTCCAAAAGGACCCACTGGTCTGGAAAGGGATAGGAGAAAGGACTGAAGAAAAGAAGACTTCTTTCCAGAAATGGTCAAGCTGTAAAAAGACAGTAGGATAAAGATCACTACAATACAATTGAGAGAGAAGTAAAATGGATGGCTATCTGAGCTAAAGAGATGTCGTGGGAGAGGAAATGTGCTGACATAGAACATTTAATTGGTATAACAGGGCTCAAAAGCTTAGAGATTTATACAGTAAGTGAGAGCTCATGCTAAAATTAGAAGAGGAGCTAGATCTATTGTCATTTCTGAAGGGAAAATACGTTTAGAAGATGATATGCAAGTGTTTCGATAAGAGTAGAATGAATTGGTGGTTTATTCTGTGGAAGAGGTGGCTGACAACGAAATTTGTCATTCCCTTCAAAAACAAAAAAAAGGAATGACAGCAGGGCCTGGAGGTGTAATGGAATTATCTATGTATGGAGGACATAAAGTAAAATGGACCTAATGTAGTAGCAGAACTAGTAACTGTTTATAATGAAGTGGCTCAAAGAGGTGAAGTGGAACGGAGGATGTCATACATTATCGCCATATGTAGGAAAGAGAGGAGATAACCGACTGATTACAGGGAAATACGTGTAATGACTTCTTTGAGTAGGTTGTTCAGTACTACAATAAAAAAGATACTCGAAAAGGTTGCATAGGTTGCTGTATCGCAGGAACATTCAGGTTTTACTGCTGTGGAAAACTGTGTTTCTTCGGCGCTTCTGCGTTTATTGTAGTTTGTCTCGTACATTTCTGATTATAGAAGTGAGACATATACATAACAAAAGCTAAATATCTCAAGAAAATGGTTCAAATGGCTCTGAGCACTATGGGACTCAACTGCTGAGGTCATTAGTCCCCTAGAACTTAGAACTAGTTAAACCTAACTAACCTAAGGACATCACAAACGTCCATGCCCGAGGCAGGATTCGAACCTGCGACCGTAGCAGTCTTGCGGTTCCAGACTGCAGCGCCTTTAACCGCACGGCCACTTCGGCCGGCTCTCAAGAAAATGTCTTCTCAAAGTTGTAGATGGTACATGCAGCAGGACTACTTCATTGCTCTCTTCGAAACAGATAAATGCATTACTTCGCAGCACATTATTACAAAATTGTGATAATAGTAATGATCTTTTGAGAATAATTTAGTTTTGTGACTGAAACAGAATCGAATCGCGTAGTTTTCACCCCTTAGAAAATTTCATTTTACCTCTCAGGAGTAACTACCCCAGGTTGGGAACAACTGCTGTAGAGGTAAAGAATGTAGGGGAAGAGTTTTTTTTTTTTTTGTATCTAACAAATAACGGAGGTCGTTGGGTGTAAGTGTTACTCTAAGATTTAAAAAAAGTCCCCTCTCAACTCTCGTATTAGCGTGCTAAATATTTCGCAATGTGACACCACGTAAAATTAAATGCTCTTTATTTTGTTTGCTTTGTCTGCAAGGCAGGAAAAATAATTAAAAGCTGAACTTAAAACTCACTAGATTACAACAGACATGAAAGGGTTCACAGTTCGGCTGGACCTTCGGTTAAAGTATTAGAATTTTCAGACGTCATAAACGAAGTACTGTACACGCAGTTCCTGTCGAAAGAATAAATCCAGTTGTTATTTGTGTTTCATTTAGTGGAAAACGAGCGAGCGCTTCTCTGCAATTGACAGGCCGTTTCCTCTGTACTGCGTTTTTCTTCTCCGTCCCTGGCCTTCCTGGTAGTCGTCGTATCCCACATACGTAGGACAACAGAAACGCCCATCGGAGTGCTTGCGACACATTGACGCAGTTCGGAAATGAACTCGTCAGCTCCAGACAGCGGCTGTCGCCGCGTTTTACCGCACATTTCCGTCATGTTCCTCTCGTTCACAACTTGACGTCTGTCCTTCACTCGCTCGTCGAACAACTGAGTCTCCTAAATATCAAATGACAGCTGTTTTTTCCAACTTCAATGTCGCAACGGTGGGGATTTTATGCTGCCAGCTATTAAAATTGTAACACAATGAAGATGACATGTAACAGATTTCAAAGTGACCTGAAGTAAAATATATGCTCGTATATACGAATGATTACCATTTCAGCAGAACCGCCCAAAGTGCCGGGCGTTTATAATTAAAAGTGATGGTGTACCGAGTGCTACAGTGCGGGTTGCATACACCACAGGACGCTGAAACATCGTATGTTTGTTCATTAATCGGTGGACTCGCTTAGGATGCTAAAAAGAAAAAGGAAAAAAAAAAGATAGTCCCACATTCTGCCATCAGGTAATAATATGGGGCTGCAAGCAGTCAGAATGCGACGTATTTTCGGAAAAAACCTTTCATCCCCTGTTTCAGGCGCTTAGGGGTTGGAATTTCTGAAATTTTTCTCTGGAAACTTCACGGATCTATCCTTATTGGTGTGGGCTGGTCTATGACAAGTCACTGAGCGTGTCAGTGAATCGGTTGCACTAGCTGCTATGGGCCATCTCGTGGGGGGCTGAAATTGTAGTCTAGTGCAGCGCAGAACTGCTTCAGTGTAAACTCGTGATGAGTAACGATTGGCAGGTACTTCTTATCATGTTTCCGAACGAAATGTATAATGACTGTGTTCAGCATCACGATGGACCTATCTGTACCTGGAAGGGAAGGGGAAGGAACGTTGCCAGACTGCGTTCGTCATCGTCATGCGCTCTCAAGTCCTTGATTGGTGGGGTGATGGTCCATTGGTTTCACAACACAATCGCCTCTGGTATGAACAGCCAGTAATTTGGACAGCAAACCATTGGCTGTCCCTGAGTTCCTGTTACGGGGTGACTAGAAACAGTCTGAACCGTTTGTAAGGGTGTTTCAGAGTAGGTTGTGCTGAGAAATAATTGTTAAGAAAAGAAGTCGGTACTTTGGCGAGTTAATTAGCATTGAGGTTAGGCAATCACGCCATTGCGAGTCCAGATTAAAGTGGACCGCCGCATACAATAAGTGTCAGTGGTTCTCATAGTATTTATGGTAGCACACAGGGCTGCTCAGCCTTTGGCTCAGGTTGGATCCGTACTACGCCTTGCCACAGTGTAAACACCGGTTCCCCTCAGATCACCGAAGTTAAGAGTTGTCGGGCTGGGTGCACTTAGCCCTTGTGAGGCAAACTGAGGAGATACTTGATTGAGAAGTAGCCGCTCCGGTCTCGCAAACTGACATGTGGCGGTGTGTTGACCACATGCCCCTCCATATCCGCATCCAGTGACACCTATGGTCTGAGGATGACACAGTGGCAGGTCGGTACTGTTGTCCCTTCCTGGCCTGTTCGGGAGGAGTTTAGTTTTAGTTTTGGATCCGTACTACAGTCCCATGTTCAATCTTTGATTAGCTCTCTCTTGTTCGGTATTACGAAATCAAACGAAGAACAAGTATGGCGACACAATCTCTAGCGGGCCGCTTGATTTTGTGCGTGCAGTGGCTTCATTGCCTAAATTCAATGCCAGTTAACTCGGAAACGTCGCAATTATTGAGCAGTGCTCTCTCCCTACTATGCACTTAAGTGAACTTCGCTATCTGTGTTTGGTTTCCCGCCCTTTTCGCGGTTACGTCATGGTTCTTCTTCCTTCTACATGTGGCAGCAGTGATGTGTATCGATATTTGCGCGGTTCACCATCTTTGATTTGGTGCATATAGTTTCCGGCTAGGGGGTCTGGAGGCAGTCGGTCGGTAGTTGCGGACGAGGGAAGTTATCTCCGCGCGGTGCAGTCGGCTGAGGCTGCTGGCAGCCCCTGCGCAGTGTCGGAGCGTGTGTGGAGCTGTACGATCGCCACGAGCTTCGTAGATCACCGACCCAGGACGTCAATGTTGAGTAGTGGTTTCAACTACCCAAGTCACGTCTATTCATCTTGTAGTGGTTCGCTTCGGTGGTTTGCTGTTGGGGAGCTTTTCCAGTGAGCAACACTGAGTGGTTCCACTGCTGAGATTTAGCCACCATGCGGTGCAATTAACTATTTTGGTCGACTATGATTTGAGTGCATCAGCAGAATTTTGTGTCTTGTGGCTGTTAGTGTTCTGGTTACCTGCCCTGGGCACTAACATAGTCTCAGGCAGCGTCCTTTCCTCACCTGTTTTCGCTGTCCAACATGGTGTGTAATTTTGACAGCTAATACATATTCCATTGTGGATTATCACAATTGTAACATTGCCGATTCGAGTTCTCATGTACTGACTGACGGAAAACAAGTCGTTGTTTCGGTCGGTCCGTGGCTGTCCGCTGGTTCGGTTCCGACAGATCAAGTATAGTTGGGCTCACCACCTGTCTCACCTGAGTGAACGAGGGCAGACCGACCTCCCTGGAGGCCTTCTGAGTGCCACCGGTGTTTTATTATCTGTTCTCAGTTATTTTAAATTTTAGGCTTATGGTTATTTGTTTGGTTTCTTAAAATTTTGCAATTTAATTTTTAAATTTATTTTTCAAGCTTAAACACTGCATCCTTCTGCCTTTAAAGACTATAGATTATATTTTAAAATTTTGAAGTTTAATTGTGGCCCTCAGTCATTGGTATTGCACCTTGCATATGTTGCTTCTTTAAATTATTTTATTGCTGTCTTAATTGGATTTTTATCTTGTTGATTTTCAAGATTTCTTGTTGTTAAACATGCTGGCCTTCTGCCTTTAAAGGTCTATGGTAATATATTCCGAAGTTTTGAAATTTAATTGTGGCCCTCAGCCATTTGTGTTGCACCTTGCATATGTTGCTATTTGGGTTTTAAATTATTTTATTCCTATCTTAATTGAATTTTGATTTTTTTTAGATTTCTTGTTGGACTTCTGCTTTTAAAGGTCTATGGTAATATATTCTAAAATTTTGGAATTTAATTGTGGTCCTCGGCCATTTGTATTGCACTTTGCGTATGCTTTTTTAATTATTTTATTGCTGTCTTAATTGGATTTTTACCTAGTTAAGATTTATTGTTGGAGGCCTTCAGTAGTGAAAGAGTTGCGTTCGGTAAAGATTGGGCTGTGCACCGCTTTGGTTGTAAAGATTATTAAATAACAATAAATGACAATTAGAAGCAGAAACTAACCTCACCCCTTGGCCCTTTCCACAATCCTATTACCTGTTCGGCCCAGCGGGTTTAGCGGGCGTCTCAGTTATTCTATATTTTCTTAATAATTATTCCTCCACAAATCTGTAATTCCCTTACACGCTTTTGAAACTGTTTCTGACCAACCTGTATAAATATAAGCAAACGTCCTGCAAAATCGTATGTTACCATCGCCATGTGGATGACTGGCTGATACTACTACACGGAACACAAACGAAGTTACCATTTTGCATGCCAAGCTCTATAGCTTACATGTAGAAATGAGGGTTACAACGGAAAAAGAGAACTTCCTAGATTTTGCGAAAATTATTGAAGCAGAAAAAATGGATTAAAATTGGTGCTGCTGCCGGGACCCTTGCTTGCTAGGCAGAAATGCTAACCATTACACCACCACTGTACTATTCTTTACATTGCTGCACGAACTATTCAGGTCGAGTTCCCTTCCCAACACAAACTCCAATTCATATATTCTGCTTATTTTCCCTTACATTGTCACTACGGCCAGGGCTCTCCGGCATTGGAGTTTTGTAATTACGAATTTTAGGCAACAGCATAAGTTCGGAATCTATCGTAAAGAAACCACAAAGGATGTCATAATCCATACTAACTCATTGCACTCAAACATAAAAAAGGTGTAGTTTTCTCCATTCTGAATAGAGATATTCACAATACATTAGAAAGCCATAAGGTAGATAAATAATTGGGGATTTTGTGACACGTAGCTGTAAACAAGGGTTTCAAGTCCCAAATAATACACAGAGTACACGCAGATAAATTAAAGAAAAGTAGATGTCTCACACAATATTAATCTGGCTAAGGAAGATGAAATACTAAACAAAACCGAATAATCCTGTTTTAAACGGAAGTCTACATCGGTTGCCGTGCTGGGCAAACGTTTGATACACTGATATATCACACAAAGAGCAAAGCGGATCCCTTATCAAGATCTGGGATCAACAAAATTAACTGCGGCGGTTGCCAGAAATTTTATGTTGGTCAGATGGAAGCTAACTTTAACACCAGATTTTAGTAGCGCACTAGGTTGACTGAGGGCAATAATCCCACTGTGGCAACACATTTCAAAGAGACCGCCCACTCTATTTCAGAGCCAACCAGAAACAAACAAATTCTACTAACAAGCAATAATGGATGAGCTATAAATGCACTCGTGGAAACAGCATGATAAAAGGAAGCAGGACAATGAGCTTAACGAACAAACAGAATTATGTTGCAAAAGGCTTTTATAGAATTTTAGCCGAGTATTTCATGAAATGGATTGGTATAAATGTTACAATTAGTTTCCAGGCAGTCTGTAATTATATATGTCATTGTACAACTGACAAACTCGTCAAGCTTGTGAACGTTTTAAATTTCAATGCTGGATAATGTCTGTTTAAAAGTTTTGACTTTATTTTATAGAATGACTTACTATACAACGAGAAGTAAGTATGAACATGTGTGTACGGGGTCTAATACATATATAACAATAATTTTAAAACACAAAGGGTGATAACAGTGACAATCTCCCTGGCACACATCGGTAGGTGCGATCAGCTGCGATTGGTGACTCTTTGCTAGTATATCTTTGAACGGGTGTTTACTGTACTGAGTTGAATCAACCCTGTGCGAGTAGTGAGGTGACTTTAATGTTATGTATGAATGCAACAATGACAGTAGTTATTTCAAAGCGTTGAGGAGAATAGGATGTTGTTCTCGCCCTTTTTTTTTGAGAATTTAGTTGTACGCTCTCGACAGTGTGTAACGGCCGTAGTCAGCTGATCATGGTGTAAATAACTCAGAATCTATAACAGCCGAGGTGGAAATGGAAATTTCCTTCCATAAATTTTTGCTATAGTCTTCTTTATTTGTCAAGATCGCTATGTTAGCAACATTTTTGGATCACTAGTTTCACAATACGTGTTGTCTATAAAAAATGTAGTAGGGTATACACAGCAGCTCAACAACAAAAATCATATAGGCATAAAACGGGGCAGTGGTAGCTACATCACACAATAGTTAAACCACTCTGTCCCATTAGAATTACTCTATATACTAAAAGTAAAAACGCCAATAGAACTCTCCTCATGTGGACGGATACAGCCCAAAGTCAAAATATAATAATGAATACCTCTAGTGAGTAAAATTTAAATAAAAATAAAAGCATACTACAAGAAAGTCGAGGCACTACATTCTCACATGCCAGATAAGCTATCATAATATGTATACCGCTTGGAGTACGAATGGCATGAACAAGACAGATATGTGCAGCATCTTGCTTCTTTGTGATATATTGCCGTGTTGGCTGTGACAGAGTAAATTACGACTGGATTTGGAGTATAACGGAAGCTAGTGCCGAGACGTACCAGCAGATTGTGGTCTGCACTGTATGACGTCCGTTACTATTAGTGTTGCAGGGTAACACTTTTCTTTAATTTTGGAATTAACGGAAGGGATGTACCATGAAAGTTGTATACACCAAGGAAACATAACGGCTAAGTTCACGAAAATCTATGTGAACGCCACACAGCCTGCTGTAAAGCGTCATAGATGCTTGCCAACGCCATGGGAACATTTTGTGAGGTCATGACTTAATGTATTACGTACATTAACAAATTTATGGCGTACAGTATAATATGTAACAGAATTAGCTTTAGGGGAGAGCTAAAAAGCCGACAGCTTACATGATTCTGAAGTAGAATTCGACCTTACTGGTCGGTTTCACCGACAGCGAAGGACGCCACAAGTACCTGCATAATGTAGGATAGCAATATAAAATACATCTCAAGCATAATATTTGTTTAAGAAAAACATGGACCAGTGTAAAATTACATATAAAATATATCATTTATTTTTTTAAATTTAATTTTTCCTCTTTGTTAGTTTTTGTATTTAGAGCTGCGTGTTATCACTGTATGAGTAAAATTGTTGATTTATAGCCATTAGACATCATTTCTGAAAATACGTAGTAGAACTACTTATGAGGAAGCTAAAGTTAAGTTACACTTACCGGTCGACTACGTTACACGAGTATAACTGCGATAATACTTAGATTCACATCCTGAATCAGTCGGCACGAGAAGCAGAACACTTAATTTACTTAAGCTTCACATTGTGAATGTCATGTACTCGTGGCTTTAAAAATTTGAATAAATCAACACCCTTAATTACAAGACGTTATTCTTATTGTCATAAGATCTACGACAGATGCAATCTAAAAATTTAACGTACATTACAAGATTGCTTTCCGATAACATGCTGAAGAGTTTTACAAAATCGGAGTGACACTTCTTAGCTCGAGGTCTAGGTCCAACATTACATTCCAAGGGAGTACTAATGATAAAACTGAACGTCTATGACAAATGGAGAACATTGGTTTCGTACTTGAAGCAACAGTATGTCGTCGTCATCCGTAAAATATATGTAGTCTTTTTAAGTAACAAGAAAATAAATACTTAAGCGTATAAAACTGTATGTGCAGCTTATGATTGCCTTAGCTTGGCTGCTGATCTTTTGGTTATTGATAGTCGCTCGTATTTGTAGTAATAAGTTTGTAACGGAATTAAGATTATAAACATCCTTGGCGCAGGGCACTGTTACGATGTAGCTCAAAGTCTAGGTAGAATATCCAAGCTACAGATCTGTCAACATTTCCTGCTTGAATTTATGCCATTCAGAGTATTAACAACTAGCGGAAACACGACAATGCAAGAACATAGACGGCATATGAATCTATGAAAAAAAAATGGCCCTGAGCACTATGGGACTTAACATCTGAGGTCATCATTCCCCTAGAACTTAGAACTACTTACACCTAACTAACCTAAGACATCACACACATCCATGCCCGGGCAGAATTCAAACCTGCGACCGTTGCGGTCGCGTGGTTCCAGATTGAAGCGCCTAGAACAGCTCTATGAAAGTACAGCGTTATTTGTAAGTACCTGTAGGCATTCAGATGACGTCTGCATGAACACTACAAGACATATAGAAAAAAGACGTATCACTGGATATATCATATCTCTGAATTTCTATTCGTAATACGCGCTGTAGCATAGTTGCATTGGGGTGGAGGAGCGTCAGAACATGCAAACAAGTCATCCACTTCGTATTATCTCATCAAATTATTCAGCGCCTGTAGACAGCCAAACCGACGAATAGATTTCCAAATTGGGCTGCCTTCCCTGGAAATTATTGTCGGCAACTTCGATGCACCCATTTGTTGACGATTACCATGCCACAAACGATTCCTATAGCGAGCAGCTGTAATGTAAGATAAAAACGTGGAGAGATATTCTACCCAGTGATATTTGCCTACGTTTTGTAAGTGTAGCAGTTTCTATACAGTTGTCTCCTAAATCCCCAGTGCTACTTATGAATAACCCTGTATTGCGTGGTCATTTAGATGGTAGGGTAGGTCCTCCAGTTGTCTGGAACCTTCCTGCTGCCACACTTAAATCGTCCAGTTTATTCCCTTGCCACACAGTTCAAGCAACGAACCAACTTCCTGTGCAAAAGCAGACAAAGGCAACGCTTCGAAAACCCTGCACTATAAATAGTTGGTAAAATACTTCAGTTTATAATATGTTTGATCTACGCATACATTTAAAATATGAAAATAGGCTAAGTCTCTATCTGCATAATACATCACTTTTCCTGTCTGATGTTAAGGGGACACAGTCGCGAGGGAACTCCCATAAGGAATCAATGCTAAAACGAGCAAACGTTAGGTACACTTTTTGAAGAAACTAATGGAGATAAAGACCTGAAACTTTTACAGTATACAGCTGAAACATCATTCTCAAATCGCATAAAAAATGGTTACTGTATTTCATATATTTGATGAGTAATCATTTTTTTGTTCTATAAGACAAAAAATTAAAGCTTTTCTAACACCTTGGAGCTTGTAAATCTGTTCTTTTTATCACTACTGATCTATTTTCTTATGTAATTAATCATCGTTGTATTAACAAGAGATACTGTAAGTCTGATGTCTGTAGCAGTCATAGTTTTTGAGAAAAGTGTACCAGAAGGTCAAAAAATGTAGTTTTGAGAAAAATGGTATTTAAGTTTTACATGCAAGAAAGTAATGTACAATGTCATACAGACACACTTTTAAAACATTCCAGGGCCATAATGTGGCTCAGCTTCTTGATCTTTATCTTTTCTTCTTTTCTTTGATGTTCTAGCTATCCTGGCCTCCTTGGTAGCATTTCCTGCAGAAATATCAGCATAACAGATACGGTCCATGTCAATCTTTTTCAGTCCCCTTTCAGTATTGATACCATCCTTTGTTCCCAAGAGTCTTAATACATCAATCTTCTTTGTCACACCAGCATTGAAGCACATCTCTGCATCATGAACACCAAATTTTAGTGTTTCTTTTCTTAAGAAAACAGTTTTTGGTAGCCTTGTCCAAATGACATAATTCAAACTTTCATTTGGGTTTTGAGTTTTTCCATGGAGACACTTTTTAAAGAGCTCTTGTTGGCTAAGGTCTCTGAAAATGGGTTTCACAGCTAACAGGATTTTTTCTGGAATTGAATGTTTGTGCTTATAGCTGGAAGATGTAACTGGGTTGTTGAATTTGCACCAGCTGTCAGGTCCCCGTGGGCAAAGGTTATATTGTGGTTCCTCATCTGTTGAAATTTTATGAAAGAATATAGCGCAAATGGCTCTCCTCATTGCTTCTACATTGTTGCAGTTATTTCTAATGGCCATACCATAATAAGTCTGGATCCTGTCTATTTCAGCCTTTGTCAGGCCCCCTTTACCACCTAACTTTTTTTCCTTACATATCTTTAGAAGTCGTGATCCCATTCTTTTCTGTACATTCCAGTTTATTAATTTTGACTCTAGGCCCATAAGGTTTGTCTTCTACCACTTTCTGATAAGCCTGAAAACGGACGTGGCGGTAGTTACCATGCTTCACGAACAAATTAATAACTCCGAATCTAATAATCAGATTTGTATGAAACAAACGGCATTTTGTAGCCAAATAATTGGAGCATAGATTAAGACTAAAAAAAATTCGATGTTTTGAGCCTGTTCGCGACTGTGTCCCCTTAAGCTACGATGTGTAATAATGTGTAAATGCTGAACGATCCGCTACAGCATAATAATGATTTCAATTAATCGAGGTTACAGAACGGTTGGGTGCATTTGGAAACATCAGTAGCTGCTCATAGATGTACCTGAGTGGTTAGCTGGGGTAAACAATCACTGGGTCACACCAGTGGTAGAGTCAGCGTAGGTGAATCCCTGACAGTTGAAGTAGACTGAGGGCTGCATGTCTGCCTTAATCAATCGTTTGGACAACATGGTTATGGAGAAACAGCGAGTAATATAAATTACTTAGTATTAAGAAAACAGTCTTAATCGCGTTATTTATTTATTTAGTACCGACCGGTTTCAGCCCTCGTTGGGGCCATCTTCAGGGCGAACATATGTTCTACTGCTGGTGGCGTCACGTCTACCATATGTTTACCCTGAAGATGGCCCCTGCGTTGGGTTGAAACCTGTCGGCACTAAATAAATAAATAACGCGATAAAGGCTGTTTTCTTAATGCTAAGTTCATCAATCGTAACGTGATTTTGTAAATAGTTCAATTGTCACTGCTCCGTAGACAACCATTGTTTTCGCAGATCTATAGATTGTTTTCGCCTGCAAACACCTCCAATTCGCAGTTGAAAGCTGGCAACAGTCACAGTTTCCTCTTTCTTCAAATGATGGAAGCCGTCAAGTGCAACGAGGGCCCAATGAGACATTTTACATCCAATTTGTGGAAGTCACAATCAAAGCCATGGGTTACTTATAATCCGTCATGATTGCAAATTTTTTATATTCATATGACCGGTTTCGGTTCATTCAGAACCATCTTCAGATCTGATATTTCAGTTACAGGAGTAACCCGTCCAAATCCAGCAACTTTCACATGCTGGATTTGGACGGGTTACTCGTGTAACTGAAATATCAGATCTGAAGATGGTTCTGAATGAACCGAAACCGGTCATATGAATATAAAAAATTTGCAATCATGACGGATTATAAGTAACATTATAAAATCACTGATTGCTCTTATCCCATCAGACATTATGTCTGTTTTTGCAAAGCCAAGGGTGATTATGTCACGTTTAGGCGTTATATTTCGTATAGTGCCACGGGCTTACTAATTAAAATTACCAGTGAAAATGGACCAGGATAATTATGTCTTCTCAGCGACAATGTTTTTTTTTTACGGTGTACATGCAGCGAGGAAAATCGTAGATTTTGAAGTATTTAGTAGTGATGCTAAAATGAACAGAATAATTAGATGGTGACCGGCTCGACAACAGATGGCAGTTTAATATTAGTTTTGTGTTCTAAGTTACATCGACGATATTGGACGGCAGGAACGGCAGTGGAAGCCCTCAGCACACCAGAACTGGAGGTGAAACAGAGTTACACGCTCCCGGCAACAAGACTGTCTGAATTCCGACGGTAAAACGTCCTGGGATCGTTCCTCGCGGAAGTCTCGCTCTGCGCCGTTCGACATTAAACCATCCGCTGCGACGCTGCGGGGCAACACTGGGTTTACGAGTGTCGCGGGGTTGCCGAGTCAGCAGGGGCCGGCTCTCCCGCAGTGCTACGACAGGAGCTCTATCTCTGTCTCCGCTTCCTCACTATCTCTCTCTGGCTACGCACGGGACCGATTTACGCCGATGGGCGTCGCAGGCAATGTGACTGTACCTCGGACAGTTAAACCTGGTACATCGACAACTGCAATAGCTCCAGGGAATTCTGCTGGAACAGAGACGCAATCTGGCCACCAAATTCGCCCGTGAACTCGTGATGCCTTCAGCGACGAGTAAAACAGCAGCTGTTCAAAACCTATTCGTTACAGGAAGTATATGTGCCGGCGATCTGTTATTAACGTGGCAAAAAACACGAGGAAAAGAACAGCTAATAAGTAATGCGGGAGTTATTTCTTTTGCGACTGAAATAAAGTATTATTTCAACCAGACGCGTTTCGTGTTATTTAAAGCATCTTCAGTGGTCAGTTTTTTGGTTCCTACATTTCCTCCATTATAAACAGCCTGTTCGAATTTCAGCACACTGTACTGCAATATATTCACATTCACATTATGCACTTTTTAAGTAACAAAAATAGAGCGGCTGTGTGCAGAATAACGTATAAAAATAATGCAGGTACGAAAAAGGAAACAACGACGCTTGAAGATACTTTAAGTGAAGCGAAGTAAATACAGTCTTTTCTGAAGGCATTTATAAATAGTGTAATATTATACAGAAGCAAAGCATGGACGATAACCAGTTCAGACAAGAACAGAAGTGTTTGGAATGTGGTACTACAAAAGAATAATGAAGGTTAGATAAGTATATTAAGTAACTAATGAGGAGATTCTGAATCGCATTGGTCAGAAAAGCAATTTATTGCACCATTTGGCTAAAATATGTGTCCTGATCTGGTGATCACTTCATTCTCTTGCAGTACTTTCCATTTCTTAATTTTTTTGTCTTTCCATTGAACGTATACTTTCGGAGCGCACTGTGGTTGTATAATAAATTGGAAAAGCTGACTAGTTCCACTTTTTTTTTAATTTCCTGTGATCAAACACTGAAATATGTACATAACTTCATTAAACATAGTAATGGATCGTGGGAAAGCGGACGCACATAGCGTAGTAGCAGTATCAGTAAATCAAGTAGCCACAGGCTGCACGTGGGGTTTCAGAAGTTTTATTCCGAAGAGTGCAAGAGCCAACGAGAGCGATAATGAGCGCACAATCAGCGTAACTCTCGCGCATCAAGTAGCTGAGAGGAATAATACACACAACAACAGAAAAGAGAATTTAGGATGTGTTATATGACGTTCAGTTAGGCTTTAGTAAAGGTAAAAGGCATCAGAGAGGCTATTTTGATAATGAGAGCAAGACTAAAGAAAAATCAAGACAGTTGATAGGATTTGTCGACCCGGAAAAGGCGTCCTCAGTGTCAAACGGCGCAAGATGTTCGAAATTCTCATAGAAATAAGGGTGAGCTACAGGAAAGATGAGTAATACACAGTATATTCAAGAACCATGAGGAATAACAAGATTGGACGACCAAAATGGAGGTAAGACATGGATGGTCTTTCGCCCCCACTGTTCAATCTATAATCGAAGAAGCAATGACGGAAATAAAAGAAAGGCCCAAGAGTGGAATCCAAATTCAAGATGAAAAGGTATAATTCACAAGATCCGCTAATGGCTGCTACTATCAGTGAAAGTGAAGAAGAATCACAGGATTGAACGGTCAAATGAGTAGAGAATACGGATTGAGAGTAATCGAAGAAAGACAAAAGTAATGACAAATATCAGAAACGAAAACAGCGAGAAACTTAACATCAGGATTGGTGATCACGAAGTAAATAAAATTAAGGAATTCTCCTACATAGGCAGACAAATAATCAATGACGGACGGAGCAAGGAGGACATAAAAAACACAACAGCACTGGCAAAAAAGGCATTTATGGCCAAGAGAAGTTTACTAGTATCAGACATAGGCCCTAATTTGAGGAAGATTTCTGAGAATGTACGTTTGGAGCACAGCATTGTGTGATAGTGAAACATGGGCTGACCGGAACAGAAGAAAATCGAGGAACACTGACAACAAGAAGGGACAGGAAGGCTGCAGATCTGTTAAGACGTCACGGAATAACCAGTGGTACTAGAGGGAGCGGGAGCTATAGAGGGTAAAAGCTTTCGAGGTGAAACAGAGCTTGATTGCATCCAGCAAATAATTAAGGACTTAGGTTGCCAGTAGTACTCTTAGATGAAG